>NC_070606.1:37188106-37491136 GCF_027172205.1 Podarcis raffonei
GCTCAACAAATATGCCCTCATTTGTTACAGGGCACACAGAAGGCTTTCCTAACTTCTGCTTCCAAAATTCTGTATTTTCCAAGCATGTCAACAGTAATTACTTTTATACCTGGAAAATACATCTTTCTCCCAGCTAGCGTGTCAGTTGTGAGGGTGAACGCTGCATGCAATGCAACTGCACTAGTGCCAAAGAGCCTGGTAGAAAATGTATGTTAACATTAGTAGTGATAAACAACACAACCCTCACCTGGTGCTAGGGATTTTCACAGTTTTTGTTCACTCCATGTTTTTAAGTGATCCAACCTGATTCACACTTCTTGGATTAATATGCAGATCAGAACACAGTTATTTTTACGTTTTCACACTTCCCTCCATTTTCTGATATAGCTGTTAGCTCAGATGTGTATTCAACTGCCTCTTTTAGGCTAAAATGTGTATTTTAGGTAAAAAAACCTATTGAAATTGTATTTTACGGTAAAATGTGTACAGAAAATGCACGTTTTCCTATGATTTTTTAAAAAACGAAATTGCAGAATCACGCAGAAATTGGACTGAATAGACTCCATGCAAAAGTTACATGAACTGGAAATAGACATCCTTTCATCCTTACCTGATGCCTCTACCATTGTGTTAATTTATGGGACAGAGAGTTTTCCTTTTTTTAATGTTTAAAGATGGAGCACTCAAAAATCAGGAGTTAGATGTTACAGCAAACTTGAGGCCGCCATCTTAAACATCAGCTTTGTGTCCCTTCTCCTGTCCATAATGATAAAGAATATTCAACATACAGAAGAATTTCATTACTCTGTAAGCTTCCTTGACAATGATCTGCATGGATACAGAGAGACATGATATAATATTATGCATGGAATATCACATGCAGGCTGGGATGTTGGAACTTATAGCCTGAGAACATCTGGAGGGCACAGTGTTAGCTATCTGGCATTTGAGAAAGGGGATAGGAAAGAAACAAGACACAGGGTGCTGTTTTCATGGGTTGCCCCATGTTTGACATACATCCCAGTTTCACAACTGCAACCTTCCAGACCTTTTCAAATGCAGAAGAGTCTGACAGACTTTCCTTTAATTGAGATGAGACAGGCTCATCAGGCAGGACAGTAGGCCACCACTCATCAGAATGTGTGAGCTTTGGCTGCCCCATGCATTGCTGGAGTTGACTCCTGCCTTCAGCTAGTATGTTGCTAAAACTGATGGTTGTAAAAACTCAGGGAAAGTGCAGACATGAGGTACATATGAACTATGTGGCTGCTGTTGCATGATCACAAAGCTAGAGCTCAAACTGAGATGAGGGATTTCTGCTGGGTGATTTAATCTTTCATGTTGCATTTTGAATACAGCTGTGTTCCCCCCCTCCACACACACACACACACACACACACACACACACAGAGCAGCTTTTTATTTAACTCTTGTCATGCATCTTCAGTACAAATAACCAATGCATACCTTAATAAGCAGCCAGTAATTACAGTGGCCACTATCGCCATGCCAACGACTAATTTCATTCTAGCAAGCAACCTCCATCAACTAGAAACTGCAGTATTTTGCCAGTAAATGGGGATAGGGAGCCCTGCCAGTGTTTCCTATAGAGTCAATAAACTAGGCTGCCAGACCTGCTTCTGTTGCTGAGTCACTAATCCTGCCACACATCCATCCCTTAACCTGCGAGTGAGTGAGTGGAAGCTTGCTATGCCATTTTTGAATTCCTTTTATGCACCTGTGCCTGCTTCTGGCACTCTCTTGGCAGAGTCTTTTTCCCTTCCTCAAGCCCAATTTTGTTCCCAGACGTACCTTAACACAATAGGCTGCATTATGGATGCAGACAAGCTGCTTTCCATGCTGCCTTCTCATTCACCCACCCCCACACTCACATCTGAGAAAAGGAAACGGAAGTCTTGCAGCAACTATGTGTTCTGGGGAAAGCCATGTGAGAAGTTAAATGGGAGAATATTGAAGCTCAGTGGTGGGTCATAAGCTTTTCACTCAGAAGGTCCCAGCCTCAGTCCTTCAGTCTAAATGTTCACAACTATTCAGACTGGGACACCTGCCTAAGTTTTGAGAAGTTGTTTTCAGTTGAAGTATTGAAATAGTGCTGGGCTAGTACTCCCGAGGAAAGAGGCAAGAAGAATTGAAATGGAGGGAAGAGAAGGATTGAAAAATTGCATTGTCAGTTACAACAAACAAAGAAAGTAGGTACACCAAAGGATAGTTCTAGTGCTTTGTTTTATTCATTACCTATAGTTCTAAGCATAGCATTGACTGCAATTGAGAAGCATTATTTTTCTGGAAGAGCTGCGTGAGAATGAGTGGCACTACAGCACAGTAAATAGTAAACCAATTGTGCACTGAGAACCGACTGTAGAACTGCAGTGTTGTAATTTAAAATCCAAAGGTACAGAAAGCTGCTGTGAATCAAAAAAAGAACACTAGGTCCAGCCTCATACGATTTATGCAGCCAGCTTTTGTCTCTGCAGGAAAACAATGGTGTTGTGGATATTTCTCAGACATGCAAGGTGGAAAATGTGTGTGTCTCGTTTTCTAGTTTGTTTGTAGAAAAGCTGCCCTGTCATCGAGACTACCAGCAATGTGCAGTTCCAGAAAAACAGGATATCATGAAGGTAGAGTTGCTTTTTAAAAAAAATAAAAATATCGGGCATTTCAGAGAACTTCTTTTTCTTTTCATGAACCAATAACAACAGCACCACCAGCTCTGCTAAGGCATTTGGGCTCTAAAAGCTGGTGTTTCCATCGGTGCTGAGGGCTACAGTATGAACTCTGGGTTTGGAAGCCATGTTCTCCTATGGAGACCAGACTTGATACATTTTCTTGTGATTAAATTATGTTAGCCATTTTACCAAGGCAGCAGTGCCATCATGACCTTTGAAATCTATTTGTAGCAAACACAAAGGCAGTTAAGGCCACTGAACAGCCATGTCAATAGAGGCTGGTTCATAGCTCTGAGCCTTAAATTTTTTGTATTTAATTTTAATTTTATACCAATAGACAAATTGGTTATGAGATCAAGATGGTGATCTGTAATGGGAGGAAGGCAAGTATTTATATGCATGCATGCACTTATTTATTTCTTTATTTTAATTCTCTCTAACAAAGAAACTGAAGGACATAGCCTTTCCAAGAACTGATGAATTGAAGAAGGAGTTGTTAAAGAAATACAATGCAGAATATCGGGAATATATGCAAGACAAGGTAAATTCCACCAGAACATTTATATTGTATGTGTTTTTAATTATATGTGTACCCCATCATCAATATTCTGTATAACAAAGCTGGCAAATATATAAACCTTTAGTAAGGAACCCTATAGGTGAATGACATAATTTATTTAGCTTTTAAACATTTTGTGGTAGTGGTGGTAAGTAACACTGTTACTATTGATGATAATAATAATAATGTTAAAAATGAACAAAAAGTGACACTGAACACTAACATATCAGCTATCTATTGAGAAACCAAAGTCCTTTGTTACCTCTTGATCCATGGTAGTGTTCCACTGGATTGATGCAAACCTTTCCTCCATCCCCCGGCAACACAGACACACACAAGTAGGCAGCCATGCCCAAACAACATGGGTGCCAAGAACTGTACGGCCCACAGGCAATGCATCCATATTCTGCACTGTACTATTCCTTGCCAAAAAGTTTGGCCAAGAATCATAAACGTGTGTCAGTTCCTTGACATTATTTATTTTTGCCATTATTCACTTCCTATGCTTGTGCTCATAGAGGAAAGGATCCTTTCCGAAGCCCAAAATATGCATGATGGTGGCAGACCTACTAAATGAAAAGTTCTCATTTTCACTTGCAAAACAAGTGTGGGTGGTGCAACTGAAAGGGTCAGAGAGCTATGCAGCCAGGAGCAGGGTATTGGACAGTTTACCCAGAAGTCTGTTTCTTAAGGTCCAGTACCAGAAGTAAGCCCTGCAGGGGGAAAGCTACAGGCTGAAGGTTTGTTCAGCATTCTCCCCATCCCCATACATTCCTGGCCTTTAAATAGTACAGTGGTACCTCGGGTTAAGTACTTAATTCGTTCCGGAGGTCCGTTCTTAACCTGAAACTGTTCTTAACCTGAAACATCACTTTAGCTAATGGGGCCTCCTGCTGCCGTCACGCCACCGGAGCACAGTTTCTGTTCTCATCCTGAAGCAAAGTTCTTAACCTAAGGTACTATTTCTGGGTTAGTGGAGTCTGCAGCCTGAAGCATATGTAACCTACAGCGTATGTAACCCAAGGTACCACTGTACTCCACTTTATATGTGAATGGGACAAGTATTTAAACAATTGGATCTGCCATGTCTAATGTGGTTTGAACCACTGTGGGCGGTACATTGGATTTTTTCATGTAATATATTTTTCAGGGCAAATGCAAAGCTGAATTACTCAAGAAGCTAGAGCAACAGAAACTGATAGAAGCAGAGAAGAAGCGGATTGCACAGATTCGTCAACAGCAGCTGGAAACAGAACAGTTTCAGTTCTTTGAAGATCAACTGAAGAAGCAAGAAAGAGCCCGTGATGAGAAAACTAAGGATAATTCAATTACATCTGAGCAGACTGATGGGAGCACGTTATCGTCGTGCACTGCAACACATCTGAATAATTCTTTCCCCACAACAATTGCAAACAAGAGTGATGGACAGTCTCCTCCCATAAGTCGGGCCTTAAAGCCAGCTGCTACTCTAAGTGCTGTTCAGAGTAAGAGAGCAATTTTGTTGTTGTTGTCTTCTTCCCATGTTATTGCACTGTTAGACTCTATAGCCAACTGTGTGGCTAAGGTTCGCAACAGGTGGCATCCAATATAAATCGGAATACAGTGGTACCTCGGGCTAAGAACTTAATTTGGTCTGGAGGTCCATTCTTAACCTGAAACTGTTCTTAACCTGAGGTACCACTTTAGCTAATGGGGCCTCCCGCTGCTGCTGCGCCACCGGAGCACGATTTCTGTTCTCATCCTGAAGCAAAGTTCTTAACCCTAGGTACTATTTCTGGGTTAGCGGAGTCTGTAACCTGAAGCGTATGTAACCTGAAGTGTATGTAACCCGAGGTACCACTGCACATGAAAGATTTCACCTAAAAATCTACACAATGCCAATGATTAAAATCCCAAACCGTTGAAATATTACAGCATAGAACATGTTCTGAAACTTTGATACACACATAGGTATCTTTTATCTGGTTAGAAATGTGTTTCCACGTTCTGGATGGGGAGCTCTGTAAAAGTTGCCCAGTTACTCGTTCAGACCTCCATTTGAACTGAGTGGTTTTTCCCTAAAAAGGAAAAGCCATGAATAAATAATTGGCAGTTCAACCTAATGAAGGTATCCAAGACAATACCTCACTCATGATATGGAAATCAAGGTGTGCTTTAAGTTGTGTGTTTGTGACTGACTTCTAGTATACGCTATTCGTTGGTTTGCTCAAGGGAAATATTTAGGTCTCAGATCTCCTTTCTTTCAGGCTTCTATTCATGCAGCTTGCATTCTTCCATGCATCTAGTTTACCTTCATAAAGCTGTTTCTCTGTATTCCTCATCACTCCTTCCCCTTTGACTTTAGCTTGTTAAGTCACTAGAACCCTTATTCTGGAACTATGCTTCCAAAAGTTCAATAAATTCTGTTTAATAACTGCTCATTCATACTGGAATGTTGCCGAACGGCCCAAGGTCAGCTAATGACCTTCATGATTGAGCAGGGATCCCAAACCAGCTTTTCCACTACATCACACTGGCACTCAAATCCTAAAATGCACACACCAAATAAGTGAGACTGCAGCAACTCTAGTAGCTGTCCAACCTATATAGTTTGTGATATTTTATAGAAATTTCAGCCTCTGTTTGTTGCACAAGCCATTTGCCATAAGTAGAGGGCAACTGAAACTGGCGCAGAAGAAAATCACTGCTAGGAGTGGGACAGTCACTTGCTATGTCTTTATATCTATCCTGAATTCTGACTGTAGCTAGGTAGTGTATAAATTTCCAAAATAAATGAATAAATACAAAATAAATTATTCAAAAAATTAGCCTCCCAATTTGAACATGTACTCAAGTCAGTCAAGCGCTTCTTAAATTGTATTGTATAAGAGCATTTTAGTACTGTAGACTTCTGCATAAATGTAAAAAGGTAAAGGACCCCTGGACGTTAAGTCCAGTCAAAGATGACTATGGGGTTGCAGAACTCATCTCGCTTTCAGGCCAAGGGAGCTGGTGTTTGTCCGTAGACAGCTTTCTGGGTCATGTGGCCAGCATGACTAAACCGCTTCTGGCGCAACGGAACACTGTGACAGAAACTGCTAGGTTGGCAGGATCTGGGACTGAGCAACGGGAGCTCACCCCATCGTGGGGATTCGAACCGCCGACCTTCTGATCAGCAAGCCCAAGAGGCTCAGTGGTTTAGACCACAGCGCCACCCACATCCCTTACCTTACCTTTACCTCTGCATAAATGACACTCTTACTCTCTCTCTCTCTTTTTAGACAATGTGGCTGAAGGGCTGCGAAGTGTGGTTCTGCCCAAGGATCTTTGCCACAAATTTCTGCTGCTAGCAGAGGCAAATACAGTAAGAGGAATAGAGACATGTGGAATTCTCTGTGGAAAACTGGTACAGTTGAACCTTCACATTTGTATGGGGAAGGCACTTTTGATAGTACTGTATTTTCCTGTAATGAACTGATATCAGAGCAAAAGCAGATGTGGAGTGTAAGTGTGCTACATAATTGACTTTACTTCTCAGAAATTCTTACTGAACTGTGGTCTGCTGTTTGCCTTTTGGGGGAGGAGCAGAAATCATTGATCTTAGGCAATGGGAAGCATGTAATGCTATTAAATCATTCTGCTGTGAAGTTAGACTCCACTAAAGGATTTTTAAAAATGGTTTTCATGAAACACAAATGAGAATTTGTTGCAGGAAAACCAAAATTAAATATAGTGGGAGCTAATGCTGTGGCATATCAGATTCTGAATATCAGATTTTGTGTGTATGTATGAGTGGAGAGAAATTATAGCAAATATCACTTAGCTGTTATTGCTTGGATTTTGCTTCCTAGGTAAATAATGCACACTGTTGCCTAATGTTCACTTTACACCAATAGTTAACTGCGAAATGTATCTGAAACATGGCTGATATAGAAAGTACTCAACCTGGCACAAAGGGGAAAACATACACAGATATTAAAATAATATATATTCTGGCTAATAAGAAGATTAAAAAAAATACTGCATTGTGAAACCCAACCCTATCTATGTTTACTGAGAAGTGAATTCCATTCGCAAGTGAGTGTGAATAAGATTACATACTAAGAAAAGGTAGCATTTCCTGCCGTATTTTTACATAAGCATGGCGCACACTGGCTGTAGCTCAGTGGTAAACCATGTGCTTTTAATGCAGAAGGTTCCATGTTCAGACCAGGCATTTGCAGGTAAGGGTTGAGGAAAAGTGCTGTCTGTATCCTTGGAGTCACTTCCAGTCATAGCTGTCAACTTTTCCCTTTTCTTGCGAGGAATCCTATTCGGAATAAGGGAATTTCCCTTTAAAAAAGGGAAACGTTGACACCTATGCTTCCAGTCAGTGTAGAAAATACCGAGCTAGATGGACTAAAGCTTTGACTCAGTCAACTTTCAATCTTCCCTTTAAATGCTTGTCCACGTATATAATATTTTAATATCAATGTTGACCTCCGTCATTGCTGCTTTGTCTATTACCGTGATGAACCTGAGTATCGCTTGGTGTGAATCAGCACAGCGACTATGAACTACTAAAAATTGATCCAGTTGGTAATAGTGATGGTTCTGGGGGTCAACGTTTGGTGCTTGTTCCCAAAGCTATCTTGCCACACTTTTATTTTACAGACCCATAACGAATTCACTATTACTCATGTGATAGTGCCAAAACAGTCTGCGGGGCCAGATTATTGCGACATGGAGAATGTGGAAGAGCTGTTCAGTGTTCAAGACCAACACGATCTCCTCACTCTGGGCTGGATCCATGTACGTATATACATAAATATGCTGTGGATCTCAGTGAAGAAATAGGCAGAAGACATTCCTTACAGAAACAATATTTTTGGTAAACTATTCTAAGGGTGTGCAATGGGGGGGGGGATTGGTTTTGGTTTTAAGCCAACATCCTCTTTGCTTTATCTTCATTTTAGTTGCATTGGTTTATTTCCATTTTACTTTGGTTTAATTTTTCCATGGATTTCAGTGGAGACCCATCTTGTCTGCTACTGCCTGTAACATGACACATGCACTGGCATTTGTTTTTCACATTCGTTATTTTTTATGCTTGTCTTAATGGAAAGTGAAAGGTAGTGCATTCAGTTTGTTTTCTAAATGAAAGCACTATCCCTAGACTATTCCTCCTTAACCTTCCTACTACCCACATGTACCAAGTGTTCTGTAGCCCCTTAGGGCACTGCAAATCTTTCAACAAGTACAGGTCTGTCTACTTTTGTTGACTAGATCTTCAGATTTGTTATGCCTACACAGAAGTGCTTATGATAGCAGGGCATATTGTCATTCCATTTTTTTAACAAAAAATTTCTCGTGTGACAGAAAGAGGCAGATGCATCCTTTAGGAGACATTATAAGTACTACTACTACTGCTACTACTACTACTAATAATGATGATGATGCATTAAAAATATATATTCTACCAGTTTAATTAGGATACCATAAACGTTTTGAGCTTTAATTCAATTAATGAAAACATTTGCTTAAAATGTTTTTGCTTAGGCAACTCTATCCAGACACGGAGATGGTTATGTGTTTTAATCTTTCTTACTGTTAATTGTCATTATTTTAAACTGTTTTACTGATGTACCTTGAAACCGTTTAGATGGTTTATTATAAATAAGTGGTATGCGGCTGTTGTTAAATAGGCAAATTAACAAATAAGTCATTAAATGCTGCAGCCATACAAAAAAAAAGTGATTGCAAGAATATATATAGTAACTCTAGGTAGGTATAGACACTGATCTTTTCAAAATTTAAATAGCAGTCATAGGGGAACAGTGACCAGGACTGTAGGGAGAGAAAACATTAACTTTTCCCCCAACACAGCATTCCTGATTAAAATGCTGGTGTTATTTTGCAAATGTACCCCCTCCCCCAATTGGCCCTGGTAAATACGACTAACTGGCCTATACTTCCAATGTGCATTCCATATGTCTCACTTTCCTTTGAGTAGAGGTGGGCACACATGCTCCCAGACCTGTCGCTCAGCATTTTGGGTTTTTTTTTATCATGCTATCAGTGTTCATACCTGCCCTTAGTGTTGCTGGCAAATGTTAGGCCTATATTTGAGTGCTATGTGCTGCCTGAAGGGATCCATACAGAACAGAGCACATGCAGAAATCAAACTGTGACCGCTGAAGTATGTTCAGCTCATGCCACGTTCAACCTCAAAGCCAAAGAAATGTCCTGAACAGTGGCTCAGGTGAGCTTGCCAGTTGGACATGTGCCAAAGCAATTAAATAATCACTTCAGTATGTGCCAGGCATTGCCTCCCACATCCCCCAAGTGCCTTGAAAAGTTTTTCAAGAAAACATTTGCTTGGGGACTTCCCATCCCATTTTGGGGGTGAAGTTTAAACTTCAGTCAGTCAAGGGGGAAATTCCTCTGGGGAGGCTGTTTTGTGATTGTCACAGGAGTCAGGCAATTAGCACTGTGCACTGTTTTTTCAGCTACAAACAAGAAAGACAGATTCCATCCCTGCCCCCTGTACATCAATCGTTTGTATGTCTGACCAAAACAATGCAAATTATATACCTATACCTGCCAATTTAATTGAATTTTCCATGTAGTAGTTTGTCATTTTCTGCCCCTATTTTTTTGATATAGTTTCATGGTCAAAGGCTTTAGTTTTCTGTTCCTTTCAGTAATTTCCCTTTCCTTACCAGCCCACCTATGGTGCAGTGAGTAACTTACAACAGGTACCTTTGCTATGACTTTGAAGCATCCTCTTTGCTGATGAGAATTGTCATGCTGTCTGTTTGGGTGAAGGAAATAACATAAACAGTTGCTAGAAAATAATATAACAAGCCTTCAGACTAACTATGATTTCTCCTTGATTGTATTTGACCTTGATCTGTTAAAAAAAAAAATCCACCCACTAAGTAGACATTTTCCTTTCTTTCTTTGTAGACACATCCAACACAGACGGCATTCTTATCCAGTGTTGATCTTCATACACATTGTTCTTATCAGCTAATGCTACCGGAGGCTATTGCAATTGTTTGTTCACCAAAACATAACGAGTAAGTTCTTTCTCTCTCTCTCTCTGACTCCATCCATGAGCAATGTTCAGAAAGATGTCTCTGTACTCAGCGAACTACAGAACTACAGGCAAAGTGAAGGATTGAAGTACAGGGTTGAAGTAAAGGTTTGGACTGAAACTGTACTGTAACTTGGACTGTAACTTGGACTTAATTCTTATTGTTAATTCATATTGGCAATTTTAAGTGGCAATTTAATTTCAGGATCCCTGTTTTCTTTTAAAGATTTTGATTACTGTATATACTTGTGTATAAGCTGACTTTTTCAGCACATTTTTAATGCTGAAAAAGCCCCCCCCCCAGCTTATACTTGGGTCCCACTTACTGTTTGCTGCTGCTGCTAGTGCCACCGCCTCTCTGCCAAGCGTGGCTCCTGTGCTTGCCCTTGTGAGCGGCAAAGGCTGTTACTGGCAGAGGAAGAGGAACGAGCAGCCCGAAAGCAGCCCTTTGGGGCTGCTCCTTCCTCCTCTGCCGCCTTTGCCACTGTCGGCATTTCCCACCCTAGGCTTATACTCGAGTCAATAAGTTTTCCCAGTTTTTTGTGGTAAAATTAGGTGCCTCGGTTTATATTCGGGTCTGCTTATACTCGAGTCCATAGAGGTCCACATGCATGCATATCCTCATCCACTCCTCACTGGAGGCAAGTTACTGCGTTGGGTAATTTTGGGCTATTGGCATTTGTTTTTTTACTCAGTTTATTTGGTGGGAATGTTAATTTGTAGGCATATTTATTTTGTGGTGCAATTTTGCTTTACTGTTGTGGGGAATGGAAAAAGGGAAATAAGCAGATGAACTTTATTTCAAGTGTTGAGCATAAAACTTGAACATACAAAATACGGCATTCGACCATGTAGCCCAGTGTGATCTTGTGTGGTTGGCAGTGGCTTCTCCAGGGATAGGTTCCAAAGCAAGCATCTCTCCCAGCCTTGCCAATTGATATCCTTCTAGTTGGAGATCAAATCTGAGTCTTTTTCCCATGTAATGTGCAGGTGCAGTCAACCTTGATTGATTAAGTTAAAAATTAAATGCTTAATCAACTGCAATTATTTTTGTCTGGTTTAGGCAAGTTCAGAATTTTCCATAGCAGGATCTACTTTTTGGATATTACTCTGCTCATGATGTCACTCTGGCTGCAGTGTGGCATCATTTGCATCATGTGTGTCTGATACGTGAGGCAGCAGTTACAACCCTACATATGTGATGCAAATGTGGAGAGAGAGAGAAAGTATCCTCTTCTCTGGTGAAGCAACCCGCTCTCCTGCTGGTGCCTCATTTATAAATACAGTTGGGCAGAGCTTGATTAATCTTAAGCAACTTTTCTTTCATAGGAAGCTGTTACAGTTGCTGTACATATGTACCTCTTCTGCTACTGGTGCTGCATAGAATTGAGCTGTCCGTGTCTTAGTCCTCAGGTGTGAGCTTAAATTGAAATGCTCCTCTGGCAAACTCCCCAAAGTTGTTCATGCATCTGATTTTTCACACATTATTGAGACGTACATTTTTATTTTATTTTTTGCTCTGTTCTGTTTGCTTCCTTGGACATAATACTTTCTTTGCTTTCTAGCACGGGAGTCTTCAGACTTACTAATGCTGGCATGTTGGAAGTTTCTGCTTGTAAAAAGAAGGGCTTTCATCCCCATACCAAGGATCCTAGACTATTTAATGTAAGCATTACTTCTCAACAGTTTGGCTGAGTATGTCTGTCTGTCTGTGTGTTTGTTTGTCCAGCACAATGTCTTGCAGGAGTGAATTCCATAACTGTGTGAGGAAGCACTTCCTTTTTGTCTTCCTTGAATCTCCAAAGGGAGAGAAGCTTCTCCCTATCCACTCTCGCCTATCATGCCCCTGTAACTCTTTTTCCAATTTAACAAGCCCCCAATACTGTAACCTTTCCTCAAAAGAGAGTTGTGCTCTATCATTCTGTTCTCTTTGTTTGCTTCTGGAGTACGCAGAACTCATCTAGAAAGTGGGAGAGAGGAAATGTGAATTCTCCTTCTCCTTCCCCTTCACTGGAAATGTTTATTTTTGCCTGGTGAGGAAGAAGCGTAAACTGCATAGGTTTATATATGCAGGCCAGCTGGTCTGAACTAAAAGACACTAATTTTAAATTTAACTAATAAGCTAAAAGTGTACCCTCTTCCATTTCCCCCCATTGTTCCTGCTTTTTGGTCACAATTAAAGCACTCATTTTCCGACATCACAGACACCAAACATCCGCTTTCATAAGGCTGCAGGAAAAAATGTGGCTGGTCTTACATTGACCAAGATGTGATTTAGGCTGTATGCACAACATTCAAAGCATATAAAATGTCCCCTCTCCCCCTACAAAAAAAGCATCCTGGAAACTGTAGTTATTTAAGGGTGCTAGGCATTGTGCACTGTGAAGGTTAAACTACAGTTCCCAGAATGCTTTGGGGGAAGTCATGTGCTTTAAATGTATGGAATGTAGGCAGCCTGAGACTAGGGAACTACTGTCTCCAATTTGATGTGTGAGTTACAAGAAATGGCAAGGCAAGGATGAGGAGGGAGAATGCTGCTTTATGGGCACCATGGTTCTTTTCCTCTGAGCCAGCACTGACCTCCAGGAGAAGTACCATATATTCAAAAAGAAACATTTTCATGATCTGCTGTCTCTTAAACAGCATGTTCTCGATTGACTTCAGAGGCAATTTGCCTCTTGCAGCAGATTCCTCACCGACGTATATCCGTGATTGATTTTGGCGACTTCTTTTGCAGATATGTAAACACGTCGTTGGGAAAGATGTAAAAATAACTGTATTGGACCTGAGGTGATGTGGATGGGAAAACAAACCACCTCAAAAACAGCTGCCCAAAGGAGAACATGGCTGCCAGATTTTCCTACAGTGTTTTCCAAAAGTTACTGACATTTTATATTTGTACATTTTAGATTTAATAATTTGATATTTATTGCCCTTTCCCATTTTGAGGTTATTTTGTTGTTCTGTCATGATAGAGTTCATGGTGGCATTCAATCAGGATATGTTATTATGCTGAAATACTATGAAAATAAAGTGGACTTGAAACAGTGACAGTGATGGAACATTTGCAGCGCATCTGAATTTTCTGTCTTCGATTCCATGAAGTTTTGTGAACTGCAGTTTTTCAGCTGAGTAAGAACAACTGGAGGTGTTTTTATTAAGAAAAAATGCAAGCACCCAACTGGTAGCATGTTTACAATTTATTCTATCCCCACCCCCACCCCCAAAATACACAGAATCTAATTGGAAACATAGCCAGAGCCATTGTTATTAAGATAAGTGGAATGGAGTTATAAAAACATTGCTATTCCTGAATATATTCACAGTAATGTGCTCGGGGAGAGAGGAAAGGAGAGAGAGAAAAAAAATAGGAAAGAGAGAAGCAGTTTAAAAGCATTTGCGGTGAACAATAGATGGACCAGCTTCATCATATTCTTGTTTGCTGATCCACATTTGCTGGAAGGTGGAAAGAGAAGCAAGGATAGAACCACCAATCCAAACGGAGTACTTGCGTTCAGGGGGAGCAATAATCTGCACAAAAGAGAAATGGAAGGATGTAGCTAAAATGCTGTATGCAATGATAAAATGAACTGCATGAAGAAATTGAATTCAGTGGAGTGATGCAAGCCATTCCTATGGCAAAAATGGGTAAACAAAAGAGTTTTATCTGCCCATACTTGTGTATCTGACACAAGCAGGTAAGAGCTGCTTCTAAAGTCTTCCTATCTAAAGAAGTGCTTATGCAATCGTTTTTGACAGGAGAAAAGTAAACACTGAGCTTCGTTCACCTGGGGCAATTCAGTATTCTTGTAAAAGCACTCTTACGTGATCAGATTTATATTTTGCCCTGTTTTTAAAGGCAGTTTAAATTGGGTGGGTGATTTCCTGCAAAATCTTGGGGAAGATCACCAGAGTACTTACAGGAGCTTAACCATGGTATCATCAGGAAATAATCTAATTATATTTTCTTGCAAAAAAAAAATTAATGGTGTAAACTCGCCCTAGAATCACTGTGCTGCTGGGAATCCCCTCTGCTTGGTCTTCTACTTTCTTCAGGTCCTGTCTTTCCCTATATTGGCTTGGGAGTGGGATAAGTTGGTTAGCTTTAATCTTTTCTGCATCAATATTTTATTAAGGGCTTTACATATCCCTGTCTGGCTTATCTTAGTTACATTAAAATATGTAAGCTAGCTAGTCACCTTAAAATATGCTGGCCTACTTTGCCACTATAAATTAGATAATAATCAAATAATGCAGTACCTTGATTTTCATAGTGCTGGGCGCCAGGGCAGTGATCTCCTTTTGCATTCGGTCTGCAATGCCAGGGTACATAGTGGTTCCACCAGATAGTACATTGTTTGCATAGAGGTCTTTTCTGATATCAATGTCACACTTCATGATGCTGTTATAGGTGGTTTCATGAATGCCAGCAGATTCCATGCCTGTGATGGTTGAGAAATTATTTATTTAAAATATATTTGCCTTGGCTTTCCAACTTTTGAGCTGCCTCTCCAAGCATGGATTATAGTCAAGTGTTAAAAATACACCCATTATAATAATTAGGAAAATGGCAATCAGAAAGAAAACAGAACCAGAAACAATTGATAAGCTTAAATACATGCAACAACAAAATCATAAATTCAAAATGCACCCGCTGTCAAGGTCTCGGAGAACGAAATAGTTTTAAATTGGTGCCATATATGTTAAGTGGCAGATGGATCCTAAAATTCTAACCATGCCTTAGGATAGTAGAATTGTGGGTGCCACAACTGAGAAGACTGAACCCAGTAGCCACCAACCTGTGAAGGTGTGGACAAGATGTTAGAATGAACCTTAATGAAATACAGTAGAACCTCGGTTCTTGAATGTCTCCATTGACGAACGTTTTGGAACCTTAACGCCGAAAACCCGGAAGTAACTGCTTCGGTTTTCGAATAATTTTTGGAAGCCAAACATACTACACAGCTTCCATTTTGAGTTTCCCTATTGAATTGAGGCTTCCGCTTTCAGTTTTTGAACGTTTCAGAAGTCGAACGATCTTCCGGAACAGGTTACGTTTGAAAACCACGGTACCACTGTAGCCTTAAACTAATTCAAGGCTGAGAGAAATTGTTATTCAAAGCCTAGCATATAGAAGTCAATTAACTGTGTGCACACTTAACTAGAAAAAAACCCCCAATATCTTGTGGCAGGTTGAAGTCAGGCAAAAGTTATTTGAAGTGCAATAATTGGTTTCTTAAAATGTTTCTTATAAAGGGAATGACAGAGCTGAAAGAAGAATAGAGGCACCTTTACAATTTTCAATGCAGGCTAAGAATTCCTAATACAGTTATTCAACATTTACAAATCCAGCTAGAGTTGGGCTTTTCAAAACATGTCAATTCATAGGTATATGAATTGACATTCAGAGACCTGGTCTGAATAGAGATATTGGATTCTTGTCTCATTACACACGCTAAAGCTATTTTTGGTCATCTGCATACTATCCCTTGCTTTTTCCTTTAGGACTAATTGCAGTTATTAACAGTCGTCAACAGCTTTACCATTGACTCAGTCACCCATCCCCTACTACCCTTCTGGAAAAAACCCCATCCCACCCTCCCACTATATATAAGGGTCTGGTGACTTCTGTTTCAGTGTATCTCAAGAAGTGTGTATGCACACGAAAGCTTATACAGTATCCAGAACAAACTTAGTTGGTCTCTTAAGCTGCTACTGGACAATTTTTTAATTTATTTCTATCGTGACAGACCAACACAGCTACCTACCTGAATCTAGAATTCACAGGTATGTAACTGCTTGGACCATCTCCCTGGCAAGGAATGCTGCTACTATATCCAAATTTGATTCTCAAACAACTCTTCCCAAATGTTACAGCTGCCAACAATAACATTCATTTACCCTAAGGCAGCAAGTTCACTTTGCTGTCTTAAGCCTTAGTTTATGCTATTTTTGTACACTTGTCAGGGAGCCATCTCCTGACAAAACATGTCCAGGTTTTTACCACACCATGGGTGAAATGCCCCACATCACCTCTAGCATATAAAGCAAATCAGAAAGTGAAGTGAACTGAGGGATGGGTGTTCAAGGATCGTTGGTTGTGTTGGCGTAGAAGCAGTTATGGAAACCTATAGCCCCCGAGAGGAAGTTGGACTCCAACTTTCATCAGCTCAGCATCCATTATCATTACCAGGGATGATGGGAGTTGTAGTCTAATGACATCCTGAGGACCACTTGTTCTCCATTTTTATTAACCAAGTAGGTATAGACATTTAGAGCGAGGTGACTGAATTTCTTGCAGGTGTATAATAATATAATTGGCCAATAAACAGTGTAAGTTATCTTACCAATGAAAGAGGGCTGGAAGAGTGTCTCTGGGCAGCGGAAACGTTCGTTCCCTATTGTGATCACCTGACCATCAGGCAGCTCATAGCTTTTTTCCAAGGATGATGAAGAAGCAGCCGTGGCCATCTCATTTTCAAAGTCCAGGGCAACATAGCAAAGCTTCTCCTTGATGTCACGGACAATTTCACGTTCAGCTGCAGATGGAATTCAAAGCAAAGATTTGTGTTTAAATTACAAACAGCACTGTGTAAATCACACTATTTCGGCAATCAAAGAATGATTGATTGATCTTACTCAGCTACAAGTGATTGCCAAAGAATTTTGGCAATCAAAGAAAGGAACTGCATTGCTTATCTTTAGTTCAGTATTATTCATGATAATGAAACAGGACTCTTTGCTTTTAAAATTGAAATGTTCTGCATTCAAAATAAATAAATACACATCCCAGCAGGAAGCCCCCAAATGTTACGAATTTGCAAAACATTTCAGGCAAGATTGAACTAGCAGGAGCCAGCACTAGCAGAATAGGGCTTTCACCCGCCTCCCATCTGTCCCCACATCACATCCAGGGGGTCAGGAGACATAGTGCTAGGCAAGATGTGTTAACAGAAAAACTTGTTCACCATTACTGAAAGCAACCATGTGTCTGTAAAGCTCCTAAAAGTATGTTCAGTGAATCTCAATCCTAAGTATTTTACCAGTAGTAACGAATGAGTAGCCACGTTCTGTCAGGATTTTCATGAGGTAGTCGGTAAGGTCACGGCCGGCTAAATCCAGGCGCATGATGGCATGAGGCAGTGCATAGCCTTCATAGATTGGCACATTGTGGGTAACACCATCCCCAGAATCAAGCACAATCCCTAGATACAACACAAAACGGGCAGAATTTATCCTGATATCTATGTACTCTTCTTCCTTTTCACAAATCCCAAAACTCCCATCACTTTCTTACCTGTTGTACGCCCAGAAGCATAGAGGGACAAAACTGCCTGAATAGCAACATACATAGCTGGGACGTTGAAAGTCTCAAACATAATCTGAAAAGTAATTAAACACAAACAAACAAAATGAAAGTATCGGGTTTGTGCTATCGTCTTTGTTACTCTGTGCAATAGGGTCGTAACCATTAATTACCAACAGCACATAATTTAAATGATTTCCACAATCCTAATCAATGCACCCAGAACCTGCAAATACAGCAGGTTCCACTAACTGGATCAATAGAACTCATGACTAACAACAGAAGTTTCCGTTAATTTAGAGAGGGTTAATGTATAGCATGACATCTTTTCTAAGGAAATAAAAATCAGTACAATGTAGCTAGGGGATGTTTACAAACCTAAGCGGGATTAATAGTCACTTCCATTCCTCAGAAAATTACAATTCTCAGGAAACCAGGGTAGTTGAAATGGGTTTCACACCAATATATATGTGGTGCCATGAAATATTAACAACATGAACTGAAATCCCAACCATTCAATGAAAAGTAAGAGTTAATCCTTTTATTGTCCTGAAGTACAGAGTCCAATACAGATAAAGGTCACCTACAAACTCAGAAGAAAGAACCACCAAAACCAGTGTATAACCTACATCAACAATCAGAAATACAGCTGGCATCTACACCGTATAGAACTTTAACGGAGAAATACATAAATATATAGTAATTCAAGGACCTTAATGCTAAGAAGAGGCTGTTTACCTGTGTCATTTTCTCTCGGTTAGCTTTGGGGTTCAAAGGTGCCTCTGTAAGCAGAGTTGGATGTTCTTCGGGGGCAACGCGCAGCTCATTGTAGAAAGAGTGGTGCCAAATCTGTATTAATAAAAAGCAAAGTGAATTTTTATTATAATATTATAATAAACAGTCACAGGCCACCACCCCACCTTGACAATATTTCTGAAGCTACAGTAACTACAGAACTCTTATGAGACATTAGAAGTGAATGTTTTAGACTGCAAGTGCTATATCTCCATAGTTTCACCCATGTCAGTCCAGGTAACCTCTTCTACATCAAGGGTAGGCAGATTTTAGGCTTGGATAATTTACTGGACCCTCGTGGCTCAAGAAGGCAGACAAAGCATTGTGGACCAAGGTGTTCCTGGGCACTGTGGCATTTGCCCGTTCCTTGTGATTATGTTTGTACAGGGGGGTGCAAATGGTTAATGTAGATTGACCAATGAGAAAGCCTACCTGCTTTTGAGGCTCAGCCCAGGGATTTTACCATTGGAAGATAGGAGAGTCAGAGAGAGCGAGTAAAAGATGAATATAGCGGTTGTGACAGAGTGAGAGACAGGGATAGAACTGAGAGAGAAAAGTGTGACAGTGTGAGATAGTGCCACATCTAGTTAAGGGCGCACATTTGAGAAACTGTTCTGAACATATTTAAAACTTGTTTGTTCTTCAATAAACTTTAATCTTCATGTTGACTTTACAACCTGACTGAGACTCAGTATTTCACCAGAAGAAACCTGGTTGGCGGCAGCAGAAGAATAAAACAGTGGTGTACAGGTCAATAGTCCGTGAAACAACTGGGGGCTCTGTACAAACGCCACAGGCACATGCTTTCAGTAACAAAACTGGAGCTTGCACACAAATCTGTTCTCACACAAATAATCCTGTCCCCCCCCCCCAAGCTTTCAGCAGCCTAATACAGGAGGTGGGCAAAATACTTTAACCGTCACAATTTTCAAACCATTGCAAATCCCAATCTACTCCTCTGCCCACTCTTGATCTATATATTCTGCCCATGTGGCTAAGTGGACCGCATAATTCCGTCCCAAACTAGCAATGTCTGATTCAGAACTATGAGAGGGGGTGGTGTCACCTATGTGAATGCAATATTCATCGCAGATGCACACATGAGAGCAATGAGGAGAAAGATCTCCCAACAAGCACAATGTGAGTAAGGATAACCTCCATGGGTAGAAGATGACCAGCAGTGGTGGAGAAGCACCCACACCCACTCCAGATAAAGGAAGCCCTAGCCCCCACTTTCCAGAACTTGTTAATTCCGTTTTCTTTCTGTGACTTCTTAATTAGTTTCTATGTAGTTCCAAATCATAGCAGCAAAGATGCATTCTTGCGAAGTCCTTACTGGAACACCAAACACCATGAACTTACTGGGAAAAAATTAAAGATCCCAATAGCAGAAGATATGCAGATTGTTCTCACCAAAAAGACACAGGCAAAACACAACCTCACCCCCACCTCAAAAAAAAAAAAAAAAGAAAGACAGTAAAAATCCCTGCTTCTGCTTATCATTCATTTTGCATTATATTCTATTTTAATTTGTGGTTTAAATACCTTCTCCATATCATCCCAGTTTGTGATGATTCCATGCTCTATTGGATATTTCAAGGTCAGGATCCCTCTCTTGCTTTGGGCTTCATCTCCTACATAGCTATCTTTCTGGCCCATCCCTACCATCACACCCTAAGTAAGAGAGGGAGAAAAGGTGACGATGACAACAGGCTCATAAGAAAGCAATGAAACAAAGCAAACAAGATGGCCCATACCTTCTATCTTATTTTTAAATAAAAGGTTGAGGAAACAGCCTTCATGGTTTCCCCACCGAGCATAACTATAACAAACATAATAGGAAAAAGTGGCCAATGGGATAGAAACATAGGGAAACTGTTTTATTTTGGCTCAGATCATTGGTCCCCTTGGCTCAGTATCACCTACACAGACTGAGAGCAGCTTGCCAGAGTCTTGAGCAGGGATCTGACCCAATAATAGTGCTTCCTCAAACCCTTGCATCCAGAGACTGGACCTTCTGCATGCAAAGAATATGCCCCTCTAGTTTTGCATCTTGTTCTCACGGGGGACAGCCAGATATGTATGGGAAGCCTATAAGCAGGACCCAAGCTTAACAGCACTCTTCCCTCTTGAGATTTTCAGCAACCAGTATTCAGGGACATACCACCTCTGACAGTAGAGGCGGAACATAGGCATTATGGCTAGCAGCTACTGGTAGCCTTATCCTCCATGAGTTGGTCTAATCTTCTTTTGAAGTCATCCAAGTTGATGGTCATCTTTACTTCTGGTACATGCTATGAATATGAGTGAACAGCCATCTAGTGGCAAATATTGGGCAGCACACTCTTCTCAAGTGCTCCACTTCCATGGCTCACATTTACAGCCTGATCCTCAACCATGTTTACTTGGAAGTAAGCCTCAGGTATTTCAGTTGGATTTGCTTATAGATAAATAGTATTGCAGCTTTAACAGGGGAAGAAATAGGTCCATGGG
Source organism: Podarcis raffonei (assembly GCF_027172205.1). Lineage (NCBI taxonomy): Eukaryota > Metazoa > Chordata > Lepidosauria > Squamata > Lacertidae > Podarcis > Podarcis raffonei. Next base: position 37,209,003 of record NC_070606.1, read on the forward strand.
GTCACGAAGAGTCGGACACGACTAAATGACTAAACAACAACATCTTGATGGACTTGAATACGTGCATTTTCTGTTCTTGTTGGGTCACAATAATTATTTGATACAAGCCACAGTACCATTGATCTGACATGCAGAGACTGGACACACAAGAGCCCCCCAACTCAGGTCTATAGCTTATGGATATCTCAACAGTTTCAGTATCATCATAGGCTGTGAATTTGAAGTTTGATGACATGGCTATTTAAGTGCATTACAGATGGATGTATTCCGTTTAGCTTGTTCTGTGATGCTTCCCCAGTGCTATCACATTATTGCTGTCTGGAGAGGCTATAGCGGAACAAAAGTGAAACAAAAGAAACCAGAACATTTGTGGTATAAAAAGTTACTAGATTTCAGCAGGAAGTTGTGGGATATGCACTGACTAAAAAGGAAGAAGCGTGGCTACCCCTAAGCATGTAAAGCTATAAACAGTATTAAAAGCAGGACTGTATATTATTGCCCTGATAAAATCATGAGCACAAATCATCATGAATGTGCAATAAAAATGACATCCTGAGGGGCCCTTAGTAAGAGGTATCTGACTAGTGATATTTGATTTGCTATGATTACTTGATATTTGTCCCCCCCCCCCGACTTTCTTAAAACTCATCTCTATAGCAATCTATGGTTAGTCTACCAACCTACAAGATGTTCTAAATTAGTCAACTGATTAGTCAATTTTATTAGTCAATTCTACTTGCTGATCATTCTCCTATTCTACCTCAGCAAACACAAAACCAAAAAGCACTGTTGAATGCACATTTTTCCAAATTAGAGAAACTGGCTGAGGAAATAGGGTTGCCAGCCTCTGGTGAAAGTTTACTCTCTTCCAATATGGCTGCTCAAGAGTTTAAACTGCATTTTAAATCGGACCACAACATGCTACATGGCAAAACTCTATTGACATCAACAGGAATGATCTAAAAGAAATTGGATAAGGACTGTGGCATTGTAAAGGGAGTGTGTGGGGGAAACAAAACTCTTCCTTTTGAGGTCCATGTTATTATTGCTAATGAATCCTTTGGCTTCTGTACCAATCAGTGTTTCAGTCACTGAGCCAGTTATTCACCTGGTGCCTGGGACGTCCCACAATGGATGGAAAAACTGCTCTCGGAGCATCATCCCCAGCAAAGCCAGCCTTACACAGTCCTGAGCCATTGTCACAAACCAGTGCGGTGCTGTCCTCTTCCTCACACATCTTCTATAGCAACTTTCTCAGACCTTCCACACAAGTACAGACCTATAAAGAGAACATAGAAGTCTCAATGTAATAAAAGAAAACATTCCCAGGAGCGGTGGTGGTGGTTGGGGGCAGGGGAAGGCTAGCTTCAATAGTTAACGGGGTCTGGCTCCAATTAGAAGAAACTTTGTAAAAGTAGCAAAAGGGGAATCCCTGTCACCTCCCAATTGTCCTGACATGTAGCAGAGCAGCAATTCATGACTTAAAAAGTGGTGGCCTTTGGGACTTGTGGGCTTCCGAAGGGCCACTGCCATTGTAATTGCCTTGAAAGTAGCCCCAATGGCCAACACTCTTCTGCCCTGCAATGCTTCTGGATGACAAAGGGGTGAGAAGGAGGGAGGTACTCTAATCCTCTCTGCTACCATCTCCATCCTTGATGGAGGAGGATGTCAGAGAAGATGCTGTGTGAGTGGCACCCATACTGACTGCGTGCACCCTCAGCCACTCTACAGCTGGGGGGAGGCAGGGGCCATCTTGTCACACACCCCCAGAGTGGTACCCAGGGTCACCTGCCCCTTCCGCCCCCATTTCGTATGCCTCTGCCCACTGAGCCAGAAGCGGTTTAGTCATGCTGGCCACATGACCCGGAAAGCTGTCTGTGGACAAACGCCGGGTCCCTCGGCTTGAAGCAAGATGAGCGCCACAACCCCATAGTCGCCTTTGACTGGACTTAACCATCCAGGGGTCCTTTACCTTTACTATTTTACCCCCCGCTCCCCCATGATGCAATGGGAGTGAAGATAAAGCCACAGAATGTGGCTATTAGGTACAGAATTCACCCTCCTAAGAATCTGAGCTTACTTTTCTTAAAAAGCAAATGTTTCTTATCGTAATAGTGACAATATAATTCTTACTTAAATTTTGATCCCATCATTTCTCCAAGGGTTTCAGAAGGGGTGTGTGTGTGTGTGTGTGTGTTTGTGTAGGGTTTGGATGCGAGATTTCAGTTTGATTTAGTACAGGGTACAAACAGTTCTGCTAGTCATGAGGAAACTCAAGTGTAACTTAACCCAACTTAATACTGTTATCCGGTTTCTTAATTAAGGCCTGCGGTGCTGGATTTTAACAAGGCAGATAAGATCAAGCACTGCAGGCCTTAATTAAGAAACAAGAAGCACTTGATGTCCTCATCATGAGAGCAGCAGCATGAAAGCTCAAACTGGTGAAGGTAAAAATGAGATGTCTAGCATGAATACAAAGAACATAGGCTCTAAATGCTTCTTAGAAACAAAGAATAGCATTTCCTGTGCCTTTCCATTGGTATCTGCTGTCACTAATATTTAGTTCATTTTCTTCCAATGTGGAACTCAAGGTGAAGCATTTGGGATTCTCAGGTGGCCTCCCATCCAGTCCCAAACATACCAGATGGTGCCCTCAGAACACACCCTGGGACTCAGGAATGGGAACTGTGAGGCAGTGTTCAAAGGAAATGCTTTGTGAGCCAGTGAGCCTTTGCTTTGGGTGTGAGAGGGAACCGAATTCAAATGCCTTCTCAACCTGGGATAAGAGATCTTTAAGGAAATGTTTATACCAAAATATAAATATAGAGAGAGGCCACTTCTATACACATCACACAGGGGAAACCTGGGGTTGTCCCAAAATGAGTGAGCTCAGCAAAGAGCTCCTGCTAACCTTAGCTCTTCCCTGGGTGGTAATAAACACACATTTGCAAATCTATATCTGTCACATTTACATTTTGCATTTGACACATCTTCGACACATCACCTCAAGGAACGTGATGTGTCAAATCACTCTTTGTCTCATCAGTCCAGGTTACTTCACATAAAAAGTGGATGAGGGTATAATATAGTTCTTCTGAAACTCTCAGAGAGCGGGTGGGAATTAAACCTTAAATTTAAAACAACAAGTAGAAGAAGACTTTTTATATTTAGTTTTACTGAAAAGAAATGTTTAATAGCACATATTTTGGGGAGCTAGTGGCTATATATACTTGACCATTTTACTCCAAAGCACAGAGGAAACCTTACCTAACTTGAGTGCCTCTAGCTAGCCTGTTTGGAACAAACAATTTCCTAATTAGGAAACAAAGTCTTTCAAATGTCTGTTTTTGGAACAGAGCTGGAGAGGTCAAGGGTGGTTTGCTCAAACTCAAGCCAACTGAGCCAAAAATCCTAAGAGGGAGGGGGGAAGGCGGAATGCTGCATTTCTGCCTGAGCAGGGTGAACTCTAAATGAAAACCATATTTAGTAACTAGGATAAATTCAAGCAGATTTTAACATGTGTCTTCTAGTGACAGAGAAGCAAGCAGTGCTCTAAGGCCCCTGGGATGCTCCAGAGTGCTAAGGTGATAACTGCAGCTGCTAATGTAACCCAGAAACCTGCAACAAACTGATTGTGTGCATCTCTCATGAGCAATCCTATGCATGTTTACTAAGAAATTAAACCCCAGTACATCTAATGGGGTTTATACATAGGATTGTCTTTTAATAGTTTAATCCTATGGATGTCTATTGAGAAGTAAGCCCTGCTGAGTTCAAAGGGACTGCCTGCCAGCAAAAATGTGACCAGCCTGAGGTTGCCTTCCCCAACCTGGTGCTATCCAGCTGCTGTTGGACTACAACTCCCATTATCCCTGACCGTTGGTGATGCTAAGTGGGGCTGATGGGATTTGTATTCCAACAACATCTGGAGGGCAGTAGCACTTTGGGGAAAGCTGTCCTAAGATGTGCAATTGTCTGCTAATTCTTGCTTCTGGACAGAGCTAAAAGGCATCCCAGCATACCAGGTGTGCTACAGGAAAGGCAAATCTCATTGAAATATACTGTCTGCATATTGTGGCTTATTTAGATATTAGGAGAAGGAAGAGTGTCCTTCTATTTTTTCCCACTTTCCAAACAAACAGACTCACAATATTTCAAAGCTGTGCAAGTGAATATCTACAGTATTTATAAGCTGAAATGACAGAAATCAAACCAAAGGAGAATTTAAACAACACAACTCCGAGTGAAGATTTACTATTGCTGTCCTTTGCAGGTGCTAGGCTGGGCTATAAAGAGAAGAGTTGCCCTCTAGAAAACCATGGAAGGAGTGGGCCATATGAAGCTCTTTTGGAAGGGATTTCTGCAGGGATGGTGTCACGATGGAGAAGGCCCTGGGCTTTGCGCTCTTCTCTCCCCCTCCCTCTCCTCACATGCAAGCACTGGACTGCAGGTGGAAAGGGCACAAGCAGCTGGCCTGTCCTGATGACCTGCAGCCTCAATGCAGGCAAAGCTCAGGCGTGGGGGTGTCAGACACTGACAAAAAACCCATGCAGGAAAAGCAAAAAATGGGCTTCCCCCAGTCAGTGAGTGAGTGAGTGGTGTGTGTGTGTGTGTGTGTGTGTTCTAATAGTTAAATGTCCAAATATATTATCATAGGCAGAGTTCAGCAAGTACATTATATACATGAGAAGAATGGCAACTGTATACTAAGGAAATGCTACAGTAAATATTGTGGTATGTCAACAAATGTTGTCCACTCCAGTTTGGAGGCATGGTGATATAGTGGAGCTGAGCTTAATATGCATCTATTTGCTTCTTCTGTGGGAGTGGGTAGGTAAGGGGGTTTCCTTTGCATTTATGCTAAAAGGTGATGGAGAGGTCCATGCTCAGAGCCAGTGTGACTGGAGGGATTCTAGTGCATGTACCCTCCACTGGCACAGGTCTACATATGAGCATTGGACTACCCACAAGCCCCAACTGGGTACAGGGCATCCATGAGAATCTAGCCTGCAGCTATTATTAGGAGAATAAGATGCAAAATGGGACAAAGAACAGAAAGAAGATAGGATTTCAGCAGTTGTTTATTGCATGACAAGCCACACCTGTTGAATATCCCACTTCTATGCAACTTGCAGAACCATGTCCTCTTTTGCATCTAGCCATCCTAGATTATGCATTTTTTGTAGAATATACACTCTATAATTTAATTTACCCTTGTTAGTTAACATCAACACTTACACAGAACAAGGGACAGAGTGAAGTTATGACTCCCTAAAGGCACTACTTAGGAGTAATAGCAGCACGTGAAGTAGTAATAGTAATTTTATTTATGCAGCACTATATACATGGCACTTTACACCACGACATAAGCAAAACACAAGTTTCTGCTACATATCTCCTCTTGCTCCAAACTTAAGGCCATGACTAGAAGTGAATGCATATGATTTCCATTTGGCAAAAAACCCCGAAGGGGTTCTATGTGAAAATGCACACACACACATACTCAATTAGGTCTCAATCCACCAGTTCATTCCAAGCTTGAGAATCCCAGTGAGGGTGTGAAAAGAACCTGTCAAAAGCCTGAAGTGGGAAATCCTTTTCAGGTTCACAATGTACAGATTGTGATCTAATATCCACACAGCTTCCAAAGAGCAAGAACACACTAGGAACAAATCTGAATCATAACTGAGAGAGAGAAGGAGACCCTTTCCCAGCAAGGCTGGTGCTTAAAGAGCAATGCAGCAGGAGAAATAAATACTCTGGCAGAAAGGCTTACAGAGGCTTAGCTACAAATGACATTGCTTATAAACATCATACCAGCTTCATCTTAGAAGTGGAAATGCAAAAGTGAGGGTCAGAGAATAAGGCAATGGCACAATCGAGACAAAATTATAGTATCTTTAAGCCCCACCAATTTCACTGGAAAAGTAAAGCATGTGCTTAAATCCTCTCATAAAAATAAACACTTAACTGGATCAGGACAAACAGCACAATCCAGTGCTTGTTTATTCAGAAATAAGTCCCACATCAAGAATGTTTCCTTAGAATTGCAGCACAGTTACTTAGAATTAAACTCCACTGAGTTCAGACTGACTTACTTCCAAGTAAATGTGCAGTGCATCAGGCAGCAGGAGCACAACCTAAGGGTACATGGAACATCCCACTGAAGTAAAATAGCAAACACCAATTAAGCTCAGTGGGCGTGGATTATTGCACATTTACTCATTTATTGTGTGATGAGCTCTCCTAGGCACCACCAATATACTGGATTGAAACAGCAAAGAAAGTCTCTCTCTCCCCCCCCCCCTTTTCTTTCTTTATCTAAACTCATCAGGCAAATCCTGAAATCACTTCTTTGGTTCCCTGCCTCTTACCTGTCAGCGCTTGGCTGGGGAGAGCTGTTCTGGGGTGGTGCACTGGCAAAGTGAACCTTTTCGGCTTATATAGCTTCTCGGCCTGTTCCCCTCCCACCAGCTTCCCAAACAAGGAGCAGAGCAGAGCTCCATCTCCATCTCTCTGTCAAACAGAGCCATATAGGGGCTTCTGCACAAAACTCTCTGATCTGGGTGGCCTCGCAGGGCCCTTGGTCTCCTCCAGTCTGCATTCCTTTCTGCTGTTCGCAAAGCAGGAGGGAGGTTTCAGCAGCACGGTAATACACAGCTAAATTTCAGGATAGCCGCTGAAAGACTACTGGGGTAGCACACAAGTGACAGGCAGCTTCTGGCAAGGAGTGCATGTTTCAGTCATGCACCCCACAGCGTCCTTGTTAGAAAGCAGGCAGCTGACAAACAGGGCGTGAGGAGAGCTGCTACTGCCTGGACAGGAAAACACCCTGCCGAGTTCCCTTTTGTCGTGGGATTTGGATCAAGAAATTCTCGGCTTGAAGAAGCTGTGTGTACAGGACTGCACCCCAAAAAGAATATATTTCAGCATTTCAGGGTCTGCATGCCTAACGTTACAGAAACTGCAGCTACCAAATGCTGCTTAGCTGCACGTGTATTAATTAACTCAGTCTCACCTACCTCACAGGGTTGTTGCAAAGATAAAAGGTAAGGTGAGGATGGGAAAGTACGCAGCATCCACAAACCATGTAGAGAGAAATAAACATGCACAAAGCCAAGGAAATACCCCCACTCCAATTTCTTTAAATGCTTCATCAAATGCAAATGTGTGCCCTCTTCCACCACAATGTCATAAAATGACTTCCAGACTGAATATGAACTGGTGAAGCTTCCCCCAGAGTTGTATTTCCATACTAGATGTCACCTGCTGACATCTTCTTTGAGCCTCAGGTGAAAACTGAGTGAAGGGTGGGGAACCAAAGGTGAGCAATCTATCCCAGAAGGAGCAAAATGTGTCCCCCATCAGAGTTGATACCCATCCCCCAACACCCCACACAGCCCAGTGTGCAGTGTTATTATATCATTCATCATTCTTCATCATCATCATCATCATCATCATCATACTGCAGCACTTTACATGGCTAAAATAATAGGCTTCTGTAGTAAATAAAACTTTTTTTAAAAAAAATGGCGCGCAGCTTTATGAAGCAAAAACAGCTGCACTCCTCCAAAGGAAAATACGCACATGCTTTTGCTTTATAAGGCAAGGAAGCCAGCTGTGTGCATGCAAGGATCATTTTTGTGCTGAAATTGGGTGGTCCTGTTAAAAATGTATTTGTCTCCCTTCTGATTTAGAAAGTGTCGTGTCATTTTGCAAGCTGACAGGATTTCCAAATGCAGCTGCCTCACCATAAGTCACCAAGGTTCTTATTAAAACACGGCTAGAAGAGACGCAGAACAGTTTGGGAGGGGGAGGGAGGGAGGGAGGAAGAGACTCTCCTAACAGCTTGATTTATTGCAACTGTCGTATAGTTTAGCGTGTCTGCAAAGCACAAGTGCAAGGTGTATAAACGGAAACGTAGACTCTCTGACAAAAAGGAAGGAAGCCCAAGCTGCACTGCAGACTAGATACACATCCAGAGGAAGGTGCGGGGAGGGAGGGAAAGAGACAAATAGAAGTTTGTCTCAGACTTCCTCACTCCCGTACCCTCCAACATTTCTCTGATGAAAATAGGGACGTCCCATTCCATAATGATAATTTCACTATTTCTACCCCACACATCTTATTGGGTTGCCCCGGCACTCTGAGCAGCCTCCAACATATATAAAAAACATAATAATCCATTAAACATTAAAAAAAACTTCCCTATACAGGATTTCCTTCAGACAGCTTAAGAGCTGGATAACTCCATACCCTCCAACATTTCTCCAATAAAAATAGGGACGTCCTAAGGAAACATTCCGGGATCAAATCAGAAACTGGGACTGCTTCTCTAAATCAGGGACATCCCTGGAAAATAGGGACACTTGGAGCGTCTGCATTTCACATACAGTAAATGCTCTTCCTTTATAGCAACTGGGAGGGGATACTTTTCAGTTGTTTTTCCCTATTAGGTGCTACAAAGAGAGCACAAACCATGCCGACAGTGGCATTTTCCCAGTGGTGGCAATGCTGTGCTCCTCTTGATGGGGCAGAGCAAGGCAGTAGTGGGTTTGGGGGAAGCTCTCGGACATCAGCGGTGACAACTCTGCCAGTGCCAACCTAGGGCTCCACAGACCTAACTGCCTCCTTCTCTTGCAGTCTACAGAAATCAGAAGATGAAATTTCTTCTGACATTTATCACCAGCTAGCATCTGCTGATCAAACTGCCACTGAAGTCGTGAGCAATCCTAGCTCTTGGATGTATTTTTTGAAGGGCTTGGTATAGTTATTTATTAATATCTCAAAATTTAAAAAATTGTCCAGTAGGTAGTCGTGTTGGTCTGACGCAGATGAAATAAATAAATTAAAAATTGTCCAGTAGCACCTTAGAGTCCAACAAAGTTAGTTCTCAGTATAAGCTTTCGTGTGCATGCACACTTCTTCAGATACCTGAAGAAGAAATGAAGACTACCTACCTGAATCTATTAATATCTCATAAGAGATAATACAGAAGGCCTGGCTCATTTTTGGAGATTTAGGCTGCAGTCCTATGCACACTTACTTGGGAGCAAGTCCCATTGAATTCAATGAGTCTTCTTGCTGAGTAGACATACATAGGACTGTGCCGTTAGGCTTTTTTTGTTTTGTTTTGGTGTTTTTGATGTTGTGCTTTAACAAATGATGCAAACTACCCCAAGGATTAATGGAGGGTTGAAAAAGCAGAAAAAGGAAATGCTCCTTTGCTGTTATTGTTAGGCTGTAATATTGTACATGAGAAGCAATACTAGCTTCTCAGTCACCACAACTTGCTAGCAGTATCTGCTTTTTTTTTTTTAAGAACTTTGTGCATTTCTTCCCCCCTCCCAACTGCACATCCTGTGATGAATTAGAAAAACAAGAGCATGATTTCAAAACTCAGCACCTACGTAGTTCAGTCATGTGGAGAACTGCAGTTGGATTTTGAAATACTACTCTCAGACAATAACTGCACACATCTGCCGGCTATAGATAGTGACACTGGCCGCCATTTTATTACTCCCAGCTGCCATCTTCTAAAAACTGTGGTTTGCCAAGTTCATGAAAGTGGTAAAGGATACATACCAGTGTATTATGATGCCTTCTAAATGGTGGGATGTGAGCCATTTGGCAATCTAGATCAGTCAGATGTCTAGGATGAATATTCCCCTTGTGTCACGTAGGATAAAAAGCAAGAACCAGCAAGGGACGATCACACTGGCCTGAGCTAGCTCAGAAGTCGGTCATCTGCTTTGCGTGCAGGAAGCCCCATGTTAAATCTCCAAGTAGGGTGGGGAGAGACCCTCTGCCTGACACCCTAAAGGGTCACTGCCCATCACTGTAGACAACAATGAGCTAGATGGGCCAGTAGTCTGACTCCGTACAAGGCAGGGTCCTATGTTCCTAAATGTCCTCTTATTATATCCCTCTACTTTATCTTATCTATTTATTTCATAAACTTTATACCTCCTGATTGATTGATTGATTGATTGAAAGAAAGAAAAAACACCTCAAAGTGGTCTACAAAAAAAGATAAAACAATAAAATTATCACTAGGAAAAATTAACAAGACTAATTTAAAATTTTCAGAATGCTAAATGTTTTCAGAAGCTCTGTTGGGTGCTTTCTGTAAAATAAATGCCCTATTGGATCAGTTAAGTCAGAAGACGGATTTGATGACTAATGCGGCCAGAATTTTTGAACAGGCAGCAGGAAACTACATGGAGCCTACCCAGGAACTAAAACAGGAGTGTGCTATGACAGCACAGATGAGAGAAGAGGATGTTGCTGAATCCTGGGTGCCAGAAATGGAGGGAGTTGCGGCCCTGCAGGAATATGAGCCTCTGGATTTGATAAATGAATTTGGAAAAAAACAGATTTGGAAAGATAAAGTTTGGTTTGGTTTGGAAATGGGGGGTCGGATTTGCTATAAGACAAGATGAAAATAGATTAAGGTAATGTAAGGACAAAATATTATGAACTATGGAAAGGATTTGCTGTGAAAATTATTAACCAGGATACAAGAAAGGGGAGGAGGAGGAGGTCAAAGAAAGAAGGTAATGAAAGTTGAAAATTTGAGAATGATTGATGTATTTTTTTTTCATTTTTCTGTTTTGTCTTTTTTTGTTTTTTGTATAATTTTAAAAAAATCTTTAATAAATATTATTTAAAAAAAAAAAAAACAAAGCAGCTGCACTGGTTGCCAGTTTGTCCCAGGGTCCAATTCAAAGCTAACACTAGTGTTTAAAGCCCTAAACGACTGAGACTCCTGACAATACCCAATAAATCCCACTCCTTCCTTACAGACCCCCCTCAGATGCCAAGATCAGCATGATGGTGACCAAGGACACAGCATTCTCTGGGGCAGCCCCTAAGTTGTGGAACTCCCTCTCCACAACGGTGCGTCTGGCATCTTCTTAAATAGCTCTCATTTAAAAAAATACCTCTTTACCCTGCTTTCGAGACTTGAGCTGTATATCTTCAAGATCCACCTTATTTCTGTGATTGTAATTTTTTTAAAAAAACTGTTTTGAACTATTGTGCTTTAATTCTTGTAATCTGCCCTGGAGTTTAAGGATGAAGGGTGGGGAAATTAATGATGATGATGATGTTTCAAATAAGTAAATAAACAACATATAAAACATTACATTTCTGATAGAAAATTACCTCAGAACTGACAACGGTGTAGTACAAAGCTCACACTAGGGAAAACCAGGAGGGGATTCTTTCTGTAAAGCTGAACGTTCATGGGAGCCTTGTGGCTAAAATAAAGACTCTGAGATGGAAAGGCATTTACATTTAAGGCTAACGTTGCAGTGATTGGCTGTGAGCACACTAAGGCATCAAGCCAAATTGTTGTTGTTTTTCCAGTCTAAGGGGAATGCTTGGGCTATTTGAGGGGAAATGATGGTTCTACTGTGAACAATGCAATGACAATTTTCAACATATGGTTTTATGGCTAAAACAAGATACATAATAATCTGTGAAACACATATTCCATTTAGTTTCTCTCCAGCTGCTGCAGTGTCATCGTGAGCAGGAGTCTTTCGACCTACTACTTACACCCCAAAGGAACCATTTAAGGGCAAAATGGTTTTTGTGGTTTCTCAGCTGTGCTGGCTGCTTGGGTACTCAAACTGAGTGGCTTCAGATTACAGGAAGAGATTGGAGCTGTGTAGCTGAAGCCCAACTTAGAGACTTTGGGTGGTGTCTAGGGCTGAGCAATGTCTGGTTTTCAGTGTTGTGATATATCACCAGCTAAACATTGCAATACAGTGGTACCTCGGGTTAAGTACTTAATTCGTTCCAGAGGTCTGTTCTTAACCTGAAACTGTTCTTAACCTGAAGCACCACTTTAGCTAATGGGGCCTCCTGCTGCTGCCGCGCCGCCGGAGCACAATTTCTGTTCTCATCCTGAAGCAAAGTTCTTAACCCGAGGTAATATTTCTGGGTTAGCAGAGTCTGTAACCTGAAGCGTATGTAACTTGAAGCGTATGTAACCTGAGGTACCACTGTATACCGATATATCACAATATCTGAAATAAGGATGGAACTATGTAGAGGTGAACTGGGTAATGTTCTGGCAACTGCTACTACCTAGGGCAGGCACCCCCAAACTCGGCCCTCCAGATGTTTTGGGACTACAATTCCCATCATCCCTGACCACTGGTCCTGTTAGCTAGGGATGATGGGAGTTGTAGTCCCAAAACATATGGAGGGCCAAGTTTGGGGGTGCCTGACTTAGGGGGCTAAAACCGATACATTTTTTCTTACCTTTAACATATTGTTACAACTGTTATTTTATAGCACAGAGCAACTGGGGTAGCAGAAATCATGAGAGAAGTGATGACCGACTTCACAGTTTCTCCCACATCAAAATTTGTTTACATAGCACATGCAAACTTTGTTAGCAAGAAACAATAAACCCGAAGAGAGATAGAACACTAACCAAACAAAAAGGCTGCTTTGTCATATGCTAGTCATATAGATCACAACACTCAACAAGAGTTTTATTAAGGCTAAGGAGTTAACACTGAAGCACTTTTGTGCATGTCTAGTCTCCCAAACCAACTCAGTTAGCCCTCACTCTGACTGATGGGGAGATCATACTGTCACACGCCATCCTTATCTCCAAGTGGTGAGAGATTCCAAGGGTTTCAGTCAATTAGCCAGGGTTCAATTCCCTTGTAATGAAGGTCAACGGAGACTGTGGTGTCTTTAGGACATATGGTTTTATTGACATATTGTTGCACTCGAAAAATCCACAGCAAGAGTAAACGACAGCAAAATCTGTGCAGCTTGATAATATGTTGTTGCATGCCACTCCAATCTCTGAGAGATTCTATGGTTTCTGTGCTCTTTCCCAGGGTTCGTGTTTCCTTTTGGGAATTACGTACAGTGTTTTTATATAATATGGTTTATTTACACATGTATACAACCTGAGCCTGTGATGGAGGGGTGCACAGCATTAACACCCCAAAAAGTTCTCAGTTCTTGTTTCTCCCATAGCCACAACCTTTGATTCAAACAGTCACTAAACTTCCTCTCAAATGTTGCTTTCTAGCTTGTTACTTCTAAGTCACATCACTACAAACTCAACTTTCTGGATTTATCTGTTGAGGGAGGGCCCCCCACCCATTTGACATCTTTCACCAAGCCTCTTAAGCCCCCTTAATGGCCCATCACCTTGGTTCTCACCTCATCAGAAGGCTGGCCTGGCTATTACAATAATTGGAAGCCACCCCAAACACGCATAGGATCACAGGTTTGGAAGGGTATAAGGAATCATCCAGACTGACCACTCCCCCAAACTCATAACAATATTTTGCATTCTGAACCAGAGCGAACCTTTGTGGGGGGGAAATGCTCAGCGTGCGCTGCATCTCGAGCTGTACAAATTCTTATTGCTAAACAGGAAAACTTTGAGGGCCTTTGTACGCATTTGCAAGCTGGAGACACTATTTTGTGCACCTTGCGCACAGTGCAACCGCACACCCAGAATAAAGGGGCTTTCAAAAAGCCTTGTTCTTTCTACCATAATGGTCACTTGTTTGACAGTTGAGGTGTCAGGACACCTAGTGGCAAAGACACAAGTAACAGCAAATGCTTTAAAGATTCCTTTGGCTCACTGCAAGAATGACATGACAAAGTCCGTTTGACTTGAGCTGTTCACAGAACTATTCACAGAGCTATTTCCTTATCTTGAAATAGCACGAGCTCCCCAAAGCAGAGTGTGTCACCGGCCCTTCAAGCTGTGTTTACATTGCTGACTATAAGGGGGAGGGAGTTTCTCAGAAGTGCTCTCCTTTCATTTTCTTTTTACATGCGCCGGCGAAACAATATGGCCAAGAAACTTGTTCTCTGCCTCTTAACCCTGTGCCTGGTAAGTCGTTTTTCCTCCACATATCACCTCCCTGTAATCATTGAAATACCTGTTACTAGCCACAACATTCTTATTCAGAAGCATTCTGTCAGTCTGTTGTTTTGAGAGTTTTTGCCAACAGTTCTGAAGGAAGGCTGCATGAGAAACGGTAGTCAGAGAGTGGCAGGGTTTGAAACTGTATCCCAAATGGTTGGTTTGGTTTACTGTTTTGAACAGCGTGGTTGCTGACCCAGAAACAGTTTGTTTTTCTCTTGTGTAGGGGAAAAGAAGGTACTTTGAGAAGCTTGCACCTCAATAAAGATTATTAAAGCCTTTTTTAAAAAACCACAAATTAAAAGCATTAATTCATAAACTATTGGATGCAGCCTGTACAGTAAATTCCTTTTCTTATCTGGCTATGCAACTATCACCAGCACATGATGGTGGTTTTTTCCTTCCCTCAAACGACTAGGTTAGGTAAGTTAAAATCTTTGGATACTTAGTTTATTATAATGCAATGCTGAGTTGTGTCAATAGGAAGTTGCTCATTGTTGTCAACTGGTTGGGACTTCAGCTTTCTTCCTGAATGTATTATTCACAAATATATTTCAGAGAAGCAACAAATCTCTCGCTCTTAGCACGATGCACTTTAATATCTATGGTTGACTGAGTTATTTTACTTTACAAATTAATCAAAGGGAAGTCCCAAGAAAAACTTGAAGGAAAGAGGAAGATGATACGTGGTAACTGTCAAGTCTGGGCATATGCCGTTGAGCTCAAGTCAGTAAGAAAGTACCTATGAGTCATTAAGTGTTATTGTATTCATGTAATAGAATAATATAACAGAATTTTCCATCCTGTGGACCACCACCTCATGCTAGATATGGTATTTTTATGTGCTCTGTTCTGTAGAAAAAGTCCCTGTCTTTTTTTCCCTTTTTCTTTTAAACTAGTGCATTAGGGACAAGATTCTAGATCTTCCTGTCATGCTAACTTTCTAGACACATGGACACATTTCACTTGAGGACTATTGTCTTTTCGGAAAATGCCATAATGCATTGAAATGCAATATTTATATATTCTCTCTCTCTCTCTCTCTCTCTCTCTCTCTCTCTCTCTCTCTCTCTCTCTCATATAGGCATTTGATTTTATTACTCCTGGACCATTGCATGAGAATGTGTCTATGTCTATGACGCCCAGAGCACATAAGAAACCTGGGCCAGTGAAAAGTATTTTTAAGCGGAATGTTATTGGGTGTCGGAATGATACACAATATCAGTTTCAAGATCTTTGCTGTGATAGTTGTAAGCCCGGTAGGTATGATTGTAAGATAACTGAGAAGCATTTCCATTTTCAATAGTGGAGAGCTGAAACACGGGTGCATTTTAGGAACATGCTCACCCCTATGGAACACTCAGCCTCTCCAGGCAGCTTTATACTTTGTTTTTGCATGAACCTGATTACAAGGCAGTAAATGTTAGAGGGAAATGAATTAGGTTCTCATTGCCAAGGCAACCAGACTGATGCTCCTTCTCTCTCTCTCATCCAGTTAGAGCAGAATACAGATGGGGAAACACATTGAAGCCCTGTGCAGGCATTCTAGTCCCCCATGAGGGAGTGGCTAGGGAAACCCAGCCAGATGGGTGGGGTATAAATAATAAAACTATTATTATTATTATTATTATTATTATTATTATTATTATTATTACAGCCGAGATAAGTGTGCTAACTCTGGCCTCTGTTGCCATCACCATCACATTTCATGTGTCATTCTCATAAGGTTATTTAAAAGGAAAGCGTTTGAATATTACTCTGTCAAGCTCCACTTAAGTCACATTATTAAATAGTTTGGAAATGGATACCTGTTTAACCTAATCACTATCTGGTTAGCATTGTTCCTGCAGTGATTTGGTACTTAGGTGGTGCTGAACAAGACAAAGTGATTCAGGAAATCTGAGACATTCAAGTGAATCACACCATCTTAATGTTTAAACTGCTTTTTTGTTTTTTTAAAATAGGTTCCTTTGCTAAACGGAAAGGTTGCACAAAGGAAAATCCTACAACTTTTTGTGAAAAATGCATAGATGGGGAAGAGTATATGGATAACTACAATTATCACCCTGAATGTCTGCGATGTGGTCACTGTGACACTCTCCATGGTATGTTCGCAATCTAGAACTATTGGTTGTTATGCATATTGCATTAGAGAGAAATGTTTTAAGTGCATGTCTTTGCAGAAAGCCTAGCATGTGCACGATCCACCTACAACACAGAGAAAAGGCTTCTTGTCTCCCTACACATGTTCCTCCGTATATGCATCAGATTGCATGCTGGGTAAGGTGGTGGTGGCAGCCATTGCACACACTGGCCTCTAGGGGATGGGAACCAAATAACAGAAGAGAACTCTTATTTATTAAAACAGCAAACATTATGTGCTGCTGTGGTGAAGACATGTAGACACATGGAACAAAATAGAACACAATGGGTGCAATATAGAAGTTATATTCTGATTTTCATCAACTGAAGACTCTTAAATATATGATCAAGCCTTTGGCTTTTCATTGAACTTCAAGAACACTTAGAATCACAGAGCTGAAGGGGCCTTGCCAATCATCTGTTTCTTTGCAGGGAATACAAGGCTACAGCAGCCCCTAACAGATGGCTGCCCAGCCTCTGCTTGAAGACCACCAGTACTTGGTTGCTTTGTTGACTTGTCCTTACCATTAAGAAGTGTCTCCTAATGTTTTCCAGAAAATCATTGGGCCGTAAGCCAGCATGCAGCTATTCCCTGCCATTTCCATGGAGGAACAGAAGCACGCATGCACGTGAAAGGTGGGAGGGTAGCAGCAAGTCTGATAAAGTCCACTGGTGTGAATGAAATTTAGCACACCTTGGTGGCATAACACACTAGGTAATGCAGTGTAAACAGAACATTAGAAACTGGGGAAGAAGTACTAGCATTATAACCAGGAAACCTAACACAACAATCCCAATGGACCTCTTTTTTGTGACAGTCCTTCAGGAATCAGCTTTGTTTCTCTTCAGATTCAGTCCAATTCATCTGAGTCTTCAAAACCTGCCCACTATAAAAAGAACCAGTTCATTCATATATATATATATATATATATATATATATATATATATATATATATATATAAAATGTTTCTATTTATTTTAGGTTTTGAAGTTGAAAAGAATTGTACCATCCACCAGAACATAAAATGTAGATGTAGGTCTGGCTACTTCTGCAATTCTTCTGAACCATGCCGCCACTGTGATCCATGTGATGAGTAAGTCTCCTGCACAGTTACTGACTAAAGGGCAATTTGAATGAAAAACAGGGACCGGAGACAGGATCTAAAGCATTTTTGAATTGTAGATCTTGCATTTGAACCTCTGAACCTGCTCCCAATATATGTGGTCTCGGAAATATACAGTATCCACCCCAAAGTTCTAAACACCTATTGCTTTGATGAGATAGGGTTGACTAGGGATGCACGAATCCTTTAAATTGAACACAGTTTTGTATGCGATATTCCCTGCAGTGCACATTTTGTACAGTTTACAACACTCTGCTCCTTAAATATGCATTTTTGTATGATTTTCTAGGCACTGCTCTTGAAACACACCCTTTGCACATCATATTTCCCCCTGCAAAATAGTTGTTTTTATGTATTTCCCCCATAAAATCTGCATTTTTTTGTATGCACTTTCCCATAAAAGATACAGATCCCCGAATTCGAGCAATGCAAACCATCAACCTCTAAGGAGCCACAGATTTTGCACCCCTGCTCTGTATTCATAGGAATGCAACCCTCGATGGTCTGATTTGAAACTTTGTCCAAATCACAGGCTACTCATTATGGACTACCATAAAATAAGTAAATCCAGAAGGAAGAGAATGCACAATAATTTCCAAACACTAGGTGGCATCTTTGCTCTTCTTCCATGTGTTTCCAAACATTCTCTGGGTGTGTTTTGGAGTGGAGCATAATCTGAAGCTTGGCCAATGGTGAGGGACGATGTACAACCATAACCACACTTTCCAGCTTCTCCGTAATGGACTCTAAGTTTCACCTAAACAGGGACCTGAACCTAGCCTAGAAAGCGACTGAGGAGTGCACGTGCTTATGCTTCAAAGTCATTTTCTGGAGCAGAATGGAATAAGGGTGTGCATCATTAGCAATAAGTATTGGATACTCCAGGCATGGTATATAAATACCAAGAGCCCACTCTTTTGCTTTTGCATAGTTTAAGGATGGGAAATCAGTGGCTTTCCAGATGTTGGACTTCAACTCCCATCGTTCCTGGCTATTCTCTATGCTGGCAGGGGCTGATGGGAGTTGGAGTCCCGACAGCAGCTGGAGAGCTACTGATTCCATATCCTTGGCCTAGCCTGTGGAACAGTGCCTTCTATTTGTTTCACATAAAGTTCTAGCTTCCAGCTCTGGCCATTGGTATCAGAGACTCTGAGCTGGAAAGTCGAAAGATCTAGACTGCAGCTTCTGGGAGGTCCAGCTTGACAATGTCATTGGAGGATACATTCCTCCAAAAGAAACTTCAAAATTCCTATATCATAATAAGAAACTCAAAAAGCAATAACTTGAGGAAATTGACTATTTTCCTCTGTTCCATTGACAGATGACCTAATCTTTCCATTGTTTTCAAATAATTTATTCACAGGTGTAAAGGTGGTAAAATTCTAGAAAATTGCACCCAAACCAATAACACCAGATGTGACAGAACAGGTAACTGTTGGGATCTTTGACTTAGCTCTGAAATATACCTTAAACAAGGGAATGATTACAAAAGAAGAGTTGGCTTTCGGTCTGCTGTTTCAGATCCATGACAACTTCAGTTTTCAGTCAGCCAAACTTTGGCCATCCTATCACTGGTCACTGGTTGGAGTGGGGTTGAGACCTCTCCTACATACAGCGCTCACCACTCTGCCTTGGGGTGGGTGGGAAGTGAAAGTCGGCATCGATTGCTCAAAAACTCAACAGCCACAGAGTGAAACTAACAGTTGTGTGAATGGGCTGTCAGTTGTTTTCAACCTGACTATATTTAAGGGGATGTTTGCATTTTGTACTGAGTGTGGTGGGGCTGGATTTCATTTGTTCATTCTACCCATAAAATGGCTTTGTGTCAAAGCTGAGCCTCATGAAGCAGAGACCTGCCATGTGAGCCATATAAGTCTAAAATGCTTATTGGTGAAAAGTATCTGCATATTCTGTATGAAACTTTGCAATGTTCTACTTAACAGAGATTGTACAAGATAAAACAGCTTCAATTGTTGCATCCGTTGTAGTCATCATAGTCATCGTGGCGGCGATTGTCATTGGGGTAAAGTGGTATGGTAAGTTGATGCACCTTTAAACTACCTTATTTATGTTCTAAAATATTCCGCAACCTGCAATGCATGCTTGAGGGTTGTACTTAAGGCTTATGTAGCATACACATGGGTCTTCTCATGCCAGCCACATTTAAGAAAAGTTTGAGAGATTGTCTCAAGGTTCATGTGAACGTACTTCTAGAGAACTAAGGTAGCAAGCCTAACCCCTCTTACCTGGGAGTAAGCACCATTAAATTCTACATGATTTAGTTCTGAGCTGGTATTCCATCAATCTGTTTTTTTGTCCCCAGCTTGAATCCAAGGGTGGATGGGGCTAGCAGGAAGTGTAGTCTTTGTACTTCAGGAAATGGGCTTCTAAACTCCACCCAACAACTTGTTTAATCAAGGTTTTAAAACCCTGATTAAGCATACAGTCAGGAGGGGGTGCGAGAAGGAGGTGCTGTGTCACCTCACCTCCCACCCTGTCCCCACATGACTACAGACCTCTGCAGCAATCAGGATCCAACCACCCACTCATCTGGTGAGCAGAGGGTTCAGTACTGCTCAATTTGGCTGCACCTGTTCACCTGATGGAAGCAGGCTACTGGGAACAGCGCAGTGCAGGGCTGTTTGAAAGCCCTTTTGCAGACAGCCTCATGCTGTTGTTTTCAGGGGTTGCCTATCTCACCTTCTTTCCCCCTGTAATCCATCACTCCCCCTACCTTTTGACCATCTCAGATCACTGCAGGTGGGCCAACCCATCTCGAGACAATCTGGCACTGTCTCATCACAATCCAGCCCAAACCTTGATCCACCCAAATCAGTCCGATACAATTTGGGATATGGACTTTGGTCAAATCTGGTTCACAGCCCTAATGGGTACTTCTAGCCAGTGATGTAGAATTCTATGTCCCTTCCTATTGCTACTCCTGTTGTTTTATGAATGTAGTAAAACAAATAAATCATAGTTCTTTTCTGTGTGGCTGCAGTGCGTAAAAAGAAGAAAACCGCAGAGGACAATAACAAAGAGGAGCCAAATGGAATGGTGAGTATCCTTTCTTATTTTGAATACAGTGCATGACATTTACAATAAAATGGTATATAAATTTTATGAAATAAATATATAAACATAACCCAAGGAATATTGTAAGAAAGAAAACAAGGGACAATGTTTTTCCTTAGATGAAAAATAGTTTTGCTTATCTTTGTGCTGGCAATGATGAAATAGCCAGACCGGCCTAGACCAAAATCAGAACCTTGGTTATATAGTAAATTCAAAGCACATTACAGCTGGCCACATAACAAAGTCCTTTGATCTAGATATGTGTATGTCTTTTTCACATTCTTATTTTAATTGAGTTTTATAGTTAGTTGCAAAAAATAAAATAAAATGTGTCTTACTGTGTTTTAATTTATTGGAAGCCACACAGAGTGGGTGGGGTGACTCAGTCAGATGGATGGCATTTAAATAAAATTATTATTAATTATTATTATTATTATTATTATTATTATTATTATTATTATTATTATTACTATTATTATTATTATTATTATTATTATTGCTCCCCCCACTTTTACCCAACCTGAAGGCATAGTTCAGATCTAAATAATGATAGTAAAGTTCATACAAGCACTGAAATGGAGAGAGTCTGAAAGCTGCTGACGTCAATATAAAGGAAGATATTAACACAACCATATATTACATAATCTAGGGACGCAGGGGGCGCTGTGGTCTAAACCACAGAGCCTAGAGCTTGCTGATCAGAAGGTCAGCGGTGAGCTCCTGTTGTTTGGTCCCTTCTCCTGTCAACCTAGCAGTTTGAAAGCACGTCAAAGTGCAAGTAGATAAATAGGTACCGCTCCGGCGGGAAGGTAAATGGCGTTTCCGTGAGCTGCTCTGGTTCGCCAGAAGCAGCTTAGTCATGCTGGCCACTTGTCCCGGAAGCTGTCTGCGGACAAACGCTGGCTACCTCGGCCTATAGAGTGAGATGAGTGCACAACCCCAGAGTCGTCTATGGCTGGACCTAATAGTCAGGGGTACCTTTACCTTTACCTATATTACATAATACGGCAGGTACAGTTTGTCCTGTAATAATCCTTGTTCTTGGGCTCAATAAGCATGTGTGCCTTTTTGCAAACCTCATCACAAACTGACTATTAATCTAATCAGAAGATGGAACAATTTGATGGACCTCTGTGCATCATTTGGCCATAGATGTATTTAAATGCTTCTTTAGATCACATTGAAGTCAATGGTATTTAAATGCCATGAGTAACCTTGTGTTAGTTAGATGAGGGCTTGCCAATGTGGTGTTCCCCAGGTGTTCCTGGACTACAATTCCCATCATCCCTGACCATTTTGTCATGTTTGCTGGGGCTGAAAGGAGGGCACTACATTGGCTATTCTTGTGTTAGACGATGTATCAGTAAGACACAAGGTGCCTGGTCTTGTGCCCCTGCTGCAAGGGGCCTTGCACCTGGCCTAGGGGGTGGGGCCCAGACTCACCTTGAAGAGCTAAAAGAGGCCTCTGGGAGACCCCTGGGACATTGCTGGAACAATTCTTGGGTTGGGACAACTGGCTAAAATGTTTTAAAATGTTTTAAACAGTTCTAATTTTGGTTCCTTTGTTTCGTTTTTGTCAGGTTGGTGTTGGTTAAATGTTTAGTTCCCCCCGACCCAAATTAATTACATTAATTTGGGTCGGGGGGGGGAATTCTTTCCAGTAGCACTGTTTATTGTTGTTGTAGTTAGTGGTTTCTATTGATTTATTGGTTTGTTGCTTGTATAGGATATTTTGTTTTTGACAGTGTTTGAAAAAAGAAAAAAATTCTGACCTCCTTTTTACTCTTTTGCCTAGTGTTCAGACCTTAGTTGGCACAAAGAGTCCTTAAGGAAGAGTACTTTGCAGAATGCTGTTTTTATTCTTAAAAAGTCTCCTCCAACCACGATCGACAGCTTTACACACATCAAACACAACCAGCTTTCTACCATCCAACCAACCCAACACCACACTAACATTGACCACTCTATATATACAAGTACAATTTGGTGAAAGGTTGCATGAGTCATTGTAGGCCGCTGACACATGCTGACTTAGTTCTTTTAGCATTAAAGAAACAGCGGCCAATTTTTAGCTGTAACATTTTTTAATGTTCGATGCTTTGTTTTTTTATATATGTTGTAAGCTGTCCTTAGAGGAAATGGAGCCTCTCCGTTATCCAGGTATGGAAATATATATATGATGATTTCATTGTTGTTGTTGTTGTTGTTGTTGTTGTTGTTATTTATTGAATTTATATACTGCCCTATACCCGGAGGTCTCAGTGTGGTTCACAGAATAAAATCAAAATATAAAAGCACAAAATACATAATCAAAATAAAAACAACCCAATAACCCCCCCAAAAAACCCACCACATTTTAAAAGGGCATAGGCATGTTGGCCTGTATACAGGGGTGGAGGAAGGGGGTGCTGTGGGGGCAGGATGCCCCGGGTGTCACCACTGACAAAACGCCGGGTGGCACTCACCGCGGGGCCTGCAGCATGCCTGAGCCAAGCGTCTCTCCAGGGAGTGACACAGCAGCGTGGGCATCCGCTGGCTCCGTCTGCCCCAAACGGTCCGCCCGCTGCCTTCCTCCCAGCTGTAGGGCGACTATGTGGGAGGAGGCAGGCAGATTCCAGAGGCCCCACGGAGTGTTCTGGCCTGGCTCGTCCTGTCTTGTGGGTGGCTGGCCCCGCCCCTGAGTGCAGGGCACACACAGCCCCAGGCGCCCGGTCGGCTTGCTCTCCCACTGCCTGTATAGCACAGATTTGGCCATGGTATCATCTTAGTTACAGCACAGACTTTTGCAGTATGCTCTACTTTTAGCAGAGTCTGGAAACTTCAGCTGGTTCCGAATGTGGCAGCTAAATTATAAACTGGAGCTGCCTTCTTAGGAGCATGTTAGGAACTGCACTGGTTTCCAATTGTTTCTGGACCTAATTCAAAGTGCTGTGGCGATCTTTAAAGCTTTTTATCATTTGGGACAAGTTTATCTGAAGGACCCCTTACAGGCAAACCTGCAATAAGGCCTCCTATGTGTTTCATCTACATTGTCAGGAATAGGTAGAGGACCTTATTGGTAGTCATCATTTATGGAACTCCAGAGAGAAGAGGAAAGCAGGGGCTGTCTAATGGTCTTCCACTATATGGATAAGACCATTCTTTTTAGAATTGGACAGTTCAGTGGTTGTCAGGGACTGGACTGAGGAGGAATGCTGGAGACCGCCTCCCCCTCCTTCTGAACCTTCCAGAGAAGAGGAAGACAGTATTGATTTACAACAGTGGTTTGCAGAAGGTCACAGCTCAGAGATAGAAGAGGGACAAAGATGAGAAATAATGAGGGAGGGGAGGAGCAGAGCCAGAGCAGCTGGTTGACACGTTATCATTAGAAAGCATTCCAGACCCACCTTCTCCCAGAACTCAGCGAGCAGTGAAAGTGGGAGAGAAGAAAGCTAAGAGGCAAATGGCCTTAAGCAGCCACCATAAAGGGGGTGGTGCTGTTGACGATTAAGAAGGGAAGGGGGGAGGAGATTATTTGGAGCAATGCCATTACCCCAAGAGGCAACATTTCTAAGCTTCTCTCTGTGAACAATGAATAAAAGACATTGGTAAGAACTTATTATCTATCTATCACTGGCAGTCTGGCGTGAGGGGGAGAGATCAGATTCGCTGAAGCCTGATGGGTGGAGTGCAATAGGGCCAGCAATGGACCCTGTCTGGACTCTGTTGCCATCACATGATAGGAAGTGGCCCAATCTGGGAACTGGGGTAGCCAACGACAGTTTTCCAACTGATCAGCACAAGTGCCAGGGCTGTTGATACGGCACTGGCTTCCCTTCTCTATGAAGCCCACTCACTGTCGGCCAGGATTTAGTATTACATATTTAGATATGGATTCTAGTGAGACAGGTTTACATGTCTTGCTATTTTTTGGTCACTTGATTGCTTTCTTTTTCATTTGTAAAGCTGTCTAGGGAGCTTCTATGAAATTTTCTATAGCACCCTTGTCAGCTTTTCTCTCATCTCACTTTGATTAAATTAATAATAAAAGTCATGTAAAATTTTAATAAGTGAGTTAGATGTCGCATGGTAGACATATGTAACTATCTCACCCCCCTCTTTCTTTCTTTCTTTCTTTCTTTCTTTCGGAGGGGGGGGATGAATAGCATTGCTGAATCAACCCAGGTTTTAGAAAGGTAGTTGTTTGCTTTGAAAGCACACACTTCCGCAAGAGGAAAAAAATGTATCGCCTTGGAGAAAGCATTCTTGTTATAGGGACACTTTTAAGCAAGTGTAACTACTATACGACATGGGTGGCACTGTGGTCTTAACCACAGAGCCTAGGGCTTGCCGCTGAGAAGGTTTGAATCCCCATGCTGGGATGAGCTCCTGTTGCTCGGTCCCTGCTCCTGCTAACCTAGCAGTTCGAAAACACGTCTAAAGTGCAAGTAGATAAATAGGTACCGCTCTGGCAGGAAGGTAAACAGCATTTCCGTGTGCTGCTCTGGTTCTTCAGAAGCGGCTTAGTCATGCTGGCCACATGACCCGGAAGCTGTACGCCGGCTCCCTCGGCCAGTAAAGCGAGATGAGCGCCGCAACTCCAGAGTCGTCCATGACTGGACCTAACAGTCAGGGGTCCCTTTACCTTTAACTCACTACCAAGCTGTGTAAAAATGGAGGTGGAGCAGTCACACGAGAAGACAGTATCTCCTTGGAATGACATATTTATGGCTTTACATAGGCGTCATATATGTAAATGACAGTAAAATTGAGGAAAATATTAAACAGGCAACTCTCAATTTATGTGGGGGTTACATTCTGGGGATAGCATGTAAAGCCAAAATCAAGTATAATCAAAACACATTAGGTTCAATGGCAGGTGGGATTGACAAAGTCTTTTCCCCCAGAACCTGCCCCCTTTCTCCCTACTTTTTTTTTTTTAAAAGCAAACAAACAAACACAATTTTTTGGGTAAACACTTAAAGATGAATGAGTGCAAGTTAAATGTGCATAAGCTGCGAGTTACCTGTTTATGCAGATAATATGTTGTTGTGGGTTTAGGGGGTCAGTCTGGGTGTTAACCGAGTACCTTCTCATTCTTGGGTCCCCACACACAGTGAAGGCCAAAATCTGTTGCTGAACTCATTGGACAAGGTTCTTTGCAAGACCATGGGCTTCTCTGGACAATTAAATGTCCTCAACAGCAACCCAAAAGAATGAGCTAGGTTGCAAGAGCAAAAAATGTTGTGGTGCCCTCCTGACTAATGCACGAGCCTTTTCTCGACCCCCTCACCTAGCTGCTATGTAGGAGAGAGATAGGGGGACAGTTGGGTGTGAGCTAAGCTAGAAGCAGGCTGGGAGCTGGAACATGCTTGCTCTGTGCTGGATCCAAAACTGTGATGAATGAAGAAGGAAGACCTTTGGGGTCAATAATGCTGTGAGCCCCTCCATATTATGACGAGGTTGTATATATGCATAAATAAAACCATATATCCTAAAGACACCTGATCTTCATTCCAAGGAAGCCAACCCTGGGAAGCACCTGGAACCCCTCAATTCTCTCTCTGCTTGGAGATTTGGATGGTGTGTAACATTTTCCCCATTTTTCCTTTCTAGATATTGATCTGCTCCCTCACATTCCTGTTATTGCAGAGGAGATGCGGCACTCAGAAGTCATGACTTTTGTTCGGAGACTGAATGTGACGTCCAATCGCATAGATGTGATCATGAAGGATAATCCAAATGATGGTGCTGAGCAGAAAATAAAGCTGTTGGAATGTTGGTACCAAGAACATGGGATGAAAGATGCTTATAAGACTTTGATCACCACACTGAGAGACCTTCGCTTTCGTGCCACTGCTGATAAGATTGAACAAAAAATAAATGGTGCAAGAAAATAGCAATCAGGCTCCTTCCTGATCACTGGTTTATATACATTCAGTTGATCTTCTGCTCACCTCATGCTTTCGTTGGTGTCATCAAATAGCAGATTGGCTACAAAGTGTATGACTTCATTCTGTTCTCTTAATCCAGTGTTTCTCAATGAGGGGTGCATGAGGATCTAAAGGGAAGGAGGGTATGAGTGCTTCCATGATATTTAAATTCTTTAGAAGTTCAAATGAAATAAAGGAGCCTCGTTTGAAGAGGAGCATGAGATTTGTATAGCAGAGAAAAGGAGGCATGGATTAAAAAAAAGATTGAGTTAATTCTTCAATGAATGGGATCACACTAATTCAGGAAAACAAAGCAAATAATCATGAAATCTTTCTTCTTTCGCTGGCAGAAAAAGAAAATTGATTTGTCAACCCAAAATTCAAAATTTGGGAATATTCAGCACAGCTCTCTTTCTAAAGTGCTGAAACAATACTGTTTGCAGACCAGCACTGTTTATGTGTTTGTTTATCACTGCAAGAGAGTGGGTCTTTTCATTGGTGGCACCCTGGCTGTGTCATGCCCTGCCCAGAGTGGCTTGGCTGCTTGGTGCCTGCCTTGGAGTGAATTTAGTGCTAGTCAAAAACCTTAATATTATTTTCTAGGCCTTTTAATCTGTTTTAGCTTTAAGCTACTTTTGCTTTCTGTGACTGCATTGATACTTCTTTGTTTTTATTGTTATTGAATTTCACATGGTTTTATTTCTCCTTGTAAGTCACCCAAGAATGCTGTTGCAGCCTATAAAATCGGTTCAGCCTGTAAATATGTAAATAAACAGTTTATTTTAAAAGGTATCACTATTCTCCAGTATTCTCTCCTCATGAAAAGATGGATCCTATATAAATTGCCTGTGAAATTTCTTACCATTCAAAGAATATTATGATTTGTTCCAGCACCTTCATCTGAAACCCGCCTACAAATTTCTATATACCCATTCTGAACATCCTCCAAAGGCCAATTAGGCCTGGCAACAGAGATGTTTGAATGCAACTCACCCATTTTTACATGTTTGCAAATAACAGCTGGGTGTGTGTGGTCCGTATTAGGACATGATGCAAGAACACCGTCACTTTAGTGCTGTGCCATTTGCCAAAATGGAAATTGCAACCCCTCCAAGTATATTTTGCCCCATTAAGAGGAGAGCAAGCGAGAGAGCGAGAGATCTACATATATACATTCCCCCCCCCCCAACAGTGCAAATAGTATGTTTTACCCTAGTGTATGCAGGACGCGGGTGGCGCTGTGGGTTAAACCACAGAGCCTAGGACTTGCCGATGAGAAGGTCGGCGGTTTGAATCCCCGCGACAGGGTGAGCTCCCATTGCTCGCTCCCTGCTCCTGCCAACCTAGCAGTTCGAAAGCATGTCAAAGTGCAAGTAGATAAATAGGTACCGCTCTGGCGGGGAGGTAAATGGCGTTTCCGTGCGCTGCCTTGGTTCGCCAGAAGCAGCTTAGTCAAGCTGTACACCGGCTCCCTTGGCCAATAAAGCGAGAGGAGCACTGCAACCCCAGAGTCGGTCACGACTGGACCTAATGGTCAGGGGTCCCTTTACCTTTACCTTTATGCATTTTGTACCCATTCCATGGCTGGAGAACTGCAATGCAAAATTTGGAGAAGCATGAGTTTTGAATGAGGACTGAATGTTTCAGAAAGCACAAATGCTAACTGAATTGAATTTCTGCCCCATCCCTACTATGGGGTCAAACAGATTTTCCCTGCCATTACTTTCTAGAAATGGCCCTGCGGATGGGGGTCTCTAACTCCCAAACTACAGGCTCTAAGACTGGATGTGTTGGGTCAAGCAGGAAAAAAAGAAATGGGGGGAGGAGGAGAAAATGACTCAAATATTTCAGGAGCCAGACCAAGCTCTCCTGCTCACAAAGGAGACATGAAGCTGATGTAGATTATACCCTTTCCTTCCTAAAAGGTGCACAGACCTAGGATTTCCGTCTGGTGGTGAACTTTAGATAGAATGGAATTTCCCCAGCAGCTGTGGCTATTCAAACCTTTCTTCTTCTCTTCCTCTTTTTTATTTTTATTTTAAGAAAAGCACCTCAGGAATGAGTCATTCCCTCCCAAGAGAAATGTGTAGGCCTGGCCTATATATTAAATGAGGGCTGTAACAGTGGTTTCAACCTTTTCTCCATAGTTCAAGAGGCAAAAGTCATTCCAATCCCCCCCCCAAAAGAAAAAAACACCAAAAGGGGGAAGGAAGAGAAATTAAAACATTTGCACAAATAATAGCAATGCATGTGTTTATTAGGAGAAAGTTACACCCAAAGCTGCACAGCGCGGGTGGCGCTGTGGGTTAAAGCCTCAGCGCCTAGGACTTGCCGATCGAAAGGTCGGCAGTTCGAATCCCCGTGGCGGGGTGCGCTCCCGCTGCTCGGTCCCAGCGCCTGCCAACCTAGCAGTTCGAAAGCACCCCCGGGGGCAAGTAGATAAATAGGGACCGCTTACTGGCGGGAAGGTAAACGCCGTTTCTGTGTGCTGCACTGGCTCGCCAGATGCAGCTTGTCACGCTGGCCACGTGACCTGGAAGTGTCTCCGGACAGCGCTGGCTCCCAGCCTATAGAGTGAGATGAGCGCACAACCCTAGAGTCTGGCAAGACTGGCTCGAATGGGCAGGGGTACCTTTACCTTTTTACACCCAAACACTGATGAATTGTCATGAGGATTTTAAAAAGAAATTAATCACAAATTGCTACAAAAATGTGTAGAGCCAAATTTGACATTGGCAAAAGGAGAAACAGAGAACAAACATTGACAGGTCTTTCCAAGGCTTTTGAGAGCATTCTCATTGAAACCAGCCGGGCTTACGTCTAAGCAGACCCCATCAGCTTGGGGAGTCTGTGATAGCCATGGTGAACGTTGAAGCAGGGCAGTCTGTTATTCCATATGCCTTAAATCTGAACTCTTTTTCCAGTCTGCCAGTCTGTGGTCTCTGAGAGTACAGTGGTACCTCAGGTTACAGACACT
The DNA here is from genome assembly GCF_027172205.1 of Podarcis raffonei. Lineage (NCBI taxonomy): Eukaryota > Metazoa > Chordata > Lepidosauria > Squamata > Lacertidae > Podarcis > Podarcis raffonei. Next base: position 37,238,148 of record NC_070606.1, read on the forward strand.
TCAGGTTGCAGACACTTCAGGTTACAGAGTCCGCTAACCCAGAAATAGTACTTCAGGTTAAGAATTTTGCTTCAGGATGAGAACAGAAATCGTGCGGCGGCAGCGGGAGGCCCCATTAGCTAAAGTGGTACCTCAGGTTAAGAACAGTTTCAGGTTAAGAATGGACCCAAAGGTACCACTGTACTCCTGTTCTCCAAGTTAATGCAGTCCTCAACAGGAAAAGAGGTTTCCTGAGCTGTTATGTGATATTTGTATGATGGGGAGAAAGTCAAACATCCTTAACATAATCAATCAACTGAATGTGTTTTCCCTTTGTGGAAGTATCCTCCAGATGGCAGCATTCTAATAAGAAATAAATTCAGGAAGTTGGTGTCTTTTTTTTCCAGGAAAGAAAACCGAGTTCCAATTTTTTAACATGTTTTTTTACTTTTTAAAAAAATGAGATTGAGCCCCAAAATCCTTCCAGCACCCAATCCTTGTCTACCAGTCACACAACTATTGGTGTTGAAAGTCCTCTATGCTGACTGTCCTAAGATCTTCCAGAGCGTGGAGCCAAACAACCACTATACCAAGAATGGTGCTGGCAGCTGTTTCCCCCCCAGGAGGGAAATGAATGAATTGGATTGCTAAAAACAAACAAACTGCCAAACTCATTTCTAGAAATTACTGCCTTTCACACAGCCTGCCACAATTATTTTAGCATTATTAATATATATATAGCTATAAAATGATCTGTGCAAGTTATGTTGCTCAAGTTTCAGTTATACATGAAACCTTAAACTCAGGGCTGCAGCTTATCGGTTAGGTTAATCTCTCTGAAATTTACTGGTGGACCATAAAAGTGCCCCAATTAATTGTCAAGCAGTTTTAAAAGAACTGCTTTAATACAAATATTTATAAAAGCTGCAGGTGGCAAGCATTATTATTTTTTAAAAGCTCCCCCACCAATCTCTCCCACACAGGTGAGAATGCCTCTTATAAGATTGTTACTTATATATAAATAAAAAACAAAGGGTCTTTTGCTATGGGAATATTGTTTGTAATTGTATGCAAGAGTAATTGCTTAACCTACTAACAGTGCAATCCCATACTTGTCTGCTCAGAGGTAAGTCTTTGAGTTCAATGGCACTTGCTTTTAGGTTAATGTGTGTTAGACTGCAAGCTATGCCCATGTGATTACTTGACTTTTTCAATCCCAACCATGCCTACTCAGAATTAAAACGAACTTACTCCCAAGTAAGTGGCCATAGCATTGCAGCCGGCAGATTTTTAAATGCAAGAACAGCTCTACTTAAACTCTGCTGCTGCACATCTGTAGATTATAGTAAACTCCAAGATCATATTATCAAGAATGGAGGGAGCATATATTTTAAAATATGACAGGTTGATCCAAAATTGAAATTAGAACTTTTGTAGAAGAAGCAATGCAAACTTTTATCTTCTTTGTTATTATTGGAAGTCATAAAAAATATATCATTATGGCTATCGAGTCAGCATAAGGTTAACACAAACCAATTCATCCATGCTATTTAGAAGTTTTGGGCACGGGTGGCTCTGTGGTCTAAACCACTGAGCCTCTTGGGCTTGCGGATCAGAAGGTTGGTGGTTCGAATCCCTGTGATGGGGTGAGCTCCCGTTGCTCGGTCCCAGCTCCTGCCAACCTAGCAGTTCGAAAGTATGCCAAAAATTGCAAGTAGATAACTAGGTGGGAAGGTGGGAAGGTAAACGGTGGGAAGGTAAACGGCGTTTCCGTGCGCTTCTCTGGTTTCGCCAGAAGCAGCTTAGTCATGCTGGCCACATGACCTGGAAAAACTGAATGCAGACAAACGCCAGCTCCCTCAGCCTGAAAGCGAGATGAGCGCCACAACCCCAGAGTTGTCTGCAACTGGACTTAACTGTCAGGGGTCCTTTACCTTTACCTTTTTATTTAGAAGTTTGTTTGTCATTGCATCGTCCCAAAGAATCTGTTTTCCAAAGCAGGAGGGCAAAAGCTTCGCCGGCAGCCATGGGACTGAGTGGTGGTTACAAGTAGCCACAAACGGAAATCATTTGGTGCCAGAGGTTCTCCATAAACTGGAATTAACTGTTCCTCATCAACCACAGATTGCATGAAGCAGATAAGCATGGTTTGCTAACCTCGATTTTAATTGCTGGTAGGAGAGCAGTGAGCAAGCACAACAACTCAGACGCACTTGGGGAAGTGGCTTTGGGGTTCATAAATAATGCTTTTAATTGCCACCAATGTATTTGTTTTAGTCCAAAGATCTGGCTTTTTTCCACACTTGCATGCTACTCCTATGAGCTACGTGACTCAAAACATGTGACAGAAATGGCCTCTTTATTGTACTTGTTCGGATTGTATAGTCAGCCCTCTACTCCACTTGAGTCTGTTTACCTTGAGACATTTCAAATTTCACCTGCCTGTTGAAGCACAGGGCTGCTTTTCTTCTTCTTCTTCTTCTTCTTCTTCTTCTTCTTCTTCTTCTTCTTCTTCTTCTTCTTCTTCTTCTTCTTCTCCTCCTCCTCCTCCTCCTCCTCCTCCTTCCAAGAGGAACTACACAAATTTAGTTAGTTATTTTGTATAAAAGTATAATCAAATATGTACACAGTGGTACCTCTGGTTACAAACTTAATTTGTTCCGGAGGTGCGTTCTTAACCTGAAAATGTTCTTAACCTGAAGCACCACTTTAGCTAATGGGGCCTCCTGCTGCTGCCATGCCGCCACCGCCCGATTTCTGTTCTCATCCTGGGGCAAAGTTCTTAACCCGAAGTACTATTTCTGGGTTAGCAGAGTCTGTAACCCGAAGTGTTTATAACCCGAGGTACCACTGTATTGGAACAGGGTACAACAGTAAAACATAAAACACGAACTATACAGTAATCATTAAAGTGCCTGCAATTTAAACAGCTGCAGACATCAGTCCACATGAAAAGGGCTTCAACAGATGCTTGAAAGTCAAGGCCAGCCCAAGTAGCTCAGTCGGTAGGGCACAAGACTCGTCATCTCAGAGTTGTGGGTTTGAGCCCCATGTTGGGCAGAATATTCCCACTGCCTTGCAGAGAGCTGGACTAGATGACCCTGGTGGTCCCTTCCAACTCTACAATTCTATGATTTCAAGACATGCAACAAACAACATAATGCACCATAATGCCAACAGAGTGCAATTAATTGGGGAATATTTGATTCCTCTTAGGAATGAGGAAGAAATGAATTCATTTCACTTTCCAAGGTGAACCTCCCTAATTTGCAATTTCTAAATCGCACCAGCCTAAGACTTATGTTCTCAAAGGAAGGGACTCACAAGTATGTTCCTCCTCCCACACCAGATGTTTGATAAGTTTTAGGACTGCAGCCTTAGGAAACCCTTTCTACATGTGTCCATCTGCTAGATAATGTCTTTGCATATGTATTGTGAAGGGTACTGGCTATATCCACCAGCCTAGTTTAAGTATGATGCTGAACAGGTAAACAGTTTGTAACTGTGCAGGCATCCACACCACCTGGATCACGTCTAGTTGTCACATCTGAGGTATCTGTTGAAATATCAATGGTACACTGTAGCACATTTTTATTTGTTAATGGCCATTGCGCTTAAATTGTCTATTCTCTGGACTGCTTTGAGCACAATGTAGTTGTGGAAAATGCAGTACAGTGGTACCTCAGGTTAAGTACTTAATTCATTCTGGAGGTCCGTTCTTAACCTGAAACTGTTCTTAACCTGAAGCACCACTTTAGCTAATGGGGCCTCCTGCTGCTGCCGCGCCGCTGGAGCACGATTTCTGTTCTCATCCTGAAGCAAAGTTCTTAACCTGAGGTAATATTTCTGGGTTAGTGGAGTCTGTAACCTGAAGCATATGTAACCTGAAGCGTATGTAACCCGAGGTACCACTGTATGTGAATATGCAGTCTACCTCCAGGCCACAGAATAATAATAATAATAATAATAATAATAATAATAATAATAACCCAGTAACTCTGGGTTGCCCCACCCCAGATCCCTGCATGAGGAAGTGACATATACAATCTGGCTCTTCAGAGAGGAACTCCTGATTAGCAATGGCTGAGGCATTCAGTTTTTGTGACTTCATATGTGAATTTCCACCTCTCAGACTAACATCCTGATACGAACTTAGTTATCCAACAGATCTTGCAGTTTTTTGAATGTCAGAGTATAGTTCTCAGCAGTTTAAACATGTAAAATATGGATGGAGATACATATTTTGATAGAAAACACACATATAAATACATATTCAAATATGTAGATGGAGAGGGTCCCCATCCCCCCCCCAAAGAAACCCTGCATAGTAGTGCAGAAATGGGACAGACTGGACTGATGACTAAAAGCTTCTTTAAGTGACACAAACCAAAACCAGACTCCATCATCCCTTCTCTTCATACAATTCCAAGAAGCAGAGTGTTACTTGGAACACACTTTAAAAACTGCTCTTCTAGACTCTCTCTTACATATTTATTTATTTTTAAGCATTAGCTTTATCTTCAGCTGACCACACCCGCAGAACAGCTTACACAAGATGAATGACAAATAAAACAGTCCCTCCAGCCGATTTACTGTCCTAGTTGCAAGATGGGCCCGGGTGTGTGTGGAAACAAACCAAGCAAACTCCGGCGCCAGTTCTTAAAGCTACAGTTGCAATGGAAACAATTCAGGGAGAGGACAGTGCAAGGGGAGCTGGTGTCCCAGCAGTTGGCTGATACATGTTTGTATGTGGTGCTCAGAGAAAAATCCCATTGATTAATCCTTCACATTTCTATAGAGCATCCAAATGTGTACAATCCTCTGCATGTCTGCTCAGAAGTAAGTCTCACTGAGTTCAATTGGCCTTACTCCCAGGTAAGCAGCTATAGAATTGCAGCCAGAATAGGCGCTGGTCCCTTAAAGAAGCTTAAAGGCAGGCCCAGCTCCAAATTTTGGTGCGTTTTGTCCATTCCCCATCACCTACATGTTCACAAGCTATGTCAAGGTAAATGACCCTTGGGCGGTTAAGCCCAGTCAAAGGCGACTATGGGGTGCGCTGCTCATCTTGCTTCAGGCTGAGGGACCTGGCGTTTGTCCGAGTCATGTGGCCAGAATGACTAAACTGCTTCTGGTGCAATAGAACACCGTGATGGAAACCAGAGTGCATGGAAATGTCATGCCTGTCAGTCTGTAGCAGAGCTGCTGAGCAAAACTCAATATCTGTCTCCACCAGTGGCACCATTACAGCAACACTCTCTGGTGCCCATTTATCAGGGTGGGACTTTTATTTGTCATTCATCTTGTGTAAGTTGTGTTGATTTGTTGTTTAGTCGTTTAGTCGTGTCCGACTCTTCGTGACCCCATGGACCAGAGCACGCCAGGCACCTCTGTCCTCCACTACTTCCCGCAGTTTGGTCAAACTCATGCTGGTAACCTCGAGAACACTATCCAACCATGTGTTGATTTACAAAGCCTTAAATAACTTTGGACACTTGCGATTGTTACCCACAGCCCTGAAGTGCAGGACTGAGCTTTTAGTGTGGAAGCCCTGCTGCCTCCCAGTAGAAACCATCCCTCCCTTGTTTTAGACATATTTGAAAATTATATTTTTTTGGATAGGCCTTTGCAATATGAATGTTCTCAAAATTTATTTATTTCCTTTAATGGTGTTTTCATTGATATTTTGTGCCAATTTTATTTTTACATGTTATACACCGCCTTGACATTTGTGTGTGTGAAAGTGTGGGTTATGAAATACATAAATAAATGAGCAAAGATTTAGTAAATACAGTAGGTAACTATTATCTCCATACTATAGATGCTTAAGTGAGAGAGAACAGCTTGCCTGAAACTGAAAATGATTTATTACATGGTAGAACCAGTCTTGGAACCAAGACCTTCCTCTGTGGAAAAACAACAACAATAAAAATAAATTTGTCCAAGCTTTTTATATTCTGTGCGTGCCACCTGATATTCATTTTATTTTATATTATATTTTTATATTCATTGAACTGCCACCTGATATTCATTTTATTTTTGCTGATTTTTGCTTTTATTATGAAACTGCTATGGAAGCTATGCTAGCCAAAGGGTAAAGGTAAAAGGACCCCTGACCATTAGGTCCAGTCACGGACGACTCTGGGTTGCAGCGCTCATCTCGCTTTACTGGCCGAGGGAGCCGGTGTACAGCTTCCAGGTCATGTGGCCAGTATGACTAAGTCGCTTCTGACGAACCAGAGCAGCGCACGGAAACGGCGTTTACCTTCCCGCCAGAGCGGTACCTATTTATCTACTTGCACTTTGACGTGCTTTCGAACTGCTAGGTTGGCCAAAGTGTAGGTCGCTAAATAAAATTATAAGAATGCAGTAATAATAATGATAACAATAAATCCCATCTCTGTCTTGAATATGTTAACATTGCCTATGCAATAAGTTATTCCAATCAATTTTCTGATGCAAACTTCTATTTAAAAGGGTTGCAGCTTCACACTACTGTTTTACTGGACCCAGCACCCATTGTCCTTTGCTGGTAAATTTGCTGCCTTTTTCTACATCAATCTCAAGGCAGAACTGTTGGGGGGTGGAATAATTACTGTTTTGCACTGCATGTATTCTTTTAATTGAAACAGAGGTGGAACATTTGGTCAGAGGTCAAGAAACAGCCTGGTTGTGGACACAGCTTTGGAATGCCATGGACCAATTGTAAATTCACAAAAGGAAATGGCATGACCGTGTACAGTAAGCACAGGACAAAGAGACATTCTAGGAAAACACATCCTCAAAGTTAAAAATTTGGGATATGTATAATCAGTTTATAAAGCATCAAGGGATTAGTGATTTTTTAAAAACACACACACACACACACACACACACACACACATACACACACACACAAATGGTGCACCAAGAAGTTTGGGGGCCAATGCTTCCTGGTCTTGAAAATACTATTGCAAAAGGGAGGGACAGCAGTGGAAGTGGAGTGGACTTAATGATGCTATTGTAAATATGTATGTGATGGTTGTAATAATTATGATAGCCTACCGTGTTTTATGGGATGTTAAGGGTGTTGCAGCTTGGCATGAACCCATGTGTACAGTGGAAAAGCTATATGGAAACCTTGAGCACTTATTAAAGAAGAAAATGAATAATAGTTTCCTGCTTTAATGTCATTTTGGGGAAATGAAAGGAAGCCAGGAAGAGGGATTTAACAACTATTGTATACTTTACTGGTTTTCTCTAATCTAAGATAATAAAAAACCTCATGAAGTAGCTTCTCTTTTTATTCAAAGAGTAAACAGTTGAAGAGATTTCTGGCATACACGAGGGATGCACTTTGCCTTCTTAAATAGTCAGCGTGTTTCTGAAACAGAGAAACAGGAAACTTTTCCAGTTAGGCTGTGTCTTCACCAGCTGGCTTCTCCGAAGGCAGTGATGCACAGGAAACAGGGCCACAATGTTAAATGTGCTTGGTATGCCCATTTGGTAAATGTGCACAAGACTAGCCAGCTCAATACGCTGTAGAGATGTTGTTCGACTCCCTTAAGCTACCAAAGCCCATGAGCAGGGCGGGTGGGAACTGAAGCCCACAACAGCATCAGGAAGGCGCCAGATTTGGTCCAAAACAATATTTTGCCTTTACATTTCAGCAGCTGTTCTGAAGGGCAAGTCTATTGGATAGGTTTGATTTTGGTCCAAAATCACAGCATACCACCCTAAAAACTCTGGCTTTCGTCTATCAGATGTGCAGCTCTGCACTGCAATATCAGACAGTGAACCCTTCCAAGGCAAGTAGACTAGACATCACCATATGGCAACCAGATTGACAAAGTTGTTGAATGGTGGATCACAGAGACAGGGAAAACTCAACCCTTTCCACACAATCATGGTTTTCATCCATATGCGTGGGAACATTTTCTATCACGTTAGTCCAGGGCCATGCCAAGACACGTTGCTCCCTGGAGCCCCCACCCATTTTGAGTATAGAATCCAGTTGGTCTGACAGTAGAATTCTTCTTCTTCAGCACTAGTGCTGTCAGCAGCACCCTCGCCTGCATCTGGGAGCAGCAGCCCAGCTTGGGGAGCACAAGGCAGGCTAGCTTAAAATTCTCTAGAGGAATGGGAGGGATGTTGACCTCCCTCGCATATCTACCTCCCTCTGCTATGGTAGGGTTGGTCCTGTTTTATGCCAGCAGATGTGGCTGCTTCACAAAGAAAAAAAAATCAATAAACGGAAGTACTTACAAACCAGTGGATTCAAATTGCAAGAAAGGAGATTCTGACTAAACGTTAGATAGAACTTTCTGGTGGTAAGAGCTGTTCAATAGTGGAATGAACTACCTTGGAAGATGGTGGACTCTCCTTCCTTGGATGATTTTAAGCGGAGGTTGGATGGTCACCTGCCAGGGATTCAGTGGGTGGCAGCTAGGGAAGGGACCTCTTTAGTGGTGGAACCCTGGTTGTGGAATCTTTCTTAAAGAAGCTCATTTTGCACCTACTTTGGAATCATTTTGACCATATATTCTTTTATTTGTAACAGAGACAGACGAACAGATCAAAACTGATACAGGATCTTATTACATTTACAACATACAAAATATATAGTCCACGTCACTAAGAATTCTTCCCCTCTCCCCAATAACTCTTTTGTAAGATGTTGCTTCTGCTTCTGCTTAAAATAGAAAACTCTTGCTTCCAGCTTCAAATTACTAATGTATTTTATGAAAGCCCTGAGTGCCAAACTTTGGCTGGAACCCAAAGGGCCCTTTCCACGTATGTCAAGAACTTCCACATGCACCCTGGCTTATTTCACCACCACTCATCAGATGGTCCTCCTGATGTTGCCTTAAAATTTGGAAATGATTTGTGTGTGGAGTGACACGGGAAGTTGCTATCAGAAGTGCGGGGAGACAGAGCTCTTAAGACCTGCCAGTTAGGAAACATTTTTGGAAGCAAGTCATTGTGTCAGAATATTAGGCCTGGTGTAATTGGTCTTTTGGACACAGCAAGAGTAGGAAATCTCAGGCCTAGGGGCCAAACTTGGCCCCCCATATCCCTCTGTTGGGCCCTCAGGACTCTGCAGGAGACAAATGTCGCTGGCCCAGCTCTGTACTCTTGTCTGGCTGGAATGTATTCTTTTGGCAATGCCTTTTGCTGCCCGAGATGGAGGGATGTATAATGGGTATGGCTGGCTAGAATGTAGCCTTATGTGCAAAATCACATCCACGAAACTTCACTTTTGCCTCTGGCCAGGTCAATGACAGACATGTGGCCCTCAGAAGGTCCGCACGCCCCTGAGCTGAAAAAGGTTTCTGTCCCTGGTATACCATAATGAAGGAGTGAGGACAGGAATGTGATGAAATGCTGGGTAGAGGTAGAGTGAGTGACAGATAAGAGAGTGTCTCTGTTGGGATTGACAGGTGGAGGTAGTTAAAAAGAGAGATGCTAAAGAGAAAATGAGGGGATGCGATTGGATGGAGAGTAAAAGGACAGCCAATTTTTTCGGCATCAGAATAGTCACTTATTCTGGATGTTATGTTCGCTAATTATTTACATGTTGATGCTTTAATTGTGTGTGCTCTGGTTTTTGGTTACTCCACATGTCTCCACATAGATGTACTCAAGTAGGAATGTAAAGTGGGGGGGGGGACCCACTGCTCTTTGTAAGTCAGTAGATGGTTGATTTTAAGGGAAGCCTGGACACAGTGGAGTAGCTGACGGAAATGACTTACTGATCTCCTGGCGATGTCAGAAACACTTGTTGCCTTTTGGTTCTCCCAGCTTCCCAAATGACACTGAATGTCAGCCAATAGCTTCCTGGTAAGCTAAACACAGTTTTCTAAACATTTTCAGACATCAACACATCCTTTTTACAGTGGAGGGGAAGTCAGACACCCATTGTGTGGCCTATCTAGAGATCGGCCGGAAGTTAATGTTTTGGGGTTTTTTCTGCCTGGCACAGCTTCAGTTACTTCTTTGCAAGGAGCACAACTTCAGGATGATAGAGAAGTACAAGGAATAATGAGGACATGGATGGCGTGGATTGCTTGCTACAACACGTTCCTGACTACTTACCGAGAAAAGAACAAACAAGCAAGCAATAAGAAGAGAGGCATGTGTTTGTACAAATGATGACTTAAGCTACAGACATAACATGAAGCCGGAGAAGGAAGGTTGTGTTTACACAAAAGAGTGCGGAAGAAAAAGAAAGCCAAGACTAAACTCAAAGGCTCGTGTGATTTTAGGTTGTATCAATAGTAGCATCATTTCTAGAAATAATAGCTCTACTTCATTCTGACATAGTTTGACCTCACCTGGGGTTGTGTGTTCATTCCATGTTCCTGGCTTTAAAGAAGATGAAGACAGACTGGAGTGGGTTCAGAAGATAGCAGCATGGAAAAAAATGAAAGGCTGAAAGAACTGAGTATCTTTAGCCTGGGAAAAAAGCAATTGGTGGGGGCAAGATAGCACTGTGAAGATACCTGAGGAACGGTCACGTAAAAGAGAACAAGTCATAGGAAGACTATGTCCCAGAGAGCAGGATCAGAGGTTTAAGGATGGTAAAATGTGGTTGAAGATTAGGAGACATTTATTCATAGTTTGACCATGGAACCAATTACTTAGATGGGTGGTGGACTCCTCACCGGAGTTCTTCAAGGAGAGACTGTTATGTCATCCGTTAAAGATGCTCTAGCTCTGGATTTCCTGCATTGAGAAGGAAGTTGTACTACAGAGCCTACAAGACCCCAACTCTATGATTCCAAGACACTGGAATGGGCCAGTATTTGTTTAGACAACTCTTGGGCCTATTCTGCACATGCATTACTTGGCTTCTTTGCATTTGATGACTGGCACCTGATAACATTGTTCTTTGGGCCGCTTACAGCATCACTAAAATGTTAAAATATAAATACAGTGGTACCTCGGGTTACATACACTTCAGGTTACATACACTTCAGGTTACAGACTCCACTAACCCAGAAATAGTGCTTCAGGTTAAGAACTTTGCTTCAGGTTGAGAACAGAAATCGTGCTCTGGCAGCGCAGCGGCAGTGGGCAGTAGCTAAAGTGGTGCTTCAGGTTAAGAACAGTTTCAGGTTAAGTACAGACCTCCGGAACGAATTAAGTACTTAATCTGAGGTACCACTGTAATGTTAAAACAAAGCAAAAGCAGAGTTAAAGAGAATTTTAAATATTAGCAGCTCCAAGACCTTCAAAAGGGCTGCAAAAAGGCTCTTTGCCTCACATCAAAATGACTCCAGCGTAGGTGCAAAATAAGCTTCTTTGGGAGAAATTCCACAACCAGGGTGCCACCACTAAAAAGGTCCCTTCCCTAGTCACCACCCACTGAAGTTCACCTCAGGGTCCAATTAGGTACAAATGGGAGGAGATAACCAGAACAAAACACAAACATAAAATGGTCAATCCACCCAGTGCCAGCTATCAATCTAGCATGTGAGAATGTGGATATAACTAAGGGTATAAAAAAAGCATTATTTTCTGATCAACCTTGTATTTGTCGCATGCAGCATTGTTTCCATTCTGTTGCAGTTCATCTTCAGCCAAAAATATATATTAATCATCTTGCTGCCTGCTATGGTGAAATTGTGTCATTTATGCAATGCTATTTTTCTAGAAAAAGAGGTGCCAGAACTGAGTTCTGGCTGAAAAGAGCCATGCATTTATGTAATTTGCATTGTTACTCCACCCCATTCATTTAATTACAAAGGAAACACAATGCAACTGTGGGGTAGGGGGAGTAACCAATTACCGTACATATCCTTTACAGATTGAGAGCAACAGCAGCAGCAAATACCAATTGTATTTGCTGGATTGATTTCTCTTCTGGAATGGGACAAATAAGGGAACATTTCTGCTCCTGTTACTGTTTTTGTCAGATTTCACACATGGTTTACTAAGCATCCATGTTCCTGCTGGGAGAAACATAGTCAAGAGAGCCATTGTTGCTTGTGCAACGTATGGGCACACTAATTCCTGTTCTATCAGCTGCAATCAAACACATAGTGCAGTTCTTTGGAGCAACTCAAATTCTTTTCCCTTCCCTAGAAAAGTATATGAGCAAAAATGACAGTGAGGCAAAAGAAAAGTAAGTGAACATTATTGGTACTCTCCATTATGCCACCATCAAATCTCTTTAAACAATGATAACTATTGTTTTTCTCCAGCTAACGAACAATGCTTCATTTAAGAACTGTTTACAAACAGAGACTTGGTTGAGACCAACAAACAAGCTGTACTTGCACAATATCATCTTCTTTGGACAAAGAAATTACATGATTGTCTCTTGCTGCATTTTCTCAAATTGTTAGCAGATGGAGGGAAAAGATCTAGCAATAAAGTCACTAGTAATCAGGAGGAGAAATCTGGGAAGCAGGGGACACAATGAACCTCTGATTGCTTGGAAGCAGTGGGTGCATATTAAGTAACAAATCTATAAAGACCAGTCACTAGAGTAGGTGGTGGTTAGAGGAAAACAATAAGGTCATTGGAAGGAATGGTTTCAGGCTGAAAATCTTGAATCAATTAGATTATTTTTTAAAAAAGCACAGACTGTCACTTGCATTAGAAGAAAGGCATGTTTGGCTACAGCAGGACACTCACAGGTTATGGGTGAATCAATTGCTATTCTATCCAGAGCAGATGGAGGCAAAGGGAGTTTGCAGGCTCTTTTTACTTAGGGGAAGTTGGGGTAAAAACAGTCTGTTCTGGTCTCTTTTTACTCCAACTTCCCCTAAGTATAAAGAGCCTGCAAACTGCCTTTGCCTCCATCTGCTCTGGATAGAATAGAAGTTGATCTCCTAGTCTCTTTAGATGACAGTTTTGGTCTATACCTGGTATCAGAATTGGGGGACGAAAAGCCAGCTGGCTTGGCCCCAGCTGGAGTGTCTCCCCTCTCAGCCTTGCCTCTGCGGAGATCCATCGACCTCTTCTCCTCTGATGTGCATCTGTGACTCAAGCCGCAGAGCAGGCTTGAGCACGCATTACTCAGCAGTGTAAACTGCACAATAGATGAGGCTTGAGGCATGGACACGATACTAAGCTACGCATTTATTATACATATATCAGGACAAAGAAAACATGGCTGCTCTCCTTGCCGTTCGTCTCAGAGAGACACAGAAAACAAAAGCAATACAGAACGGAAGTTCCGCTCATGCCAGCAATCTGTGCTGGAATGTAAACAGACATGTGACCTGTAACAATCCACATATCTGCAGCAAAGGGTGGAATGGAATTCCCAACACCTGGACCTATTGTTTTTTAAAGCAGCAGTGGCCAAGGACTGCCCTTCGTAGCTCCAAGGGTAGAGAGTGCAAGGGCTGCAGCCCACATGTGCATTGTAGATGGGAACAGAGGCAAAAGTGAGTGAAGGAACTAATATGAACTTCGCCTTTATACATTGGGCCAGTTTCTACACACACTTGCACACACCCATCTATCCTCCATCCAGGAACGTTTTATCTAAAAGATGTACAAGTCTTGCATTCAGTCATCACAATCAATAAGTGAAAATTTTAAAAAGAAGAAATATAAGCTAGAGTGGCGCTCGCATTCGCAGGTGAGGATGCCTTCTATATGATCAAGTCCTGGAGGCATTCATTAATGCTTTTGCAATATTGAGGCTGGACTACAATAATACACTCTCTTAAAGACTCTTTTGGTTGTATTGAAGCTGTAATTGGTGTGGGATATAGTATATTAAAAAAAAACCTTCCTCGAATGGCTTGGAGCCTATGTAACTCGCAAGGTTGGGAAATTGATGGATTGCTTCACTTACAAGCCACTTTCCCCACCATGAGCTCTGCCCAAAGCATCCTCTAGCAATCATTCAAAACATCAAAATGCCACAGCACTAGAAATCCAAAATATACCCAAACAGAGAACATGTTATGTGACAAAAAGAATTTGACAAACATCGAACAAATTCAATATTACAAAACAACCTAGTCTTTAACTCCATAGCAAAATAAGAGTTAACCGATAACAAGGTTTCTGATGCTGCTCTGGCCTCACTCCATGGAACCTGGCTTAAATACAGTTCAGAAAGGAGGGATGACAGACAGCTGCCATACAGGCTAGATGACATGCAGCTGGCTCCTATATCCGATACTAACACATGGCCATCCAGATGTTGTTGTACTACAGCTTTAACCATCCTCGACCACTGGCCAGACTGGCTGCAGCTGATGGGAGTTGCAGTTCAACAACATCTGGAGGGTCACATGTTCCCCACCTCGCTTGGAGACCACCTTCTCCCCTATATTCCATCATTACATTTAAGCTGAACAAAGTTAATCGTCTTGGCTGCACTGCCCATCATTTCAAACAACTGGAAAATTTATCCTCCCAGCTTTGAAACACTCTGCCCCTTGAGATTTTCCAGATTCCAAACCTGAGATGCAGAACTTTCAGAAAGCTCAGCAAAACAGCATTATTTGGGCTGCAGTTTGGAGATGGGTGTTAAGTGGGGTGGCGTGAAGTAACTGTAATGCTGTTTGTATGTTTGTCATGCTTAATCACGTTTGTTCCATTCTTCATGTATTCTCTTGTGCTTTTAAACATTTTTCCTTCCCCACCCCCATACAATCTAGAGAGGAGGCTGAGTAGAGAGTGAAATAATAAAAAACATCTGAACAGAGCAACAACAAGGAGAGGCAAATGGGAAATGGAAACCAATAACAAAGCAAAAGTAACATGAGATCAACTTTTTTTGAAATAGGACCTACGCATGCCACTACATAAAAAAATAAAGTTCTTTGCTTATAAGTCACCGTGGTAGATTTTAGCATTTAGCATTCTGTCTTCTTAAGGAGGCATGTTTAAATCACATTGCAATAGATAGGATTTAAGCACCCAGTTGCCTGCTTGATTTGAGTCCTTTTTATTTTAACAGAAAACCTATCTGGAGCATGCCCATGTATTTAAAATAGTTACTGGAAGGATGGAGAGGCCAACTTACTCCTTTGACACTGTTCTCATCTTGCCCAACCACATATTTAGGCTAACAAAGGACAGAAGGTGAATGAATGACATGTGCAAGTTGTTAGTTTAAAAAGAACACCCCCAATAGTATCTGAAGCAACAGCATTTGACACATGTCTTCTCATGAATAATCATACTGAGTTCAGTGAGACTTTCTACCAGCTAAGCATTTGTGGGGTTGCAACATAAATGCATTTGCCAGTACAGATTGACAATGTGATCCTGTAGATCCTCTCTAAATAATCGTTTGTGCTGAGTGATTTTTTTTTTTTACTTATAAACACAACCTGAACATAAAGCGAGAGAGATTGCACGTTCTTTTGTGGTTCATGAAAATCTTTAATAAAATTTATTTTAAAAAAATAAAAAATAAACATCTGCGTAGCCTGACCGAATGCACTGGAAATCATTGTATAATTACAAATGCTTGAGTGTGTATTCTCAGCTCACTTCCCAAAGATTAGACCCTGTTTCTTCCATTTACTATCCAAATGCACACTATACAAGTTGTTTTAAAAAGTTCTTAAATGGGCCACCTTTATTTTGAAAGCAGCTACCAATCCACAATGTGCTATTGATATAGCTCAAGCCCCCCCCCCCCCCCGCCCCAGCTCTTATTTATCCCCCAAAGCTGCTGATTAGCACAAACAGCACCTTGTTGGCCAAAGAGTAATGGGAGAGAGAGAGAGAGAGAGAGAGAGAGAGAGAGAGAGAGAGGGAGAGAGCTGGCAGAAAGCTCATATGTGGCCCTGTTCTATATAGGTTGAACATTCCAAATCATTGTCCCATGGCTTCTTGGTCTTCATAGTTAAAGTTTCTTCTTTAACCATACTTTCAAAAAAAGCAAGAACTGTTTTGTGCAGATTTTGCCCTTAGTACTTGATGGTTAAATGGCAGTGAAGAGCAATGCTTATTGTAATTCTTTCATGGGAACAGAGTTTACGATCTGTGCTAGCTAAAGTACAGTCATCTCATTTTTCCAAGGGATCTGGGTAAAAATTGGATCCAATAGAATTAATCTGAGGCTTGAAAAACATGTCAAGCAGAAAGAGGAAGTGGAAAAGAGCATCACTCTTCCAACTTCTTCCTTCGACCCTTTTGTATT
Source organism: Podarcis raffonei (assembly GCF_027172205.1). NCBI lineage: Eukaryota > Metazoa > Chordata > Lepidosauria > Squamata > Lacertidae > Podarcis > Podarcis raffonei. The sequence goes on from NC_070606.1 coordinate 37,254,229, forward strand.
TTTCAAGGGAGAAAATCGATAACCACCCTCACTACTTCATAACTAAATGAGGGGCTCAGAAGCTCTATTTGTGCCAGGGGAAGACCTCATGGGCACCATTTTGCCCGCAAGCACAATGTTAGCAACCCCTGTCACATTCTGCTACTATCCGTGCTACTTCTACAGAGGAAAGGGCCATATGGTAAATTGCACCTGGTTGGGGCACCAATTCTAAAGCAAGAAACAGTATAGAGCAGCGTTTCCCAAACTTGGGCCTCCAGGTGTTTTTTGGACTACAGTTCCCATCATCCCTGACCACTGGTCCTGTTATCTAGGGATGATGGGAGCTGTAGTCCAACAGCAGCTGAAGACCCAAGTTTGGGAAACTCTGGTATAGAGTAAAAGAGCTACAAACTGTACACAGTACAAGGGCTATAATTTATTATTAGTAGTAGTAGTAGTAGTAGTAGTAGTAGTAGTAGTAGTAGTAGTATTAATGACAACCATCCAACACATTCTCCCACAAAATATGCTGCCCACAGTAGGAATTACAGATATGGTGTCCATGTTAGTTCTATTCTTAAGCAACCTTCGATTCCAGCATATTTGTGCACAAGAACTTGCAAAGGGCAGACTGGCATGATTCTTTTACGGGTGCAAAAAATCTCACATGCCTAGAATCTTTGGTCTAGAGACAGGTAGGTGTTTGTTGCTCAAACATGGCCTTCTTTCTTCATTACCTGTGAAAGGTCTAGTGATTTTCTTCTGTCCCCAGGTATTAGAGAGAAGGAGCACATCACACGCACATATGCACACACTTTCCTGTTATACAGTTTGTTTTCTATTTCATGATCAAACATGCCACAAGTTTCAGGTCAGATTAATGCTTTTGTACTTTGTTCTGTTCCCACCCACTTTGGGCTTCCACACCACACCCCATTCTAGCTTCCATTCACCACCAAGACACAATGTCAGTGGACTTCCCCTTGGATTACAGCACAAGAACAGGAATTGTCACATGAGCAATCATGTTTAAACCACCCACTCAAAAGAGTACTGTCTGCTGGCCTGGATTTCAAATCAGGAAATAGGAAGCATGGAATTCTGATTTCCCAGCAGGAGAAAGAGAGGAGGAGAGACTGTTGTTAAATGCCAAGTTCTAATGCAGTAGATGTTAACCTTTTCCTACTGAGAATCCAAGATTAACTACAACTTGGGACAAACTCTTGACTTATTTTTTTAAAAAAGACATGTACATCTACCGTATCTCCTTTTTTCTCCAGAGTACCCTACCCAGATAGAAGGGAAGAGAGGGTTGCTGCATACCAAAAAAATAACTACGAAACACATACACTTTTAGTAGATGTAGCTAGCTGTGCATAACTGAGAAAATCCACCATCAATGAAATTCTTTTTTCTGCTACAACCATTAAAGGTACAGGAACCCGATCTTCCTTCTGCTTTGGACTTTGTGTGTCTCTCTGTGTTTCTTTTCCATAAGAACATAAGATGCTACCAGATGCTTATGAGAAGCCCACATGCAGGATGTGAGTGCAATAGCACTCTCTCCTATTCATGTTCCCCAATAACTGGTATTCCATGGGCTACTGGGAGCTCCTTGAGATGGCCTACTTGTTGAGCAGTCATCCCGAGTTGCTAGCACAAAGCCTATACAGATGTTATATCTCGTATTTCTTTTGGTATTTTTCTTAAGTTGTTAAGGTTTCATCCCACATTCATCTTGCTCTGTTTATTTGTGCTCATATGTCTTCCCATTAGTCATTTGTTCATCCCACACTCTTTGATGCATTTCCCTGGCACTTCCCTAACGGCAAAAAGTCCATCTCTTCTTTTGAAGTGAATTAGCTGCCCTTTGGCTGACAGAGCACTTTAATCCACTTCAATCACACAGAGCTTAATTGGCCTCCCACAGAACAGCGACAGTTTGAGAAGAACCCTGTCTCTGATCTTGGAGGTGGAAAATAGCCCTTCTGGATACCAATAGCCTTATTCCCCATGAATTTGTCAAATCCTCTTTTAATCTTTTCCAAGCTGGCGGACAACATTACCTTTTGTGGTAGCAAATTCCATCATTTGTGTGCCATGTGAAGTGCTTTCCTTTTTTCAAAATAATGTTGCAGTGTTCCTACTGGTGCTTACTTAGCTCGGAATGTAGCCCATGTCTGCAACTCAACCCACCGGCTGAAGGACAATGCACCCGTGTATGTTCAGGGTCTCTCTCTTCTCTCTGGCGATCACTTGTAGCCGAGTAAGATTGTCTTCCATAAACACAGCTTTAAAGATACTCAGCATCCTGCCTTGATGGGTGAATACATTGGCTTGTGTCCAACTAAATTAAGAGTGGAGCTAAATTAGCCACAACCATTATTTTCTAATCTGAGCAGAATTAACTGTGGAAAGCCACCCACAGTGTTTATCTACACCACAAACGTATGTTGCTTCTCACCATCATGACTCTTTGGCCCCACCAATAATCCTAGGAACCATAATTTGGAACTATAGCTCCCAGGGTCATTGAGGAGGCTGGGTGGCAGGAGATTGATTGTTAAATCAATGTAGATTTGTAGAGTAAGAATGGCCAAGAAATGCATTCCTTTAGGAGCACATGGATCGAGTTATATCCTGGCTCTTTCTCTGGGGTAATATCAATGCCAGGAACAGACCTGTCTTATTTTCCCAGGCCTTTTAAGACTTCCAAAGATCTCATATCTATTTTTTAATTCTTTCAATCTACTGATTAATCATTGCATTATTTCATTATTACAGTAAGCTGCCTGGAGAATGTTTGTGTCTGGCAAATAAATATAATATAGACGATCACTCACACACGTTGGAAGATTCAAGACAGACCAAAAAAAGTACTTATTTACACAGCACACAGTTACCGGTATGCCACAGAATTCACTTCCACTCGATGTAGTGACAGCCACAACTTGGATGGCTTTAAAAGAAAGTTAGACAAACTGATGGGGAGTATTCTACCAATTCTACTAATCTCTGCCTTGCTTGAATTTCTTATTGGGTGCCAGATGTGTCCTAGTGTTCTTCTCATTCCATAGAGGACAGGATGCTCATGCCTTACATGGTTATATGCCCATAAAGCAACACTTGCTAAACTGAACAGTAGAAGACAGACTCTTTTTTGTAGAGGTTTCAGGACCAAGACTGAATGGCTGCCTATCAGGAATGATGTAGCAGTGGATTAGCAAATGGCTTGATTTCCATACCGTGTGGTCAGAATAGTACTCTCATTATGTCAGCACACATAATGGAAATGCAAAGAGCTTTCCATGGATGTTGCCAGTCCTTGCTTTCTCCATGGGCTACTGCAGCTGTAACAGGACTGAACCACACACACACACCCTTTCCCCACTACTGAGCTGTTACCTGCATCAGCTGAGTCAGTGAGGAGAACTTGCACATGGTGGTAGAAGAATGGGAACAAAAGTGACACCTGAGGGCAGTGTCTTGCCTAAGACTATCTAGTAACTTTGTGCCTTAAGCCTTAAGTAAACCCGTCGCATGGAAGAGACTTTCCAGCTGATCCTGTTAGTCACTGTAGAACAGGGATGTCCAACAGGTTGATCGAGATCTACTGATCACTCCCTGGGAGGTTTTGGTAGATTGAGGACAATTGCTGGCTCCTCCCTCTGGCCCCGCCATCTAGATCGCTATACCGGAAGACAGAGTTCTTGCTGCGAGGCTGACTCTTTCATTAGCGATCTCTTGGTGAGTGACTTTTTTATTTATTCCGTCGCCCTGATCCCCCCCCAACAGGATTTCCCTCCCTAAAAAATGCTCAACAAATTTGACCTGACCCCCCCCCCCAAATGGGTAGATCGCTGCCAGTTTTTTGTTGTGTGAGTAGATTGCAGTCTCTTGGAAGTTGCCCCCCCCCCTGCTGTAGAACACTTAATAGTCTCTGCCAACAACTAAAATCATTCTTGTCCACCAGAGCACTTGCAGGCCCTTGATCATCATCATCTCACTTATTCTTTGTGGTTTATTCTTGGCCTACTGTGTGATGTGTATATTGCTATTGTATATTGTGTGTTTAAATTGCTGTACATCACTTCAGTGAGTTTTGTGAAAATCTTTTAATAAATAAAAATAAAATAGCAGATAATGAACCACAGAGAGAGAGAGAGAGAGAGAGAGAGAGAGAGAGAGAGAATGAGACCCTGCCTGAACTTCAACAATCAATGTGCTTACTCTGTTCTGGTTGAGCAAACAATGTACTCCCTTTCACCCCCAAGCTGAACTATTATGCAAGAGTCTCTCCACAGACAGATCTGGATTCAGATCTAGGAGAGTCCAAAAATAGACTAGAGACAGACATGAAACTCTTTCAGATGACAATCAAGGGAGAATCAGTGCTCTTGCTCCAAGTCTGGGACAGCTGCAGAACCTCTGCAATGCCAGTAGGCCCATGCACTGCCATTTTGGATTCCAAATACAATGGACACACAAATGGGGTGAAGGCTAAAGATTTTATTAAACAACAGGTGGGGGGAGGCTGTATCAGACCATGGCCCATCTAGCCCGCTGATTGACAGTGGCTTCCATGGGCTCATATGGAGACTTTTGCCCTTGATTATCACCTAAAAGTGATAATCAAGTTCAAAGGTAAATAAGTGGCTGAATCAAAAGGGTGAAATGTTCATTCATTAGATGATGATGACAGTGGCATAGTGTGGGTTGTCAGCACCCGGGGCAAGGCAAGTAATTTGCGCCCCCTAACCCGTGGATTTGCGCCCCCTAACCCTAACCCCCAGATTTTGCGCCCGGTGCGCCCGGCCCCCCCTGCACCCCCACGCTACGCCACTGGATGATGATGATTACTACTACATGTATCTTATCACATAATTGGAGCAATGGTTCCAAACTACAAGAAAGAAGATTCCACCTAAACATTAGGAAGAACTTCCTGACAGTAAGAGCTGTTCGACAGTGGAATTTGCTGCCAAGGAGTGTGGTGGAGTCTCCTTCTTTGGAGGTCTTTAAGCAGAGGCTTGACAACCATATGTCAGGAGTGCTCTGATGGTGTTTCCTGCTTGGCAGGGGGTTGGACTCGATGGCCCTTGTGGTCTCTTCCAACTCTATGATTCTATGATTCTAAGTATTATGACTTAATGCTTAATCATATGTAATATCATCTAGAGCATGGATGGGGAAACTGTGGTATTCCAGATGTTGTTGGACTGCCACTCCCATCCTCCCTCACTTCTGGCCATGCTGACAGGGGCTTGCGGGAGTTGGAGTCCACCACCTGCAAACCATAGGTCCCCACCCCTACCATACAGACCTGATAACAGAGATTAGTAACCCATGATTGCAAGGAAGGGGGGAAAGAACCACAAACACATCAGTTGTTAAGTGACTGAAGCAGGCTTTCCAGGACATAAATAGCAGAACAAACTGAGGGAGATCTGAGGGTGAACTAACTATTCTGCTTATTTGTAAAAATGTTGCACCGAGAAGTACAAAAGGGGAAGCATCTATCATTATATGCCTTCTTTCAATGCATTCAGTAGAAGTGGGACTTCTAAGTATAAGGTCGCCTTATCCAAGACAGCCTGTTCTACTGTGGCTAGTGGCAGCTCTCCAGGGTTTTCCCCCACAGACATGAAGGAGGAATCTGGCTGATGCCAGGGACTGAAGTGGGGATTTCTACATGCAGGTCATGTGCTCTGCCCTCTGATAAGTCATTCCTGTTATTGGGCTCCAGCTTCCACAAGCTCCTGCAAGTGTGGCTAGCAGTCTGGGAGGGATGGGAACTGTAGGCCAATGATCACATTGTCTTGTTGAGATGGGGCAGTGTGGCTTGACTTTCCCCCCTTGTTCCCTCATTGCTATTTTGCCCAGGGGGGGGGGGGAAATAGCCAGTGATCTATCTGTGGCTTTCCAAAAGACTCAAGTCAGTGTTCTTGAGCAGGTGGGAAGCCTGTATGTGTTCTGCTGTAAGGATGCAGAGGCTCCTTTGTGCATTGCACAGACTCCAGTGACTACATTCCCCCTTCACTTTTCACACATTCACTGAATCTGTGTGTGTATTGCTGGGTGGAGGGAGAATTCTAAAGTATCTTGCAGAAACAGGATATGATTTTTACATCGTTCCTGGATTTGGGCTAGCATACCATGAAGGTCAATTTGCCAAGTCTTTTGAATAGACTTTCTGTGCAGACTTTTAACTGCTGTGCTGGCGTGCAAGGCAAGAGTCTTTCCAGCATGGAGATGCAGTGGTGGGAGCAGAAGTTTCACATGCTGTTTTGATGTTTCACACGCAGCTCTTAAAAGCATCACAGACCTGCCCAGGGAAATCTATGGGGATTGATGCTTTTCAACTTTTGACTGAAGTTGAGCTGCTTGGTTGTGTGTGTTTTAATGCTTTCTTACACTCATCCTGGGGACGCGGGTGGCGCTGTGGGTAAAAGCCTCAGCGCCTAGGGCTTGCCGATCGAAAGGTCGGCGGTTCGAATCCCCGTGGCGGGGTGCGCTCCCGCTGCTCGGTCCCAGCGCCTGCCAACCTAGCAGTTTGAAAGCACCCCCGGGTGCAAGTAGATAAATAGGGACCGCTTACTGGCGGGAAGGTAAACGGCGTTTCCGTGTGCTGCGCTGGCTCGCCAGATGCAACTTTGTCACGCTGGCCACGTGACCCGGAAGTGTCTCCGGACAGCGCTGGCCCCCGGCCTCTTGAGTGAGATGGGCGCACAACCCCAGAGTCTGTCAAGACTGGCCTGTACGGGCAGGGGTACCTTTACCTTTACCTTTTTACACTCATCCTGGGATAAGTTGTTCTGCAAATCAGAATAACATTTCCCCTCCTTGCTCTAACTCAGCCCTCACCTACCCCTCACCTACATAAGGCCCACCAGATGTTTTGGACTATAACTCATATCAGCCACAGCCAGCAGGAAAATTGTAGACCAAAATGTCTTGGCTGCACCAATTTCTAAAGCACCAAAGAATGAGGCAGAAAAAATGGAAACTTTTTTTGTTGTTGAGAAAGGTGGGGATGTAGATTCTAGAAAGTGGAGGATAGATTTTGACACAGCACTAGCTTTTCTTTACTCATTTCTGTACTCTCTCTCTCTTTCACCTTTACAATAATTTTGCAGTCTTGTGATTACAACCTTAGTGCATCTCCTCCAATACAAAGTGACTCCAAACTGGGACACCAACTTCCAGGGCTGCACTCCAGTGTGAGTCACATAACCCATGCAAGAGCGTCCCCCCCACCCCACAAAACCACCACTTTTTCCAGCATGGTGCCTGGAAATGTTTTATTAGGGGTGCGGTGTAATATAGGGCTTTTTTCAGGGCAAGAGTGTGGCCCAAAATTGTGCAAGATTGCAGTGGCCATTTGGCCACCTCCCACCACAAAGAAAAAAATGGTATGTTCCTTTTCTCTGGGACAGTTGATGGGCATATTAATGTTGCAATACATATGGAGCAGTCAGGTGAAAAAAAGGGTGGGGGCTCCTGCAACTTTAACAGTTGTGTAAAAGAAAGGATTTCAGCAAGTGTTAGCTTGGCAAAGGTGCAGGATATTCTTTTGCATCTGGCTTCTCTCAGTGTTATTATTAACCACTCACTCTTGATTTTCAGTGGGCTAAAAACAAACCCCAAAACCTGCCACTCAAAGCTGCTTGTACAGTTTCATTTCACAATCCACCTTTTTAGACATGGCTTTTGACTCTGCATAACAATCAGAGGAAGGGAATTTTCAGGCTGCTGGGATTTCCCACGGCACCACAGAGACATAGAGTGCTTTCTGTCCCTGTGAAATCAGCTGGGGATTTCCCCATCCTGAGTGCTGACTACATTCTGCCTGGTCATTCATATTATTTTGCTTTGCTGCAATCCACCTGTACAAACCCTACCAGGTTGACCTGTCTATTTATATGCAGTGTCTGAATCATACTTTAAGGTGCTCAGAAGTGACACAGTTTAAAAATCAACGCAATATCAAATTACAAACTACTTCTACAACTAATAAAGGTTAAAATAGCAGAAAGAAGGGGCACTTAACTACTCACCAGAGCTTGGGTGAAAACAATTGAGCACTTTATTAAGGAGGTTCTATTGCAAGCACAGAAACCCTTTACCAAGAAAAGACAGTTAAGAAAGGCTATCAGTGTAAAGACACCTTCAAGAATTTCAGTATAGAACAAAACAAAGCTAATTTGCCTCACCCTAATATCAACCATTAGAGTCACAGGCCCCCCACCAGCAAACGTGGGTGCTGCAATTCATGCTCCTATTATTATTATTATTATTATTATTATTATTATTATACCACCTTTATCTGCCAAGGCTCTCAAGATGGTGTACATGGTTCTCCTCCTGCCCATTTCATCCTCACAACATGAGGTAGGTTGGGCTAAGAGATGGTGACTGGTCCAAGGTCACTCAGTGAGCTTCAGGGCTGACTGGGGATTCAGACCCTACTCTCTAACCATTGTGCCACACCGGCTTCCATTAGACTCAGATCAGAGACCAGTTTTGATACAAAAGGGCATGGATAAAAAAGGGGTAGATTTTCCTTCAGAGAGGGCCTAGATGCATGTTTCCCTAGAACTAGAGGGTGTACATGTTGGAAAAACTTGCCACTACTCAGTGAATTTCTGCACAGAGTGACCTTGACACAATCTTGCATCAGATGTTCACACCTGGTGGCCATTAAATGGATCTTTTTTCCTCTGTAAAAACTGTGCCCAGAATCCTGAGTAAAAAGCTGTATTAAAATGAGCAGTTTTAAAAATTAAAATACTGGTGAGCCAGTGTGGAATGAAATAAGAAAGGACCTGGAGGTGTGGGGAAGAATGAAATTGTCATTTTGGGGAAGGATTTCTACAATTAAGATGAATGTGCTACCAAAAATGTTGTTTTTATTTCAGACTATCCCCATAATTAAGGGGAATAGAGTTTTCAAAGAGTGGCAAAGAGCGATTTCAAGATATATTTGGCAGGGCAAAAAGCCAAGAATTCAATTTAAGTTGTTAACAGATATAAGAGAAAGGGGAGGCTTTGCCCTGCCGGATTTGAAATTGTATTATGAGGCATCATGCCTTTGCTGGTTGAAAGATTGGGTTAAACTAGAAAACAACAAACTGCTTGACTTAGAGGGGTTTGACAACAGATTTGGATGGCATGCGTATTTATGGTACGAGAAAAGGAAAGTCCATAAAGGTTTCGAGAACCACATCTTCCGAGGTCCTTTAATTGAAATATGGGATAGGTATAAAAACCTATTAGAACCTAGAGTGCCACACTGGTTATCTCCTCTAGAAGTTTTGAGTGTAAAGAAAATTAATATGAGTAGTAAATGGATAACATATAGTCAACTGTTATTTAAAGAAGGAGGAAAATGGAAAATGAAACCATATGAGCAGGTTAAAGATTATGTATATGATTGGTTGCATTATTTTCAAATAAATGAAATGTTTAGGAAAGACAGTAAGGAACATGGCTATGCGGATAAGGATTCTAAATTTCAGATGGAAATCATAGATAATGATGGGAAAATACTATCCAAAATGTACAAGTTGTTGTTAGAATGGAATCTAAAGGATGAAGAAGTTAAGTCGGTAATGATTCACTGGGCCAGAGATGTGGGTTACAACATACAATTTGAGGACTGGGAAAAACTATGGAAGGAAGGCTTAAAATTTACTGCATGTATGACGTTAAAAGAAAATGTTATGAAAATGTTTTATAGGTGGTATATGACACCCGTAAAATTAGCAAAAATGTATAAGACATGTAATAAGTGTTGGAAGTGCAAAGATAAAGAAGGTTCTTTTTATCATATGTGGTGGGAATGTAAGAAAGTGAAAGACTTCTGGGAAAAAATATATAATGAATTGAAGAAGATTCTAAAATATACATTTATAAAGAAACCAGAAGTCTTTCTGTTAGGGATATTAGGAAACGAGATAAAAAGAAAAGATTGTAAATTTTTTCAATATGCAGTAACAGCAGCAAGAGTGTTACTAGCCCAGAAATGGAAACAGCAAGAAATACCGACTGTGGAAGAATGGAGAATGAAGTTGTTGGACTATGCGGAGCTGGATAAATTGACAGGAAAGATTAGATACTTAAGAGACCAAAAGTTCATCGAGGACTGGGGGAAATTTGTGGAATATCTGGAACATATAAGTGAAGGACAGATAACGCTAATGGGATTCAAAGAAGCACTGTGAAAGACTAAGAAATATTGTCTAAAGGGAATAGAAAGAAAGATATAAATAATGTCAATATAAAATTAAGAAATGCGTAACTTAAATTATAACTACGGATGATTTACGGATAAGCTGGAGGAAGTCCTGAAAAGGAATATGTTGTGAAATTTTGATGTGAAACTAATATGTTTTTTGTTTGTTTTTTCTTTTGATGTAAATTAATAAAAATTTATTTTTTAAAAAAATTAAAATACGGGGGCAGCACATTTCTAACTCTTCCCTTCGCACTGACAGTAATGCCATTGAAAATTGCCGACTTCAACGGCAGCTGAAATTACTGACTGAAGCAGAACCTTCATTTAGTTTCTGCTTTTTATTGTTTTTAGCCATCTGATCACATTTCTAAAGAAAGCCTGGGTATATGTGATGAGGGGAAGGAACTGAAACAGACACCAAGTCATTTCCTTGCTTGCTTCTGCATGCTGTGGCCGTGATGGGCTTTCATGAATCAAACTAGCCTATCATTTATAGCTCTATCCAAATAAAGTAGGGGTAGGCAACATGGTGCCCTTCAGGTATTTGGGTGCCTGGCAATGATGGGAGTTGTAGTCAACAATATCTGGAGGGCTCTACATTGGCTATCCCTTGAACAGGACATTTCATGCAAGACTGTACAATATTCCAATAGGCATGGCATGATTTCCTTTTTGTGCAAGATGTGGGAAATTGCTCTTGGGCACAGCAGAGTGTGACAGATCATCAGAACTATCAAAGCAGTAGCAGTTGATACAGTAGTGTGGCTGATGTGCTCCCTATGTTGAGCATCACTGCCAGTAATCAAGGAGAGGGGCAAAGTGGCAAGCAATTTTGGCACAGCGTAGGTACGGCAACAGGAGGAACACCACTGCTGCACCTGCACTGTACAGAGCTCCCCACGGCCTTGCCCTTCTCCCTCTTGGTACTTGGCAATTGTCATGGACTGGCTGGGTACAGAGGAGTGGTGGGAGGCACTATCTGGGGAATCTCCAAGGGAAGAAGGCTCCGTAGTCTGGAGACTGGTGGTGGGATGACAATGAGTGGTCAGAGGGGAAATACTGGGGGAGGAGGTGTTGGAAACTGAGGAGGTAACAGGGTTTAGTGAGCAAGAAGAGGCTGTGGCAGAGAGCAGTCCAGAATCAGAGGCAGAAGCAGAAGCAGAGTGGGGTCAAGAGGCAGAGCGGAGGGCAGCTGCTGAAGATTCCAGAGAGTCTCCCTCTCCTGCTGCAGCCAGCTCCCATGTTTCCCAGAACAGAGAAATGAAGGGGGTGGACCAAAGAGAGACAAGGACAGCCCTCCTTTTCTTTCTGCTGAGTGGGGCCCTGACTTCTCTCCCAGTATCCTACCCAGATGACACAACTGCCCAAAACACAGCTGCTTCAGAAACGGCGCTGAATTTGTGCTTGCTACAGCACCCTTATAAAACCTGAAACACAGATATATTGTTAATGAAGGGATTTTGACAAAAGTAACATAACCCTACTGTGCTCTGCCCTTTCCAAAAGAAACAGAGTTTATAATTGAAGTATAGCCCCTTAGGCCCAGAGTTCTGGGAACTGCTGTGAAGCTCTTTGGATCGTAGCCATAAGCCTTTTCTTTAAAAACAAAGCATCACATGCTTCATCCACATCCACATTTTAAAAAAAGAAAAGATACAACATTCATGCCAGCTTCAGCATAACTCTCTCCCTGCCTCTCCTAGAATGCAGAATCTGCTGCATTTGGCCAAAGTTAAGGAGAACCTACTTCCAAATCCTGTAAATTCTCCCTTGTTCTCTCTTTTCTTTTCTTTTCTTTTCTTTTCTTTTCTTTTCTTTTCTTTTCTTTTCTTTTCTTTTCTTTTCTTTTCTTTTCTTTTCTTTTCTTTTCTTTTCTTTTCTTTTCTTTTCTTCTCTTCTCTTCTCTTCTCTTCTCTTCTCTTCTCTTCTCTTCTCTTCTCTTCTCTTCTCTTCTCTTCTCTTCTCTTCTCTTTTGTGTGTGTGTTGGGGGGGGAGATAGAAGTGCTTGCAAATTTTTTGTGCCAGAGCAAAAGCTTGTTGTAACCGTTCTTAACCTGAGGTACTACTTTAGCTAATGGGGGCCCCCGCTGCCGCTGTGCAGCCACCACATGATTTCTGTTCTCATCCTGAGGTAAAGTTCTTAACCCGAGGTACTACTTCCGGGTTAGCGGAGTCTGTAACCTGAAGCGTTTGTAACCTGAAGCGTTTGTAACCCAAGGTACCACTGTACCCATTTTTAGGCTTCCTAGCCTTCTCTTCCAGACTCCTCCCCCATCATGGAGTAAATAACATGATTTCTTTGCCTCACTCACATTGCCAATATAATTTGGTTTTGTTTGTTTTTCAACACATGTAAGATGCTCCTAACTGGCCTGTACATGCAAGAGACAAGAAAGGCTAGACCTGGCTGTAGCAACTACTCACTCTAAGCTCCCCTATAACAACAATACCTTCTCCTTCTTCTTTGCTGCCCTGTCTCCATGTTTAGAGGGGTGCCTGGTCACTCTCTTGCTGCTCCTCCATTCATCCTTCTCTCCCTACCTGCCACCTCGAGGATGGGATACAGCCAGGAAGCAGCTGCTCTCCCTCCTGGACCACCACCAGCAACCTGGGGACAATATTGAATGAAAGTGCCCTTTCCTTACACACACACAGCCCATGTAGTCAGAATTCCTGATGTTTTAGAGACAAGCCATGCACTGGACATCAAAAGATAAAAGGCAGGGGGAGGGGGGAGGACAGCCTGGAAGAAAAAAAGAGCACTGGACCTCACCACGTGCTGCTGCTTTGCAATGCACTACTTAAGAAGAAAGCAATCAGTGCATTTTTTCCCCAGGACACACTACCTATTGAAAGGCCAACATGCCTTCCAACGGGTCCCCTCCTCTACTGGTGGTCTCTATTGGGCTTACCTAGAGACAGTGGTGACTGCAGCAGTGCTCCAGTTTGTACTGATAAGTATTTTGCTATTCCTGCCACAGCTTTGGTGAGATAAGGTATTGGGCTGGGTCATTAACAAAGGGGGACCCCGTTATAGAGTCTTGGAGGCTGCACAGGCCTCACATCACTCAGCCCTAGTTGCCCACTGGAATCTAGATGCTTGGCCTGTGACACAGTGGAGACCATTGTGCTGGCAACTCCCAGGACATGGCCTCAGCAGACAGGCTCAGGTGTGACCTAACCTGTCTATGTCTTATGCCTAGGTAACCCCACATTCTTGCTGTAATCACTAACGCTGTGGCCTATTTTAACGCATCTTTGGTTCTCTTTCTACCTTAGTTCTGCTCCTGGGAGTTAGTCACCTTGTGCAGGACATACAATTACATTGCTATCTTCACAAGAGTGTGGGACATGTGAATTATTTGAGTTCACCTCATAATTTTCCAGGAACAAATGACTCAGGCATCCCTACTCAGCTCATATTGAAGATCAGGGATTTCACCTAATACCTTCATACGCTCTCTCGCTGCAATATGAAATAATCCTCTTAGGTGCACTGTGCTCTGTCCCATGAAAGCAAAATGAAATTTCCAGCAAGGCAGATCAAAAGAGTATGACTAATACTGGATGTTAAATTGGGTTAGAGACGGATTCTCAAAACTTGGGAACTAAAGAGTATGTCTTCGGCATGTCTATACAGGAACCAAATGAAGAAGTTGGTTATTTCTAGTTTCTGTTTCTCTAGGGTCAGCTTTTCAGTTTCTTTCTAGTGTCAAAACCAAACCGAGGCAAAACTGCACACAGAAAAGTATATGTTGGAAGAAATGTGAGCTAAAATGCTGATGAATCTTCATTAGTTTTTAAGTATATATACACAGTCATGAAACAGACGTGGAGAACTGAACTAAAGGTTGGGAAACCAAAATGGACAAATCTGCCCATCCCCAACCATAAGGCTTCAAAATTCTTGTTAGGGCTGCTCAGGGTTTCATGGTCACCATCACAACCCTTGGGGCTTGTAACCATCCCAAAACATGTGACAATAGACTTTCTGAACTTGGTTTCCTAAACCAGGCAAGAGGATTGTGATCTGAAGTGGGGTGTTTCATAATATTTGGCTTCATTAGGTAGAGATCACCCACCACAGTGCTGTGTGTCTCTTTGTGTTGTGGGGTTTTGTTGTCGTTGTTGATGATTGCTGCTGACACCAAAATTGATGGAGTCTTGGAGGGGTCTGGAAGATTTAATTGCGATACCAGATCAGGACCAGGATCAGTGGTTAACCATCTGCTGTATTAGAGTGATCCACTCTTGGAGACTAATGGGATCTCTGAGGGATTCATGGGGGCTATGAAAATGTTACAGCTGGTATGGTTGATGTTGAAGTTTTACTAGTGCCATGAAATTCAGAGATGATCCAGGTGGTCCACACAACTATTCCCACTTAGGAACATGTGAATCTGCTTTATACTGAGTCCATTTTCTACACCAATGAGCAGTGGCTCTCCATGTTATCAGACAGCAGGTCTTTCCCTGGCCCACCAGGAGATGCTGGAGATTCATTCAGGGATCTTCTGCATGCAAGTCACTTGCTCTCCTACTCAGCTACATACATAGCCCTCAGGCCTGAAAAGGTTGAAGACCATTGATTCTACTTTAGTCATTCCCTCCTGTTTGAAGGTACGAATCAGAAGGGTGCAATTTCAGATTTCAGGGCTGAAGGATACAGGTTGCAGGGAGGTGGAGGAAGTGTCCCAGGAAATATATCCCCTTTTGGATATATACAAGATTAAACTCAAATGTATGGTTGCACTTCCACTAAATGCATCAATGATCTCAGTAACACAGGTCAAACAGTCACCGTGTGTGGTCCTTGGCATGCACACCAAGGACATAAACCTATTTAATAGCTTATACTATTAAGTTGCTCAGCATGAGAACCACAGAGTTGGCTTGAAGATATAGGTGTGTGGTCTGAAATGTGGGAGAGTGAGAGAAACCCCCACCCACCTTCTGAAAAGATACTCAAGGGCCTTTAGGAATAGTGTTATGGCCTCTAACCAGCTGTTCCTTTTGTCAGGCAGATTGCATGTTACTTGCTCAGAATGGTTGGAGGGTGGGAGCTAATAGGTGACAATTTCTCCTGAGTGTCAGCCACCAGAACTTTGAAAATATGATCTTCCTTCCACTGATGAAGGCATGCATGCCTGTGAAGTAGGGATGGAGAAGAAATTTGATTCAGCTCACTTTTAAAGAACTTGCCTAATTTGCACCCTCCGAAACAATACACAGGCTGCATCTACATTGCTATTAAAAATGCTCTGAAAATGCTCCGGGGGGTGCATTTTAAACCTCACAATGGAAAATTTCATAGAGTTCCGATTTCAGCTCTACAGCGCCATCTGATGCCACAATGTTACAATGCAATTATAACGTCTCATTTTTAATAATGTGGCTGAATCCACAAACTGAAACACAACCATTCTTTGAAATTCACATTTCTCTGAATTTTGCAGCGCAGTTCTCCAGCCAAGCAATGCATATATTGGCATAAAGAATGCTTTGGTATAACACACTAAAAGCATTCTATAAGGGAAAATAGCTTGGGGAAAAGTGTGCATATTTGTCAAAACTGCATAGAAAATATGTATATTATGAGAGATTCGCACTAAAATGATGGCGAATTTCCATGAGGATTCTTCTAAATAAATAAATCACAAATTGCCACGAGATGTGAAGAATTGAATTCAAGATTGGGAAAATGAGAAATTGCAGGACCTGTAAAAACAACAGAGCTCAAAGCATCTTAAGGAATCTTGTGCCTCTTTCTGGAAACTGGCATGGAGTAATAGATGGATGGGAATGTTAAGCCCAGTGGCCCCGATTCATCACTCCAAACAACTCCCAAGCCTCTCATTCTGACCCTTGGGACTCTCCAAAATCACACCACCTTCCCAAAAATAACTTCTACAGGTCCTGCTTTTTGCACCTTCCTTGGGTGTTTTTCCTGACTGGAATGTGTCCCTGAAGTCTGCTAATGCCTCTTCTGCCCTGGAGGGAGGGATGTACAAGTGCGCATAGAAACGAATCTCTTGTACATAGGTACATAGGTAACATAGGTACATAGGTAACATTGTTCTGCCCTCTTTTGCTTGCACAGCACTGGTCTGTGACCCCTGGGAGTCGACCCTTGGCTTGAAAAGGGTTTCCCACCCCCAGGGTAAGGGATCTTCTGCCCAAGAGGAGTTTACAGGCTGCCTGCCTGCATATTATAACTAAAGCAAATCTTTCAAAAACACCAGTAGTTTCTCCAGCAATCCCTCCTTCAAAACCCTGCCCTTGGGACTTCTCATTGCTTAGGAAAGTGTGCAGCATATCACAAGAGGCTTTCTTTGGAGTCTCACCAAGAACAGCTCCCCCAGGCAAAGCAGTTCTGTGTGTTGTTTCACACACGGCTCCCTAGCAAGGTTGCAACAGCTGCGATGTTGGCTATGACCAATGCCTGGCTATTTATCTACATCTCTCTTGCACTTAGGGCTACACCCATCACAGCTTCTGTGGAAGCAGCAAGTTGGGAAAAGAATGGCTAGTATTATCAATCAGATTTTCATACTTCTGTTGGTAATCCACCAAGGCTGGCTTGACAAAGCACTGAGCTAAGTGACTGGCCGATTTATCAGCTGAAAGTTCATCCTACAAACTCTGAGAGAGAAGATGGTGGTAGGAGGAGCACATAATGTTCTCTCTGTTGCATATGCTTCTTGACAAATTGTACTTTGTCACCACCAGTTCCACCAACCATTTCATGATTTATTGATTTACTATTTCCTTGTTTGCCTTGGATGATTAAAAAAGACCCCTGCTTTTCTAAGGAATTGAGTTCGTTCGTCTAATTGTCTGAGGTTTTTTTTTACAAACACCTACTTTAGATTTCACAGAAACATTTAGGGTATTTCCAAGAAATTGCATCAAGTGTACTTAGTGCAGACTTGTGAAGAGTTTATGATTAAGCAATAAAAGTGCACAATCAAACAACATTGTTTCTAATGCATGAAATGTCAGGGATCTGAGTCATGTGATCCTTTGCTTCATGGTTATGGAGCTTCATAGCTACAGAGGTGGCTATGACTAATAGCATCTTCAAAAGATTTCTAGCATTTAAAAGTCGGTCACTGCAGAGTAGAACACACCAGATTGCAGAATCTTATCAGACCCTTTGGGATCCCCTTGGTAGCTGGTGGAACCATACCACAACTTATTTTTGAACCATTGTCAGAGTTGGGAAGCAACACCCTTTGTAGGGTAATGGGGCTGACTTTCCACTGGCAACAACTGCATATCTCATTATTTCTCCTTTCCCTTTAAAAGTAGGAGTAGGGGTCAAAGGGAGTGTAGAAAAATGTATGTCATGCAAATTTGCAAGCATTTTGGGAAAGGATATCCAATAGATATGGTGGCCTGTTGCCAATTAATGCCATGACTAGAAATAGGTGAATGTGACAATTATGGTTTCTCGTTTTTTCCAATCACATGTTCATTCTCCACATTTCTACATCAGTTGGGGGGGGGGGTGGTCAGCAGTGTTGCGCAAGTTTCTCCACTTTATATATGCAATTTTGCCTTTCTCCCTATGTGTGCACACAATATGAAGCACAATATGAAAAGCGGGTGAGAAGAAAGTTAAGGGGAGCATAGAAGACTGCAAGGCAACTGAGTGGAAAAGTGGCTTCAGATAACTTCCCAGCTCCACTTCTTATCCATCACTTTTCAGTGAGTAGCAATGCTGTTGTTTCACGCTGCCAGGTTTTCTGATTCTTTCTCCCACAATTCATCTCCCTAGGGCACAGATTAGCTGTGATCCAGGGCACAAGGCTGAGAGGGTCATGAGAAATGTAGTTTCCTTAAGGGCTATTGTATTAGAAGGTGGGGAGGACTGACAATTACAATAACCCTTGTAAGAAATACACTGCAATGTCCCACAAAGACAAAGAGGAAGCAGGGGAACATACCTCTCCTCTCTATGTGCTGCTGGTCCTGACCACTACTTGATAGATGAAGGAAGAGGGAGGTGTTTGGAAGGAGCAGGACTGGTGATGATCCTCTAGGATGGCAAGGGCTAGCAATTACAGTCAGTCTTAGGAGAACTACATCTCCCAGAGGCCTCAGGGCTTTGCACCCCAGTGTGCTGTTAATCAGTGCACCAGAAAAATGAAAGTGGAGGAGGACAATACACATGACCTCCTCTCTCCATGCATTGCTGCTGGTGGTCCCACAGCAGTAGGGGGTTTGGAGGGCATGGATGGGCTGAGGGGAAGGAAGCCTGGAATTATTCTGTAGCTCAGAATTTGATTCAGGCAGGGAATAAATTCCAAGGGCTGTAAAAGTTCACCTCTCATTTGGGCCAGCTTTATGAGCCTGGGAAGTTCTTTGAGCCTGAGCTCAAGAGAATTTCATCTGGACCTCTATCCCATTGAAACGCCATTGATGACCCCCTTGCTGTATTACATTAGGTGACTGTTGATATATAACAGGCAGGGCCCTAGAGAGGCCCTGGGCTCTTCCATTTGTGAGGCCCCTCCCCACCCCCTCACCCTCAGGACTAGAAGAAAATGGAAGTGTTATAAACAAAACTGAGTGAAGCCAAGGATGACGATGGGTGTTTAAAATTCTGTAATTCACAATTTCTCCTCTAAAGGACCTAAGATGTTATTGTTAAATACCATGGTGATTTTTAAAAATGCATAAAATTAACACTGAAAAACTTTTGCAATAGCTGAACTTTGTAAACATTTTGGGGCAGGCCGCAGGCTGGGTCTTCCTGTTATATACCTACTGGTATTGACAAGGCATCTGACCCACACCTGAATCTCATGGCTCATAGCCTGATTAGTTCTTTGGTCTGCAGCCGCAATGTGGAAATAAAGGATGAGATTGCCCACCAGATACCAGGCACTCTACTATTTAAATTAGGCCCCAGTCTTTTGTTACAATCCCCTTCTCAATTAAGTAATCATTTTTAATCTAGAATTTAAATTCTCAAAACTTTCTTATTTGTTAATTCAAGCAAGTAAACTACTCTCACTTCATTACAAACAGTATTTCTACCTGCAACACACCAGAGCAAACCTGCTCCTCTTCCTTTCACAGATATATTGTTTCCATTTGCAACTGCAGCTGCTTCTGATGAGTTATCATTTAACTCTTTTCGGGGGGGGGGGGAATTAGCATCAGACGCCATGTGCATGGAAGTTGCCAAATCAATTAACCAACTAGAAGAGTTACTGTTAATAGCACCAGCTTTCCTATAACTTGATATTGCTGGATAGTTCTGATGAACTGCAAAAGCATTTTTAGTTTGCTTTCTGTTGCCACTCTGGAACTTTTCTTTAGTAGTGCCACTTTGTTTTGTATGATTCCTTGCAAATGAAGGAAAACAACTTTTCTGCTTGTATATGTTGATAATATAATTTTGGTTACTGAGAACAAACAAGATTGTACCAAAACAAGATTGAATCATAGAATCATAGAATCATAGAGTTGGAAGAGACCACAAGGGCCATCGAGTCCAACCCCCTGCCAAGCAGGAAACACCATCAGAGCACTCCTGACATATGGTTGTCAAGCCTCTGCTTAAAGACCTCCAAAGAAGGAGACTCCACCACACTCCTTGGCAGCAAATTCCACTGTTGAACAGCTCTTACTGTCAGGAAGTTCTTCCTAATGTTTAGGTGGAATCTTCTTTCTTGTAGTTTGGATCCATTGCTCCGTGTCCGCTTCTCTGGAGCAGCAGAAAACAACCTTTCTCCCTCCTCTATGTGACATCCTTTTATATATTTGAACATGGCTATCATATCACCCCTTAACCTCCTCTTCTCCAGGCTAAACATGCCCAGCTCCCTTAGCCGTTCCTCATAAGGCATTGTTTCCAGGCCTTTGACCATTTTGGTTGCCCTCCTCTGGACACGTTCCAGTTTGTCAGTGTCCTTCTTAAACTGTGGTGCCCAGAACTGGACACAGTACTCCAGGTGAGGTCACCAGAGCAGAATACAGTGGCACTATTACTTCCCTTGATCTAGATGCTATACTCCTATTGATGCAGCTCAGAATTGCATTGGCTTTTTTAGCTGCCACGTCACACTGTTGGCTCATGTCAAGTTTGTGGTCAACCAAGACTCCTAGATCCTTTTCACATGTACTGCTCTCAAGCCAGGTGTCACCCATCTTGTATTTGTGCCTCTCATTTTTTTTTTGCCCAAGTGCAATACTTTACATTTCTCCCTGTTAAAATTCATCTTGTTTGTTTTGGCCCAGTTCTCTAATCTGTCAAGGTCGTTTTGAAGTGTGATCCTGTCCTCTGGGGTCCAAGTCGTTGATAAAGATGTTGAATAAGACCAGGCCCAAGACAGAACCCTGTGGCACCCCACTAGTCACTCTTCTCCAGGATGAAGAGGAACCATTGATGAGCACCCTTTGGGTTCGGTCAGTCAGCCAGTTACAAATCCACTGAGTGGTAGCATAGTCAAGACCGCATTTTACCAGATTCTTTACAAGAATATCATAGGGCACCTTGTCAAATGCCTTGCTGAAATCAAGGTAGGCTACATCCACTGCTTCCCTTCATCTCCCAGGCTTGTAATTCTGTCAAAAAACAAGATCAGGTTAGTCTGACATGACTTATTTTTCAGAAATCCATGCTGACTATTGGTGATCACAGCATTCCTTTCTAGGTGCTCACAGAC
The DNA here is from genome assembly GCF_027172205.1 of Podarcis raffonei. Taxonomy (NCBI): domain Eukaryota; kingdom Metazoa; phylum Chordata; class Lepidosauria; order Squamata; family Lacertidae; genus Podarcis; species Podarcis raffonei. The sequence goes on from NC_070606.1 coordinate 37,275,127, forward strand.
TGTTTGCTTAATGATCTGCTCCAGAATCTTCCCTGGTATTGATGTCAGACTGACTGGGCGGTAATTATTTGGGTCCTTTCTTTTCCCCTTTTTGAAAATAGGGACAACATTTGCCCTCCTCCGGTCTGCCGGGACTTCGCTTGTTCTCCAGGAATTCTCAAAGATGACTGCCAGTGGTTCTGAGATCACATCTGCCAGTTCTTTTAATACTCTTGGATGCAGTTCATCTGGCCCTGGAGACTTGAATACATCTAAACTAGCCAGGTATGCTTGTACTATCTCCTTAGTTATTCTGGGCTGTGTTTCCTCTGCTGAATCATTTGCTCCAAATTCTTCAGGTCGGGCATTGTTTTCTTTATCGGAGAAGACTGAGGCAAAGAAGGCATTGAGGAGTTCAGCCCTTTCTGTGTCCCCTGTTTGCATTTCACCATCTTCTCCTCTGAGTGACCCCACTGTTTCTTTGTTCTTCCTTTTGCTACGAACATACCCATAAAATTGGGTGCTGGCCTGGCCAGGACATAGGCATCTTGTGACAAAGGTGACCTGTGTGCTTGCTTGCTTGCTTGCTTGCTTGCTTGCTTAACAGCTGTTGGAAACTTGAAGGTCCCTGCTTTCCCTTCTTATGGTCTTTATATTGGACCTGGAAACTCCAATAGAGAGCATTCCATGTCTCTTAGGCTCTTAGGTAGTTCCAAAAATACAGAGTCCATTAATAAAACACAGCGTTCATTCATAAAGCAGTAACATAAATCTCCATTGCTACATATTGGGTGTGTATTTCAGCGGTTGAACGTACAGGTTTATGGCCATGCTGTAGTGTAATGCTTATGCGACTGTGAATAAAAGGTGGTTGGGCTCATCATCCTGGGGTTTGGGGGGGGGGAAGAGGTGACAAAACTGTTTTCCAATAAGTGCCCAGCCTTTTATTTCCATAGCAAGTCCTTGAGTCTGTACTCTGAATAGTGACACCAGGGACCTAGAAGGTGCAGGGTTTTCAGTCCAACCCCTGCACAGTCTAATCAGGGCTGACCTTAAAGCAATTGGAGAAATTTGGCCAAATTGGGCCCCATGGGGGCCCCCGCACCAGGGAAATCTAGATGGATTTTATTTCTATCTATAAGATTTTGCAGACTTTGGCTGTGAACTGGGGCCCTACAAAAATCAATAAAACAATTTGTGCCCCACTGCTTCAAATTGGGTCCCACTAGCTAGCCCTGAGTCTCATAGTTGCTGGGCCTGAGTTGCCCTGCCCTCTCATGAAGTCTTGGGTTTGCAATTTTGGGAGAGGGGAGGTTGCCTGCTGGGGAGCGGGAGGGGTGGCAAGGCCCCCTAGATTTAGAGGCCCTATGCTTCCGCCTACTTAGCCTATACATAAATCCAGCACTGATAACAGGTCTTCTTCCACTACAATGACTACACTGGAATGTACTCCCCAAAGAGAGTTAGCCTCCCTGCTTGTCTACTTGAAAATAGCTAAAACTTGGCTCCTAAAATAACATTTTTCCAGCATGATTAAATGGGCTGTTGCCAACTAGCTATTGTCCCTAACCTGGCCCTCACCGCCCATCCTTACATTTGTTTTATTTCTGTTTCAAATAGATTGCAGTGAGTTTCTAACTGAGCTGCCTTTTTAAAAAAAAACGCTGAAAGACTGTGTATACAATAGAACTGTAACAAATGCCTAGCCATTCATTTTTTCACCATAAAAAGGTGCCAATTTGGGGTGATGAAACAGGTGCCCAAAATGTAGAGCCATGTTTCTATGGTACGCAAACAGGCCACGGCATTTCAGTGGAACACATCACTTTACTTTCAGTGTTGTTTCCACCCAGCTCCTGCTGCTGCATGTTCTACTTATAGAATTTCGTGAAGTGGTTTGAATATTGGGTTAGAACTAGCGAGATCCAAGTACCAAACTCCACTTGGCTATAGAGCTCACCGGCTTACCTTGGACCAATCTCAGCTTAACCTACCACTCAGGGCTGTTGTGAGGGTAAAATCACATACGTTGCCTTCAGCTCCTCAGAGAAAGGGTGGGTTATAAATAATGATGAAGCTTGAATTCATGACAATAACTAAGTGAGAAAGGGGAGCTTTCTACACAACTAACCAGTTATAACATAAATCCAAATTCAGCAATAATTTTCTTGCACACACACATATGAATGTGTGTGTGTGTGTGAGAGAGAGATATTACAAAATTAAAATACATATAAAAATACATCCATATATGGGGGATGGAATCATACAATAAATCATGAAAAATAATTTGCTAAGAAGACAAATGCCCAAATAATGTTTTACAGTCATCATTTTTTTCCCCTCAAAATCTAGATTTAACCCAAATAAATCACATTGATTTGCATGCATTAAATTAAATCTATTGGGATGTTCTGTGCAGCTGAAGGGAGACGCGTTCAAGACAGACATAATAAGAATAACATAAAAATAAAATGGTTTCTATAATCTTTCCATATACTTGATAATCACACTAGTGGGATTTTATACTCTCAGAATCTATGTGAAGAAAAGCAGCCCTAAATTCAAAAACTGCAGGCAACATTCCCAGGAAATTGCTATATTGTGCACTTAGCACAGGGTTTTATAGAAGGGGAAGTTTGGGAAACCAGTAAGTCCTTGTGGGGGGTGGGGGAGTTCCAGCCTTTAACCAATGGAAAAGGATTTCCTTGTGGACAAGTGGGCACCATGTTGTTGACCAGAGTGTGTAAATAGAGAAAAGCAGCCAACATATGCAAATTTTGTTGCATGCCACCCCAATCTCCAAGCGGTGCAAGATTCCAGGAGTTCAGGACGCTTACCCAGGATTCATGTTCCCGTCTGAATGAAGGATAGCAGAGACTGCAGTGTCTTTAGGGTATATGGTTTATTTACACATCTATACAACTTGAGCCTATACTGGAGGGGTTGACCGCATCAACACCGCAAGAGGGTCTTGCTTCTCCCATAGCCAAACTTCCTTTGTTTCCTTAATGGCCTATACTTCAAGAAACTTGTCTGGCTATTTCAACAATTTGAATCCTTGATTAGATTTTAACACTTGCTCTATTCAGGAATTAGAAGGGTCTCAGCATATAGCCCACCCCACTCCCCAAACTCATAACAATATACTTATACATGAACAGAAGCAGTTGTCAGGAGGGAATAGAGCAAAATTCACCCCTCTCTCCCAAAGAGCTGCTCACTGTCCCTCTAGTTAGGACAGATTTGTAAACAGGATTCCTGAGTCCAGGTTTTTAGCAGAGAGGCTGTCTGCATAACAAACACTGTAAAATGGGGCACAGATTAAATCAGCCTTGGTTTAACCAGAGGAAAGAGTGAGTCTTACAACAAACCCTGGGTTTTTCTTCGCACGTAGTTTAAACCATTACATCTTAAGTCGTTGTTGCAGTGTCTATTTTGAGATATGAAAACCTCAGCAGCCGAAAAAGTTATTTCTGAGCAAACCGCCTCATTTTCAACTATAATAGCCCAGCCACTGCAGCAGTACTGCAAGTTTGTGGTTTTATACAAGGAGTGGAACTTGCTATAGGTACATATTTAATTTTGCTTGAAGGGGCAAAAGGTTTCGTATGGGGTCTGGTGGATGACTCCACCGCATTCATAAATATAATAGTATTCTAAATTCCCTCACAAGTGCACATGCAGACACATATAAAAAATGAATTGGCTTTTAAAATAGACAGTGAAGCTACTTGCAGGGCTCTTTGGGCAATATTAATGTATTCACTGCAACTAAAATACTTTAAAAAGAAGCTCATTGTTTTAAGTAGTCTGTGTGACAGAGTACTAAATGTATAATCTTTCAAGAACAGGCAGTCATATTTGACAGTATAACACAGGTATTGTTTATGGTATCCTAAGGAACTGGGCAATATTTCATCTCAGCTAAAAGCATGTCTGTTTTCTTTCAAAATGCATTTTTTACCTTACAGGATAAAAATGAATGTGGCTAATTTGGGTCTGATGAACTAAATACACCTGTAATATATTTGAAAGGGAGAGGGGAATGAGCAAATTTAAAGATACTTGCACACACACAAAATATGAAAGTACACAATGGCACTTAGGTTCCTTGAACTTACAGGGGGTGAGTAATTGTTAACTCAAAGGAACAGGACAACACCATCTAGCACAATTAAATTCTACCAAGCACCACACATTCGTGTTGTTGTGCCCAGTGAACTGCGCTGACGAATTAGAGGTGTGCTTCATCCTTCAAGACGTCAGTGGCTGTCTCTATCTCCATTCAAGAGTAACAAAATCAGCAACCACGAGAATCCAGAATAAAAGAGACGGGCTGCCTGAATAAAAACAGGCATTGACTAAATAGCACCATTTAGCCTTGGCTTTATGAAAAACCCTCGATGTTCTTTCCTCTTTTAAAAGGAAATGGAAGTGGGCTATGTAATTTGCTTCTAACAACATGAGGCAGATGGGCTGGAGAAGAGGAACAATCCAATGTCATGTGTGTTATAACATGCACAAGTAATTTCCTGTTTGTTTTTTATCCAGGACATTCTGTTTATATGAACTGAAAGGCACTGGGATGCAGCTGTTCATCCAAGAAAACTGAATATATGAACCTGATCGCCCCTTCTGTGCATGCAGTTGGGTCATGTGCCCTGCTTTAGAGAGGGCTGTCTCAGCAGTGAAATTATAGTAATCATTTCTAAATTTGCAACTCTACAAATAAATTAGTATGTGGAAATGTAATTCAAACCAGTGCCCCCCCCCCCAGTGTGTGATACATTTCCTCTTTCTGCCTAATGCAGAAGTGGTTGTCCTATTCCAAGTATCAGTGACCAGCAGAAGTTTGGATGGTAGTTGGAAGGTTCCTTCACAGCCACTATTGCCTGGCTGGCTGACAGAGTGCACTTTTGCTGGTCAAGGGCTTGAGGGTAAGAGGTTCCAATGGTCCCCTTTTACGAATGAGGAGGAGGTGATCTGTCAGGAGTTCCGCCTACACTCGAGTAGGACCCTGGCAGAGACACATGCCTGACTGGCATGTTCTCTCCCTCCTGGTCGATTGTTCAGGAGCTTCATAAGCTTTCTTCAGCCCGAACATCACAGCGACCGATGCCAACCGACACCGGCACACTTAGGGATCCGCACAGTTTGCACATCATGCGTAACAGACCTCAGCAACTCAGCATTTTGGCTAATCTACTTTATTTACATATAAACACACATGGAGCACTGCAGCATGGCTCCCTCTCTCTCTAGCATCAGACAGCAAAGAGAAAAAAGAATAAAGGACAATAGTCCAACTTCACGGAACACAGTAACACAAACATCCTGTCACCGTCACTTCCCACTCTGTGAAGTCAAAACATATACCGTCATGTGATAGACAACAATCCCATGACTGAAATCATGGAGCAGGAATTCTAACATGCTCTGCATCTAGTTCATTCTACTCTACCGTGGGCCGTCTTTATATCATAACTTTGGACCAGTTTATGCCTGTAGTTTTTGTCTACACAATCAAGAGGAGAACTGTTAGATGCATCCATTTCTTGCTCTAAAAGTGAAACTTATTTGCACGAATGGTCAGTGTTATCTCAATGTTCTCTCTCAGCACTGCAGTCATGTACAGACACATTACACACATGGAGGTGATTTCAGGAGGTCAGTTATGTACCGTATTTTTTGCACCATAACACTCACTTTTTTCCTCCTAGAAAGTAAGGGGAAATGTCTGTGCGTGTTATGGAGGGAATGCCTACGGGTGGCATGCCTGCGGATTTTCCTCCTCTAAAAGCTACGTGCGTGTTATGGTCGGGTGTGTGTTATAGAGCGAAAAATACAGTAACTCACATGTGTAACTGACATTCAGACCCATGAAAACAAAAGTGCTCAGACTGGGCTGGATCATTCCCACTGAGATATATTAATGATGCCTACATTTTACTGCTTCTTAATAAATAAATAAACAAACAGGTAATTTTTCTTACTTCCTAATTTAAATATTTTTCAATAAAAATAATAAAAAATTGGACTTTTTATCACTACATTGTCTGTGACAAAGAGCTTTGGCTCAAAATAGGTTTTTGGGAGACTTCTATATGACAACTTGGTAGTTAATATCTTTGCAGTCAGTTATACCACTTTAGGATATTGCCATCTCTAGAAGGTTAAAAATAAGATTTTCAAGCCAAAACTTACACTCTGATCTCAGAAGTGCTCCTCTCAACATCCTGTTTATTGAGCATTCATCCTGATTTGTTACACAAATATTATGCAAAGATTAGATTGTATTTGGTCTTTACTGAGTCTTCATTCTGATTTGTTTGCAGGGGTGACTATATAACAATAAGCATATATCCTGCATTCATCCTGATTTGTTTCTGGGGTCTTTATACATCTTCCCATTAATTATTCATTTTCTGACACAGTGCATTTTCCTGTCAATTTTCTAACTGCAAGCAGTCCAAGGTTTCTTGAGTAAATTTGCTGCACCTAGGCCTTGGGAAGGGCACCTGTCACTCACCTTATGCTTGACAATTTATAGTTAAGAGTCCTACTACTTCTGTCACTCACCTTATGCTTGACAATTTATAGTTAAGAGTCCTACTACTTCTGAAGGGCCTCAGGTTCCCCCTCTTTGACTTGAGGTGACCTGATACAGGAGAGGATGGAACTCCTGTACCTTTCAAAAGTTGTGTTGAAGAGAGAACCTTTGCTGCAGAATGGCTGAAGAAAACATGGCAGGTGGCCCTGCTGATAAAGCTAATATATAATGGGAATGTCATGTATCCTAAATACCAAATTATTGAATGATGGACCCTGTGTATTCAGTTGTGGAATGACCAGATGAAATACCTCTGCCACATTAATTTAATTTTCTATCACAATGTTACTATTCCTTTTTGTTCCATCCCCTCTGTTCCTTACTACTCTTAACCCCTTATTATTGTGTTATAGCAATATTTGTATATTTATATTTATATATAAATTTTAATTAAAAAAAGAAGGTGGCTGGGAGTACCAAACAACAACAACAAAACACGAATAGACCCTCCAAGTGTCCTTATTTTCCATGGACAGTCCTGTATTTACAGAGGTCATCCTGGTTTCTTATTTGATCCCAGAATGTCCCACTTTTCCTTAGAATGTCGCTATTTCAAATGTTGGAGGGTATGGAGTTATGCGGCCCCCAAACCAAGGAGATAAGTAACTTTACAACCTTTAGAAGACATCTGAAGGCAGCCCTGTACAGGGAAGTTTCATAATGTTTTATTATGTTTTTAATATATGATGATGATGATGATGATGATGATGATGATGATGATGATTGAATAGGACATCCCTATTTTCATTGGATAAATATTGGAGGGTATGCAACCACCCACACCAACATAATGGGGAGATGCAACCGGGGGCGGGGGAGTCCAATAAGGGCTGAGCATGGAAAAAAGAATATGATAAGTGAGAGTTTTTTGTTTCTTGGTATCTGTCCATTTATGGAGAAAACAAAGTTCACTGGGAATCAGCCAGTTTTCAGCTGTTTTCCCACAGGGACTGCCAATCTGTTTCTTCCAGTAAGTCTCTGTTGAGCCTACCACTCATTTCCCGCTGGAATTCTGCTTGTACATTCCCTCTCTTTTGCCCTTAAAATTACTTTTGGCTAATATCTCCCTGCCTCCAAAGAGTATTATTCAGGCTGCTTCACAAGAATGGAGCCAAATGGTTTTAACAAGCTGGTACAACCACAAATAGGTTTAAAGTTTGGATCTAATCAAAGACAGACAATATAGACAGTGACCGTGTTGAGGGCTGATGATAACTGTGAGTCATTTCAGAAGCAGAAAAACTCCAGGACAAACAAAGGGACAAAAGTAAACCACAATAAATCACCAAAACTGTCTAAGCTGCAGTAATTGACTTTTTAAACTCTGAGAGATGTTTGAAAGCTTTTAACCAACAATAGCAAGCAATTAATTAAAGCCTGTTGTTCTCAATGTGTGAGGTAGGCTGAGGATACAGCGGAAGTTTCTAGATGAGGAAAGAGCTCCCCCCCCCCCGAAGTTTTGCAATATAAAATACTTCTGTGCCTGTTCACACTTGCTGGGTGAAGAAATGGAGAAGTCATCAGCTTGCTACCACCAAACTTTGGGACAAGGCCATCAAAACCAGTTCAATAATGTCCTACTCAGCAGTGGGGGAGATAGTGCCCTCCTGACAATGCTGTTGCTCTCTTCTTTTTCTGGGGAGATATGGGGGGAATGTGACCTGTTGGCTCTTTTTGATCAGCTCAGAAGTTCTGGAACTAGAGGCACTATATCACAGTGGTTCAATTCCTATTTGCAGGACAGATGCCAGACAGTTGCACTGGACACTTCTGTTCATCTGCGTAGCATTTATACTGGTTTAAGGATATAAGAGCCTGGGCAGGGAACAGAAAAACGAGTGGTGGTTTGTTTCCTCCCAATTCTTCTTCTTCTTCTTCTTCTTCTTCTTCTTCTTCTTCTTCTTCTTCTTCTTCTTCTTCCTCCTCCTCTTCCTCTTCCTCTTCCTCTTGACACCCAACTCTATATCTGCTTTCCACCAAAATCAGGAGAGGCTGCTCTGCTGTCTGGGTGAGACCCAATAACCTGAATCTTAATTAGACAGAGCCATTTCCAGGTCCAGGAGGTCAGTAGATGGCCTGTTCTGGATTTATTTGCATTCCTCCTGAAGGAAAATGTTCATAGCTTTCTAGGGCCATCATTGTCACCTGAGATTCAGGTAACTCCACTGGCAAGGAGCTTGCCAGGCGTGGCCCTCTCTAACCTAGCTACAGTAGTGCATGCCGTGGTAGCTACATCTAGACTCTATCTGGGGCTGACCTTGAAAACTGTTTGGAAGCTGCAGCTGGAGCAGAATGTGACTGCCAGGTTTCTGATCGGTGCTGCAAGTTGGGATTGTATGTCAGCAATCCTTAAGAAGCTGCTATTGGCAATACCAGATCTGGTGTTAGGTGCTCACTTTATAAAGTACTAACCATCTCAGGGGCCAAGTATTTGAAGGGGCACCTCTCCCATTATCTGCTCATGTCAGTTTCAACTTGCTAAATCCAGCAATCGAGTACCAGCAGCAGTGGCGTAGCAAGGTCTCCTTCACTCCACGCTCCGCTTGTTTATTTGTTTGCTCGCCTGCCTCCTTCCCGTCCTCTCTCTGCCTGCCTGCCTGCCTCCTCCAGCAGCCCGGGAATGTGGGGCTGTCAAAACGAAGGCAGAAGGGGGGAAAGCCGCCGGCAAAGCGCTGCAGCTCCCACCCTTCCCAAGATGACTTGGGGTAGGTGGGAATCGCAGGCAGGCGGCGAGCCAAATGTCACCCCCCTCAGTGATGACACCCAGGGCGATCTGCCCCCACCTTCCTCCACCTCTGACCAGCAGACTGCCAGATGGCCTTTCCAGTGCTAGAAAAATGCAACCTGTGCTGCTGATAGAAGTGGTACGACTCATGCAACACATTGGTGACTAATATACATACAATAATTACCAAAATAATTATACATTCTTTATCAATCTTTTGAGAAAAATACAAAACTTTGTGTAAAGCCACAGAGACTTATGAACAAACCCAACTTAAGATGAACTTATAATGTCTGGTTTTGATGGATTTTTCAAATGGTTAACTGTCTTTTGTTTTCTTTATATTTTTAGGTAAGTTCATAAAGATACCAACAAAGGGTAAGTTCAATGTTGTTCACAATACTGAGAGATGCTAGTGGAGTTGTAGATGGATGTTAATGAAGTTGTAGACAGGGTGCCGGCGTTTTGCACCTGTTTCACCCTGGCAGTTCATGTAAGGCTGCTGTTCGCCCCCGATGGGGCCCTTCTACTGGGGCTTGCAGGTAGCACACTCCCAAGGTAGTTTTCCGGGCTTCTTCAGTGGTCTAATCTCAAAGCCTTGATATGTGTATTGATATTCAATTTCATAAAGAATACTCTTTCTTGGCTTAAGCTTAGGAGATTGGGTTACAGAAAGGTAGCCGTGTTGGTCTGCCATAGTCAAAACAAAAAAATTTTTTCTTTCCAGTAGCACCTTAAAGACCAACTAAGTTAGTTCTTGGTATGAGCTTTCGTGTGCATGCACACTTCTTCAGATACACTTCAGATACATGTATCTGAAGAAGTGTGCATGCACACGAAAGCTCATACCAAGAACTAACTTAGTTGGTCTTTAAGGTGCTACTGGAAAGAAAAAAATTTTTTGTTTTGACTTAAGAGATTGATTTGCTTAGCCTTTCTAAAGCTGACAAGCTCCACAGAGCTCACCAGCATGGGGTTTGCTATAGCATCTTCCAGCCAAAATATCCTGCTTTCTTTATTCAACCCATGAATTTGTTCAGAAGACCAAGGATACGAAAGTCTTTTTAGTGACTTAAGGCCACTTATAGAACAGGGGTTGGAAACCTCAGGTCTGGAGGCCAAACACAGCCCTCTATGCCCTTGTCTAGCTCTTGGGATTTGCCCCAGATTACACCTCCTCTTCAGCCACCCTTCTCCTTCCTAGGCCACATTGCTTACCAGCCCTCCTTTGTTCCTACATTGAGTGTTTTTGTCCTTGAACTCTGACCATGACCCTTGCCTGGATTAAGGATAGAGGGTGGTAAAACTAGCCTACTGTAGAAAGGTCTAGTTGACATTTGTTATTAAGCTTGCCCAGAAGGAAACATGCTCCTCTGATAAAGGTTCCCCACCCATGTTATAAAAGAAAAGGTTGCTTGGATCATGATGGTCACATGCTCCACCTCTTTATAGTCCTCCCTTTTTTATTCAGCTACTTTGAATTATTCCACATCATAAATTCTTCCCCTTTCCACCATTATTTCATGTATGCAACATCAGTAGGGTTTGTCCTAACATGTAAACTTCCTTAATAAACCGCTTATCTGCAATAAAAGTCTTCATGTCATTGGGCTGTTTGCACATAAATCCTGTTCTTGTCTGATCTGGCCACGGCCATGAGTGGGAACCTGGACACCACCCAGCTTGCAATCAGTAAACTGTGGCAAACTTTTTAAAAATACATTGTTCAGAAAGTCCTTGCGGCAGTAAAATACTGGATTTGCTGTCAGAAAAATCACTATAAAAATGACTTTATGTTTTGGCCCTGGGACTTGTTTACTGAACAATAGAAATAAAATACATATGAGAAAAGCATTGGCTTGGAGAAGCATTGGCACTGCTTTACTTCTCACATCGGCAAAGTTATCTTCCCAGTAGACTTTAGGTAGGTTTAGGTAGACTTTAGGTAGGTTTAGGTAGGACTTTGTGCAAATGTCCTCTCGAAATCCTGCAGCTGTGGCAGCAGCCAGTCATTCCTCCTGAAGCCACTGCCCAAAGCTCTTTTCTTCAGGTAGAGTACAACACTGTGTGTGCCTTGCAGACTGCCCCGAGCCCTGTAAGCTATGCTGCTGATCTCTGATCTGTTCAACTACCTGATCTGTTCAACACCGATCTGTTCAACCACCAGTGTCGGAGTCAAGCTCTGTTCAACCACCCGTGTTGGAGTCAAGCTCAAATATCAGTCCAGACAACCTTTGTATGAGGAATGAGGGTGGGGTGCCATTTTGTCCTGGCAAAATGTCTTGGACCAGCCCTGCTCTTAGCTTCTGGCAGAGGGTGGGATATTGGGGATCAAAAGAATACCACACATAGCAGTTAAATATTGTATAAGAAGTACTTTACCTTTTGGGTAAAAAAAATGAGGTGTCGGTACCCTTGATAAAAATGCCGTGTGTGTCATCAAAAAAATAGGAGGTATCAATACTTTGTGCCATCACAAAAAATAGCACTGTGCAGAAAGGAATGGAGGCTTTAGTTAGAAATGGGGGCAATACAAGTGTGTCCCTATTTTTATGGAACACTGGAGGATACAGTAGTGTATGGTTTCACACGAAAAGCTCTGCAATTGGGGGGGGGTGGGAAAAAAATCTCCAAACATCCAGTTTGGGGAAGTGGGATTTTAATGAGGGGCTTTAGTGACAGGACACCTGCTTTGCAAGCAGAAGGTCACAGGCTGAATGCCAGGAATCTCCAGGTAGGACAGGGAGAGACCCCATCAGAAAAACCTGGAGAGAAACTGTGAAGTTTCATCAAGTCAGAGTGGACTATGCTGAGCTAGATGGTCTGGTTTGGTCTAAAGGAGCTCCTTGGGATGCGTCCTTAAAACCAGAGTTAACAGCCCAAAGGTTGTTTGTGTGATGGTCATCAACCACATAATGATATCACGTAATGACTTATTTTAGGCCTACTACACCTCACATGCAAAGAATGTGTGTCAATTTCCAAGGAAGACTGCAACAGCTTGCTTCCCGAGAAGAGCATCCATTTCCTGGTGGAAATTGCAATGCTTCCCATCTGCTGTCTGCTCCTCCACGGGCTGAGTAAGCAGAGGCCAATGGCTCCAAAGGCACTCGAAAGTTGGCAGACACCAACCCCAACCATATGGTTCAACACACCACTTTCCAACTTATTTCTATTCTTTCACATTAATGCCCTCAGTCCTTTAGAGAGTTTATTTGCCAAGATTTAGGGGCTGCCATAAATATCCAAAGGACTGTACACATTAAAAACTGTTCTTAAAAAAACAACAACCAATAAAATGGTGACAAAATAATCCTAATGATCAAAGCAAATGAGAAACAACCCAAAGGGATTAGCTCCCCAAAATGCAGCAGGTTTTATCTTTCCTCCAGAATGTCACAAGGGAAGAGGATAAACAACAAAACCTCTGCCGCCATGGCTAAAAGACCCAGCTTCTTCCACGCAGATTGGAAGAGGAAACCCAGCTTGGTTCATAAACCTTTATTTTGGAGGAGGTTCATATGGAAGTTATTCATGGCTTCCACCAGGCCACTGTTTGTTTGTTTGTTTGTTTGTTTGTTTGTTTGTTTGGAATATTTATACCAGGCCTGCTAACCAGAAGTGGCTCCACTGTCAAGGACAGCAGCACGCAAGAGCAGCTCCCTGAACAGCACATACAAGCATGTGTTCGGGTTGGTAGGGGTTAACTGATTCAGGAACCAGAGCCATCTTGCCAATTCCCTTCCACGTCCTTTGCAGGACAAATGGACGGAATACTGCTTGAATAATTTACCTTAGTGAAGGGGCTAATCTCAACATTTAAAAAAAAATGGCAGGAGAGATGTATATTCTGAGAGGGGCTGGTGTCCCATTGACTCCCATAGCTATGGGTATGGAGCATAACTGCAATGAGAAGCTGTATTGGCCTCACTAAGGGCTCTTCCATACTTCCTTTTGTGCCATGTTTCTAGGCACAGGTCAGCATTTTAAAAAATATGTATGTGAGCTTTTTTTCTGCTCTGCCCCGACACAAAAACCTGCTGTTTATCACTGAAGCTGGTGAAAGTAACAGGGCAAAAAAATTAAAAACAATAGAGGTTTGTTTTATTTTATTTTAAAAATATTTTTTATTGGTTTTACAAATACAAAATACAAATAAACACAAACTAGTAAAAAACATATCTATAAAAAGAGATTCCCTGAATCTTGAGACTCCCCCCCCCCACATTCCTTCCTTGGAGTCTTATTTTAAGCTTCTACAGCTGCATATTCATCCATATTCCAATTTTTATATTAAACCATATTGTCCATAGTATTTTTTCCACCACAAGTGAGTCAAAATCCTGCTCTTGTTTCCATCTGCTTGCAGTGGTCTCCTGGGTAACTTTTAAATTTTTCCCATTCTTTTATAATTTTTTTCTCCTCTTGGTTTCTGAGTTTTCCCGTCAGCTTTGCCATCTCAGCATAGTCCATCAGCTTGATTTGCCATTCTTCTCTGGTGCGGATTTTGTCTTCTTTCCAGCTCTGGGCTAATAGCATCCGAGCAGCTGTTGTTCCATACATAAAGAGTCTTTTGTGCTCCTTTGGAATATTGGTACCTGTAATTTCTAGTAAGAAGCTACTGAAAAAAAATGCTTTAATTTAACTTTTGTTAAGAAACCAGAAGCTTTCACACAATAGAGGTTGAAAGTGTGACCTGTGCCTAGAAAGGGCTGGGTGAAAGATAACTGTGGATGAGCCCTGAGTGACTTGATAACTGGTGTTTTGTATATATATGGTTTTAAAAATGCTTAGCTATTACATGCTGAGATACCAGGATTCCAATTGCTGTCAGTACATTGAATGACCTTGTCACAACCCTGACGAGGTTGCGCCGAGGGCAGCAGTGTCTCTCAGCCCATCTTTACTCTGCTGGGACTTTTCATCTTCAGTTGAAGACAAACAACTAACGTTCACACATGGAACCATGATGCAAACTCAGCATCAGTCATCATTTTCTGGAGATGATTTCATTTCCAGACAGCTTTCAGAATGAGGCTATGAAGTGGGGAGGACACTCATGGAATAAAGTGTGTATGTCAGGAAGGTGGATTTTGTTTGTGTGTGTGTTACTCATCTGATCCCAAAGAAATAGCTTGTGTTACAATATGTTATTACCTCAAAATGTCCTTGCTACAACCCTATGTCAGGGATGGGACTCTAGAGGGCGAGATAGAGGATGAGGAATGGTGGTCACATACACCCTTCTCCTGACGCTGCAGGAGAAGAGGGAGACAGCCTTGATTTACAGCAAGGCTTTGAGGGGTTTGAGGAAAGTCACAGCTCAGAGAGAGACGAACAGAAAAGTTGGGAAGTGTTAGAAGAAGGGACGGGGGGGGGGGACTGTGGCAGGGCAGCCAGATGACACATTGTCACTGGAAAGTATTTCTGATCCCCCTTCTCCCAAAACGTGGTGTTCGTTAAGATTCCAGGGACAAAGGACTCAAAGACATTTGATCACAAGTGGCCACCGTAAGGCAAGATGCTGTTGCTAGGGAGGAGGGAGGAGGAGCCCTGTTTAGTGCAACGCCATGCTAAGGTTTGTTGCATTCTTTTGTCTCTCACTATTAGGATTGAATAAAACTCATTAAAAAGGACTCTACTTGTTTTCTCTGCTCTTGCTGCAACCAGGGAGGAGTAGCTTTCCTGAAGCCTTGGCAGAGCCTTGACACCCTGTGATTTAAGGTAAATCAGTGAATCACTGGGGCTGCATAAAGCAATTCCCCCAGCCAAAGAATTCTGGTGACCAAAGTTTACCCCTGATGGAGCTATAAATCCTAGCACTCATATTCAATTCAAGTGTCCTGCAGATGTTTTGGGCTACAACCCCCACAATCCCCTGGGGCTGAAGGGCACAAGATTGTTGAAGGCTGCTTCAGACACTGTTCCAATTCCCACTGTTCGGTTCCTGTTCTGGAACAGGAAATTCTGTCACCTGGTATGTCCATGCATCTAAGACATTTTGGACCGATACATTTAAAATATCTGTTTGAGCAGGTCTTTTAATTGTATGATCCCATGTGCTCAAATACAGTAGGCACCAGCTCTTGCGGACGAAGGTGTTTTATTCCACAGGTATCACACGGCAATGATTCATAAAGGAAGGCTCAAATGGTGAGAGTAGGAAACAAAATTCAGTGTCGTGCCATTGTCAGGACTGGAGGTGTGGGATGTTGAGAGACAAAAGTAAACCACTGGAAATGATTGACTTGATTTGGCTTAGCGGCTTAGAAGTGAAGAGCTTATTTTATGAATATAATGGAAAACATTCGTAATGAGCTGAACCGAGAAAGAGAGAGCCAACTAGATTCGTAATCTGACATCAGCTGAAATGTTGCTTGCTATACCAAGAAAATGCCGCAAAGAAATAAGTTCTGACTTCAAGGTATTGTTTATGCAATACTTTCAGCCTAAATAATTACTTTTTATCATTATCAGAAGTAATGGGTACTCAGGAAACCAAAAGACAGGGCAAATAGTAATCTGAGAGCAAAATTAACTAAACTGCTTAAGCCGCCCAACCAGTTGCTTTGGGAAAGCTTTTATAGGAACCAAAGATGAGGTGGGCACTCTAGGAATCCTCAGTAATGTCAGAGAAGATACTGGAACCAGATCCCTTGTGATGTCAGTGAGCAGGGACAGAGAACCTGGGGTTCTCCAGATGTTGTTGGACTTCAACATCCATCATTCCTGACCACTGACCATACTGGCTGGGAGTTCAAAATAATTTCTGGAGAGCCCCAGTTTCCCCATTTCTATCAAAGAGAATGCTGGAACAAGGCTCAGTGCGACAAATATCATGAGCCGACTCAGGCTGAGAAACAAACAAAATATATTTCTACTCCTGAGTCATGAATTGCCAGGCATTTTGGTTCTGCCAATTGATTCACTTCAAAGCACCTTCCCTGCTGAACATCCGGCATTTGCTTCAAATGTATTCTTATTATTATTATTCCAACAGGCTTTCAGCTGAATTCTGATTTTATTGTCTTAACTCATTTCAAGTTTCATTGTGTTGAGTCTCATGTGCAACACTTAGAGATGACAGTGATTAAGAAGTATACAAATCACTAAAATAAAAACAAATGAATTTAAAAGTGAAATACACATTGACTAAGTTCAGTCATAAAGGAAACATAGGAAGCTATTTTACAGTCTGGTGTAGTGGTTAAGAGCGGTAGACTCATAATCTGGTGAACTGGGTTCGCGTCTCCGCTCCTCCACATGCAGCTGCTGGGTGACCTTGGGCCAGTCACACTTCTTTGAAGTCTCTCAGCCCCACTCACCTCACAGGGTGTTTGTTGTGGGGGAGGAAGGGAAAGGAGAATGTTAGCCGCTTTGAGACTCCTTCGGGTAGTGATAAAGCGGGATATCAAATCCAAACTCTTCTTCTTCTACTACTACACTGAATCAGATCCTTGGTTCATCTAGTTCAATATTGTCTACACTGACTCGCAAAGGCTCTCCAGAGTAGAGGGAATCTTTCCCAGCCCTACCAGGAGATGCCAGGAATTGAACTTGAAACCATCTGCATGCAAAACAGGTGATCTACCACTGAGCTATGGCCCTTCCCCAAAGAACAACCAAGCTTCTCACTCTGTTACCGCACTGGCTTGGGACATGTACATGATTACACACCTGCAAAGTACTTCCTCAGGTTCAGGGAATTAGCCCTTCTAGAACACAACTGGCTGGGGGCAATTTAGCTCAAATGTGCTAGGAGAATTATTTCCCACTGTAACTCTATTCCCTTCCTCCTTTGTGCATGGGGAGAGGAAGTTCAGAACGAGTAGTCTCAAACCATGGTTTCATATCCTAGTTTTGGTAGCCCAACAAACCAAAGTTGTAAACAGAAACTGCAGTTTTCTCCAAGCTGGAAAAGGAAAAGGAGCGTGTGAACCCTGGGCTCACCATGGGACCCTCTCATAATGGGAAGCCACATAGTCACTCAACTAAAGAAGGCTTGCCTGAAATATTAGACCCAAATCATCAATATTTTTAAAATCACAACATGAACGTATAAAAAGAAATGCCAAAAATTGTTGGGAAAAGTGACATGGGGCCAAGAAGTGAAGGCTTTCCAATTGGCTCCACTCACAAAACCACATCAAATTGTGCAACATACATTGTAATGCTGTCAACCCATTAAAGACCATTTTCTTGCAAGGATCATGGCTAGCAATCAAAGTTTTGCAATGCTGTGGGTAAATAAGCCGTGATGACAGCCAACCACAAAGATGATAAATGGATGCAGACATTTCAGATCTAGACTTGTTGCTATATTTTAAGCTATACAGTAGAGGGAACTATTGTAAGGTTAGCAAACAGGATATATAGAAGGAAATAGTGCGATGATCACAACTCTCTGGGGGTGCGTTGAGTTGTTTTAGTTGTGGTTCAATGAAATTTCGCAGTAGATTTTTTAAAAAATTGTAAGCTGTCTTGAGGGTCTGTGGTGATGGAAAAATTTAAGAAAAATGAAAGGGAGAAGTTAGACAGCACTGCAGTTTTCTTTTACAATCAATGGAACATTTCTGGCGAAACTGACATATAAATTGTGAGATAAGGACAACTATGACTTTAAAGAAGAATGGGAACTTTTTACAAATTACTTGAAAAAACAACAAAACGAATTGGACTCCTTGGCAGGTTTTGAATAAACATACACAAATTTATTGATTGTTAACATAATAGACAGATGATTTAAGGATATTGACAATTTGATAATATGCAGAGAATAATATGTGTTGAAAAATCAGAGAGAAACTGAGGGAAGTCTCGGGGGGAGGGGGAAAATGGGGGGAATGAAAAGAAGATGATATGTTTTGATAATTTGTTATGTTGAAATTCTTAATAAAAACTATTTTAAAAAACAGCAACAATCAATGGAACATTTATGTCATCCTCTCTAGTTTTCCTAGTATTAATGTATTCTAAACAGATATAAGTACAGTGGTACCTTGGGTTACATATGCTTCAGGTTACAAACGCTTCAGGTTACAGACTCTGCTAACCCAGAAATAGTACTCGGGTTAAGAACTTTGCTTCAGGGTGAGAACAGAAATCGTGCTCTGGTGGCGCTGCAGCAGCAGGAGGCCCCATTAGCTAAAGTGGTGCTTCAGGTTAAGAACAGTTTCAGGTTAAGAACAGACCTCCGGAACGAATTAAGTTCTT
The DNA here is from genome assembly GCF_027172205.1 of Podarcis raffonei. Lineage (NCBI taxonomy): Eukaryota > Metazoa > Chordata > Lepidosauria > Squamata > Lacertidae > Podarcis > Podarcis raffonei. The sequence continues at coordinate 37,293,657 of NC_070606.1, forward strand.
AACCCGAGGTACCACTGTACATAATAATATAGGAACAGTCCTACTGGATCATGCCAATGGCCCATATAGTCCAGCATGCTATTCTCACAGTGACAAACCAGTGGAGCAGGACCTAAGCACAACAGCACAATCCTCTCCTGCCATTTCCAGAAACTGGTATTCAGAAGTATGTGGGTTCCTGTTCAGATATCGTCTGATTTCTAGGGCCATATTTTAGGACAGGGATGGGGAGTCTGTGGCTTTCCAGCTGTTGCTCAGCTACAGCTCCTATCATCCTTGGCAATTGTTCATACTGGCTGAAGCTGCTGGGAGCTGGAGTTCAGTAACCTCAGTCTCCATCCCCATTTTAGGATCATTAGTTGTCACCCATTTCCGGTTCTACCTGGATACACTGCACAAAGATGCAGGCTCCAAGTTATGGGGATCAAGGAGAAGCAAGCAGCATGGGCAACCTTGTAAGTGCAACAACACATTCTAGCATCTCAAATACTGCTAGCATTTTTATTTTTATTTTAAAGGTAGACTATTTCAATCTCCTAAAACCTTGAGATGGCAGTATCTATGGTAGGATACTAAGAAATTACTGTTGTTGCTCTTTCTTGACAGTTAGGTAGCAGTCCACTGCATCTCTTTCTTCTATATAAGGTAAGGTAATGAACCCAATTTCTAAAATGAACTGCAGCAACAATCTCAAAAGGTTATTTTATAATCAATAATACATAGAAAACACAACTTTTGAACACAACACAATTGCTCTTGTTCTGGATTTTATCATGCTATTTTACTGTTTTTGTGTTTGAATGCTATTTTGAGATTTTTTAAAAAATACTAAATGGTTTAGAAATGCCTTTAATTAATTAACAAACAAATAACCGGGTCTACATAATTGTGGTGCTTGCTGTACAAAGATTATTTATTAATTGAGTGAGTGTACTCTTGGTTTACTGCTGCTGGGACCCTGATTCTGTCCCATATTTGGGAAAGAGCTGGTGGGAAGATGTCACAAAAATCTTTATTGTTAATGGAGGCAAAATACCTGTCTAGCAAACCATTCCTCAAAATCATTCCCTTCTCTTCACTTGGCAGATGTGCTTCAAAAGAGATCTCTGAGTGAGAATCCGGTGGCATCCCTTTCATAGTGTGACTAAAGACTTCAGCCCTTCTCCCCATCCCAAGACAGCTTTAGAGCTGATGAATAAAGTAGAAAGAAAGAAAGAAAGAAAGAAAGAAAGAAAGAAAGAAAGAAAGAAAGAAAGAAAGAAAGAAAAGGACCTGGGCTAGCGCTGTGCAAATTTGTCCATTTTGGTTTCTCTACTTTCCCCACCCTTATGTTCAGTTCTCCACTTTCCACATCTGTTTTCGATTATTTTTTACAAAGAAAAAAGTCCTTAAGTAACTTCGTTAGCATTTCACTGTGAATTTCTCCTCATATACACATGCTTGTATGCAGTTTTCTCAAATGTGCTAATTTTTACAAAGCAGTTTTCACTAAACTAAAATATGCATTTTTATGCATACATTTCCCCTAACCCATGCATTTATATACACATTACTTGGCTGCATAAGTGCACTGCAAAATTCTTAGAATTTCAAATTCCAAAATTTTGTCCATTTATTATTTCGCTAAGGGCCAATTTATTAGGTTCAGTTGTAAATGCAAACTGATTTTACATAATTTCTCCCAGAACCCTAGTTTGGTCCCTCTTTCTTCCAGTCATCCACAACATTTTTCACCCATTAATATAAACTAACAATATAGTTTCATCCAGTATTAACTGAGCTGACCCCCCCTGTAATGGGTATGAGTTACTCGTGTGTAAACTGGCGCCTCTCTAGGCTAATTTGCCTTGTTAAACCTTTCTGACTGCACAGCCCTTCTCATCGTGGCTGCCTCAGTCGCTAGCAGAATCCGTCAGTGGGCATTTCTTAAACCTCTTCCAACATAAAAGCTGTTTGACACCCAGTCTCCTCCTCCTCTCACTGCGCGGGAGTCTTCTGCGCAGGGAGGGCGTGGGTAGCGGAGGACCTGTGCTCTCCTCACTGATGTCCAGTGAAGAGTCCTGGAGCCCTCTCTCCGATTCCCCCATCTGCCCCCCTTTATCCCTGGTGTTGCACTGATTTGCTTCCCCCTCTACTGAGCTGTTTCTCCCCCTGCTGCTGGGTCCCTCGCCAGCATCATCTGGGAGCCTTCCCTTCGCCTCTCGCTCCAATGTCAGTTCCCTGACATCCCCAATGAGTTTTCTGGGAAATATCTTCATCTACCTCACCACATACAAACACAGGTTACTTTAAAAATCCTACACTGCTGAGGAATATTTAATGAAATGCCCTGCGTCAATTTTGACACCTCCCCAAGTAGGATGGAGAATTTGCAGAAGCCGTTTCTGCCCAGCTCAAATCTCTCCTTTTTCTATACTTTATGAAGCTGTGAACTATTTCTATCATCTGCCTTCCAGACTAACCTTCTGCAAGTAAGTTGTCCAACTTAGGGATGCTGGAGTATGATGAAGTTTTTTATCAGGGAAGAATGAATGCTGGTCAGTTTGAATTGCTGCTAATTATATACAAGTGGTAGATATTTACTCCAGTAACTTCATTGCTGTTATTTCTATGGGAAGAACTGTGACCTTTCACAATCAACCTACATACTGAAACCACATTTCTCTGGAAGCATTCAATTGCCAGGGGTAACAGGACCGAACAAGCAAAGTGTTAGTCAAAAGCAATGAAAAATTAATTAGTTACATCCATTCTTTCTTCCAGAATTAATGTTGGAAAAACTTTTATACATATTCCAATGAAAATACAATTCACTTATCATATATATTCCAATGAAAACATGATTCACTTATAAGTAGAGGCATTCTGAGGCACAAATATTTAAGTATACTTTGAAAGCTCCCAAGGCCATAAAACACCTCAAAATCAAATGAAGTATATTACAAGGAAACATTGCTAAAGTAAACCAGCGTCAGAAGATTACATGGCTCTCTGTTCAGCTGCATTATTGCCTGGAATCTTTATTTGGTTTTATAGAGTGCCCCAAAATAATGTGCTTATAATTTCGTGGGAAATTCCTGGGTTTTAAAATACTATTGCACATAACAAGCAATAGGGGAGAAATTAAATTATTCTCTTATTTAAAGGAAAACCTACCAAATTTGCACTTCCCAAAACAATACACAAACCAAAGTACAGACATCCTTCAAAATCTGCACTTATGGGAATTTTGCAATGCAACCAAGTAACGTGTACAAAGATGTATATACTAGGGTTATGAGTGCATGAAAGTGCACATATCAGTGAAAAACAGCATATGAACATGCATTATATTAGGGAAAATTATTATTGCTATTTTATTTTTATTAAAATTATTTTGCACAAATGTGTATATTGTGTAAAACAGCATTTAAGAAGTAAGTATTAGAAATTTGAACTAAAGTGCTGATAAGCATTCAGAATGACTTTTTTTAAAACAACAACAACAACAACAACAACAACAACAATATAAATTGATGTGGAGACCTGAATTTAAGATTGGAAAACTGAGAAACAGAAAGAACAAAAATTGACACTTTCACCCATTCCTAGACAAAACAGCAGAATTCCTTTGTTGACTATCAATGTACAGTGGTACCTCGGGTTAAGAACTTAATTCATTCTGGAGGTCTATTCTTAATCTGAAACTGTTCTTAACCTGAAGCACCACTTTAGCTAACGGGGCCTCCCACTGCTGCTGCGCTGCTGTCATGCGATTTTTGTTCTCATCCCGAAGCAAAGTTCTTAACCCGAGGTACTATTTCTGGGTTAGCGGAGTCTGTAACCTGAAGCATCTGTAACCTGAAGTGTCTGTAACCCGAGGTACCACTGTAGTTTGGGTCGCAGAAATAACTTAAGATTAATGTCAGCAGTGGGCTGGTTTTAAGATGATAAGGAACCACAGAAGTCCTGCTTAGGTATTGTCAGCTGGTGAGTTGACAGGAGCAGAGCGGTGCTCTCCCTGACATTACACCCTCCACACACAAACTCTTTACCCACATAGTTCCATGCACTCAAAAGTTTCTCCAGAATCTGGAATACTGATTGTTCAGGCCTCTGGATTTTGGGGTTGCCTTGGTGCATTCAGCTATACTAACAAAGGCCCCTTCCTCCTTCTGAATTGTTTGCTATGGGAGCAATGGATTCTGGAATAAGAATGTAAGATTAACCCTGCTGGATCAGGCCAGTGACCCATCTAGTCTAGCACTGGGCCGTCATAGTGGCCAACTAGATGTCTATGTGAAGCCTGCAAGCAGGACCTTAGAGCAACAGTGCTCTGTCTTCGTATGGTTTTCCAGTAACTAGATTTCAGAAGCTTAGTGCCTCCAGCTATAGTGGTAGAACATAGCCATCAAGGTGGTTGTAGCCAAGCGGTGGTAATAGGGCCAGACTTTCTGCAGCACTAGGCACTTGAACATTTCCCTCTGCCCTTATAGCAACTGTAACAACATGGGCAAACCAAAGGGCAGGGCTGAACCAGGTAACTTTTGGCAAGGGAGAGTTGTGGTATGGAGGAATTTGGTGAGTCAAATGGTGGATTGAAGCCAGTTGGTCAGTGTGTGTGGTTAAATGTGGAAACAGTTTACTGAACTCACCCCGATTAAAAGTATTCCGCAAAATACTTGATGCTAAAGGCAAAGCTAAGCATGAAGATTGTGCACTGTCTCCTCACATTTTAAACTTTTGTTTTAATGCAGCTGCAGCAAGGCTTTGAATCTGATCTGAGCAGATCCAAGTGGAAGTGTTTTTAAGCCTTTCCCAAGATAGTTTTCTGATTAGAACTGCTCCCGCCCAGCTCCTTTTGTCCTCACTGGAAAAAATATAGACAGACCCCAGTATTTTTCTCCTTATAAGTAGGAAAACAAGGACAGCGAGCAAATGTTGATCAGAAAAATGATCGACAGTGGTACCTCGGGTTACATACGCTTCAGGTTACAGACTCCGCTAACCCAGAAATAGTACCCCAGGTTAAGAACTTTGCTTCAGGATGAGAACAGAAATTGTGCTCCGGTGGCACGGCGACAGCAGGAGGCCCCATTAGCTAAAGTGGTGCTTCAGGTTAAGAACAGTTTCAGGTTAAGAACGGACCTCTGGAACGAATTAAGTACTTAATCTGTGGTACCACTGTACAGAGAAAGGACTAAGCAACTTTTCCACACCCATGTTTCAGTCAAATACACACACACACACACACACACACACACACACACACACACACACTGTATTAAAGTACAAAGCCAAACTATCTATAGATACTGCACATTTCTCCCTCACTACAAGTAGGTAAAATGAGCAGGAAATATGCCTGGTTGCTGTCTAACTTAGAAGCTGGTTATCTGTAGTTCCCAAACATTAAGCTGGTGTCAGTGTTGAACTTCTTCTCTTTGCTGTATTGTTAAGCAGAATAAACCACAAAAATCTGGCTCACAAAGTTTCCCAATACTCACCAGCAGCTACAAATTATAAGAAGCAAAGACAGGGGAATTTGTTACATAATAAGTTCCGTGCTCAGTGTGGCAATACTGTACTCCTATAGAATTTCTCTGAACTTTGAAGAGAATAAAGCAGCTGCCTATGGCCAGACAGAGCCCTAAGTTGAAGCCCCCTCAGAGCTTTTTATTGAGTCCAGATGCCTTGCAAAGGAAGAAGATGCCAGAAAATTTTGGGTGGGAAACCCCCAGCTCCTTGTAGCTTGGTTTTTGCCATCAGCCACACATGTGGTTCATTCGTTGCATTAGTCAGTATACAAAATAAACAGCCTATTTGGCACAGCCTCAGAAAGGACTGAGGTTTGGGATGTCAGCCACAAACATGATGAATAAATAAATATGCCATAGGCAAACTGAGGAAAGCGCAGCAGATAAAAAAATAAGCATGCAAATTCAGTCACAGTTGTTGTCCACCTAACCAAGACTCATTCCTAAGAAATGCAAGAAACTCAGCAATGGGTAAAGAGCCATCATTATTAAAACCGTATAACAACCTGCTCTGAAGAACATATCTTATAAACGTGAATTCCTCAGCTAAAATGCCTCTACTGTTTCAACCCAAGAGGAAAGCATTTTTTCTCATGATGGCATTATGTTCAGATCTGGTCTTGTACTTTGGTCCTGCTAAATGCAAAGCTCTACAGCTCATCAAACCCTTTTCCTCTTAGGTTGTGGCTGTTTCAGCTCCATGTTCCCAGGATACTTGCACATCCTGTTGCTTTGTGTGCTTATGCAATCGCCAAGAGTGATCCATGTCCCACTATGATATGAACAGCCTAGGGTGATGACCTGAATGCTCTTATGCCCAAGGGTCCACATAGCTTCAGAGGTGGGAGTGAGGCTGAGCCACCCAGAGTTACATCACTCCTTGTTTGGAAGGTACAGTGAATTACTTCACAGCCACTCCTATTTCCTGCTGCACCCAAATGTCCTAAATGAAAGCAACACCCATCTCTGTCAACACCTTCGCTTCAAGTTTGAGCCCTCGGGTTTGCTGAACACATTTCTTTGAGCACATTTTATGGCACCCGGATCCGCTGCACTTCATAACTTCATTCTTGTACAAACGATGAGTGACATTGTTATATCAGGACAAATTGAGGAAGAGTTAAGATACAAAGACACTTGTTTTGAGAAATGATCACAAATTGCCTATAGGCTCATCCAGACTTCCTATTGCATTGTGTCCCCCAGGCACAGGACTGAGGTTTAAAGCTCTGTGTCTTGAGTTGTGTGTGTGTGTGTGTGTGTGCGCGCATGTTGGGCATAGCACTTTTCCAGGGGAAACCCATGTTTTACCACTGAATTGGAGCAAATGGCAATCAGCAGAAAACCCGGCTGCTGTTTGCTCTGATATAGCAGTTAAATGTGGGTACTCCTGGAGGAAGTGCCAGGACAATCAATCAATCAATCAATCAATCAAGGCTCAGACATGAAGCTTTAAATCCCAGCCCTGTGCCTAGAAAGGTGGCACAAAAAGAAGTCTGGATGAGCCCTGTGTGTTTCAGCAGTCATCCAGGAGCACAATGAATTGTGTGAGAATACCTTCTCAATAGACCATTTACTTTTCAGGATTTTATATATTTATGTATTTCCAGAGTGGTGCATATTCTAGTTATCTCCCACTTGGACTACTGCAATGCACTCTACATGGGGCTGTCTTTGAAGGTGACCCGGAAACTACAATTAATCCAGATTTGTGACTGGGAGTGGCCACTGAGACCATATGACACAGGTCCTGAAAGAGCAACATTGGCTCCCAGTATGTTTTCGAGCCGAGCACAATTCAAAGTGTTGATGCTGACCTTTAAAGCCCTAAACGGCCTCGGCCCAGTATACCTGAAGGAGCATCTCTACCCCCATTGTTCAGCCTGGACACTGAGATCCAGTGCCAAGGGCCTTCTGGCAGTTCCCTCACTGCGAGGTTACAGGGAACTAGGCAGAGTGTCTTCTTGGTAGTGGCGCCTGCCCTGTGCAACACCCTACCATCAGATGTCAAGGAAATAAACAACCATTTGACTTTTAGAAGACATCTGAAGGCAGCTCTGTTTAGGGAAGTTTTTAATGTTTGATCTTTTATCGTGTTTTTAATATTCTGTTGGGAGCTACCCAGAGTGGCTGGGGAAACACAGCCAGATGGGCAGTGTATAAATTCTTCTTCTTCTTCTTCTTCTTCTTCTTCTTCTTCTTCTTCTTCTTCTTCTTCTTCTTCTTCTTCATCATCTTCTGGTTCAATGGTGGGAATATGAAAGCTGTGTGTGCAAGTCTCCTGTGCCTTGTACAACTCTGAATGTGGTCTCTGATGCAGGGTTGGAAAACAGGACTCTGGTGAGACCTTTCACATGGGTGCTGTACCCATGTTGCAAATGACTCAGGTCCCATCTATTTTATTTAAATGCTGCCTCCACCCAGGCAATTATACAGGCCAGTTATACTTTACAGCCACCACTTAAACTTTGCAGCATCTTTTAGAGCTGTCCATGCAGAAGATATAATCACACATGGTGTGCTTTGGCTACTCACGAAGGTAACACCAACCCAGACTTAAGGAAGGCATTTGGAGTGACATCGAGAAAATTGTGCCATCCATGTCAGGGGTGAGCCACAACACTAAAACAGTTAAAAACCACCCAATAGCTACAATATTGTGCCAGTCCTGAAATGTGCTGTACTAAAATATAAGAAGTGTGTCTAAAGGTCTCATCATCTGATTTATGGCTCGGTGGCAGGGCATATGCTTTAAGATCAAAGGTCCCAGATCCAAACCCAATAATCTCCAGTATAGATGCACTGAGTCCAGTAAGGATATGTTCAGTCCCAGGCATCTCAAGGTAAGACAGAGAAAGACCCTTGTCTGATACCCAGGAGAACAACAGCTGCACAATTTAGATACAGCATGGAGCAAGATGGGCCTGTGGTCGGACTCAGTACAAGGCAGCTTCCTATGTTCCTAGATTTGGGAATTTCAAAACATAAAGGCTTTTTTTCTTGAAGTGGAACGGATGCATTAGACACATGAGCCAGTGTAGTAACATACCCATCAACTGGCCTGATAAAATCGGGGCATCTGGTTCAATGTTCAACTAAGAAATCATCATTGGCCACTCTCTCATTTAACATATGTCTTAAAGACTCCTTTATGTAAATTCAGGCCACATCTGCACTATACATTTAACACAGTTTCTGAGCACTTTGAACAATCATGACTTCCCCCGGAGAATCATGGGAAGTGTAGTTTGTTAAGAGTGCTAAGAGATGCTAGGAGAGCTCTATTCCCCTCACACATCTACAATTAGCAGAGTGGTTTGGCAATCAATGTCAACAAACTTCAGTTCCCAGGGTTCTTTGGGGGAAGGCATGCCTGTTTAAAGTAGTATGATTATGTTTTAAAATGTATTACCTTGATGGAGGCTCATTCCCTTTCCTCCAAGGACCTCAAGGTGCCACACTTGGTTCTCCCTGCTCTCCATTTTATCCTCACAACAACCGTCTTTGGTTGGTTAGGCTGTGAGATAGAGAGTGGCTCAAGGTCACCCAGTGAGCTTCACGGTAGAGTGGGAAATTGAACTCCCAAGTCCTAGTTTGATACAACTAGGTGTTCAGTATTTCTTCTTCTTCCTTTCTGAGTCTTTGAAAGGTCATATGAAAGGGTGCCAATTTTCTCAAAGACAAATGCCGGCACAGGAAGTTTTCTTTTGTTGCTGGTTGGTTCTGTAGAAACTCCCACATTTTTTGTTTAGAGAGACTTGTCTCCCTGCCAGCCGCACCTTTCCGCCTCAGGATCACATTACAATATTCCTGCAGCCCTTATATGGCATGAGGAAATGAACGCAAGCAGCAGGCACTATTAGAAGAAACCTTTAGGGTGCAAAGATCAAGCGATAACTGGAGTTCATAATTAAAGGCTTCAGAAAATTTTGAGAGTCGTAGATCACAAGAGCATTTGCTTTTGCACTTTATTCAACCTTCCTATAAGATTTAGGGCTCATCCAGACTTCCTTTTTTGCCATGTTTCTAGGCACAGGTCTGGGCTTCAAAACTCCACTTCTGGGCAGTGATTGTTGTTGTTGTTGTTGTTTGTCCCAGAGCTTTCCCCAAGAAACCCTATGCTTTGCTGCTGAATTGGAGCAAATGACAATTGGATTTTCTGTGAGTGCCAGGAAAGAAACACTCAGACACGTGCAGCACAAAAGGAAATCTGGATGAGCCCTTAGAGGTAGCCAGGGATGGGAGTTAGGGCTCATTCACAGTTCTGCTTGTGCCTTTAGACAGATACATTTAGATACTCTGAACTAGTGGCTGATGCCCATTGTGACTGGTAGGGCAGAAAACAGGAGGTAGAACCAGAGCCAATAGCAAGCAGAGACAACTAATTCTAGTTTTGCCGCCATCCTCCTCCTCGCTGCTGAATTCTACATGGGCAACACTGAGACTAAGGACGAAGGGGAAGTTGACAGGTGTTGTCAAGTCCTGGGCTGTCTGTATGCAGGCAGGCAGGCAGGCAGGCAGGGCTGACTGAGGTTGGTGGCACAGTGCCCTCATGTACCCAAATGGACCAGCCTCCACTGCTCTAAACTGAGACCCCCCTGTACACTCAGGCATGCTCCTATAATGGACCTACAAAATCAGACACTTGTGACCAATGCACACACAAAAGCTAGCATCTCATCTTCTTTGTCTTGTTTCCTCCTTTATGGACATCCATACTATTAAAAGAATCTTGCAGAGAAAAGCAGCAGCTGAAATATTTCCCCCTTCCCTGCTGAGTTCCCTCAAGTTGAATGTAATCACCATTGTTACCTGGAGGAAGTGTTGTCACCCACCATCTGTGCCTGATGTCACTGCTCACTGCGCCCCTTCCCTCATATATTTCCCCCCAACAGGATTTGAACTGCTTTTCTCTCTGCCTGTCTCTCTCTCTTTCTCTTATGTGGCTCAGATGTTGTTCAGCAGCGCATCCTGATTGCTTAGACAAACACACCACAAGCTCCAGTAGTGATGATCCATATAATCAGATTCTGACTTCCTGGTGCCCTTTACAATGGGTGGCATTTAGGCAAAAGGCACTCATTGAGATCATGGGCAGATCAGGAGTGATTTGCTCTAAAATTACGTAGAAAATTACTTCTTGCATTACCTGTTTCATGTGCAGGTTTTGTATGTGCCCATGTGGTTAGCTTTCTGCATTACTAATTTAGTGCACAACTGCTGAGTTAGCATCATGACTGCCTACCACCTGGACACAGCCTAACTTGTAGCCCTGCAGATGTTATTGGACTACAGTTTCCATGTTCCATGACTATCAGCTGTGCTAGCTGGAGACTGCAGTCTCCACAGTGTCTTCAATTCTCCAACGAAGCACAAACCCCGGGCAAGTGCCTGGGGGCTCTTGCCACCACTTGGCAGAAAGTGTGTGTAGGGGGGTGGAACTCAACTTTTGTAGCACTATGATAATGCTAGAATTATCACAAGTACAGTGTTTGAATGCACAGCAGTATTGTATTTTTCACTGTGAAAAATAACCATTTTTAAAATGTCATTGAAATCCTGGTAACCCAGGTCAGTTCTAAAAGTAAATATGAACTTTTTGCCCAGGTCAGCTGAGCCTGGGTCTCAGACCCTAAATCTAATCCTGCTCAAAGCCCTGTGAAAAGTACTAGCTGCATGAAATATTCTAACAATTTTCCATTACCAGGCAAAGCATTTTCAAGGCTCCAGGTCTTGAAACTGTTGAAAAGAAGAAAGCAGAGCAAGATCAAACATGTTGCCTTTAACGTTATATAGATGGTGTGAACTCTCTAGGAGTTTTTATTTCTGATACATAGCTGGATTTGTTAAAAGTAGGGATATATTGGCAACAACAGCATGAGCAATCAAAACTCGAAACCATCGGCACACCCACCAGCTTTGCGGAAAGTGTTCACATTTGGTGAATGACTAGTTACTGTACAAAGAGAAATAGAATAAACTATTACTAAATCTCTGACAGCTTCTGGTTTAAGCATGTCAAACAGGAAGTACCATGCCTATGTGGTTTGACCTATTTTCATAATGTAAATCATTTTCCCCTTGATCTGAGGCTTGGGCATAGGGGAAGACCCATTGGTCAGCTTTCCATCAAAGCTGTGCCTCCTTCACTTACTCTGTGCCAGGGCGGAGGAACCCTCCAGATGTTTTAGGACTCTAACTCCCACCAACCTCATTCAGCATGGCCAATGATCAGGGATGGTGGAAGTTGTAGTCCAGCAGCATCAGGAGTGCCACAGGTTCCCCAGCTCTGCTCCACCAGAAGACACTGCTTTGAGGGAGACTTCAACCTTCTACGTGGCAAGCTATCCTCACATGGCTGTGGTATGTATGTGTGTGATGCACAAACCTATGATGCAGTGGAAGAAGATCCAACTTGCTTTTACATAGATCCAGGAAGTCTTCCATAGATCCAGGAAGTCACCAACAGGGCAGCTGTGAAGATCAGTAGATAGCTATCTTAATTACTTCCACAGTCCATTTGTACTCATAAGTGTTGAGTGTATAAGTGTGTGTCCTACCTTTCAGTTGTACACCATCAATTAAAACAATATGCAATCCATAAAACAAAAAAGACCAAAACAAAAGAGATTAAAAAAAACAAAAAAAAACAGTACCCATACATTGAAGAGGAAGAGGAATGTAAACCAAGTCAAAGTTGTGGCAGAACAAAAAGATGTTGGCAGCACACCAAAAGAGGGACCAACTGCATTTCCCGGCCTAGGCCCTGTCCTTCACTCCAACCAATCCGACCTCTGATGATGGTTGAAGGGCCTCTGCTGATGAGTGCAAGGGAGGGGCAGACTTGTGAGACAACGCAGTCTGTGTAAGAAGCCAGTAGATCAAAACAGTGATGTACATCACTCTGTTCCCCCTAAGCCACACTTTATTTCTACCACAAAATTCATCTGCAACTATGAAAACTGTTTTTATTTGCCCCTCTTAGCCTTCCACCTTTACTCAAATACAAAAAAGTGCAACTAGCCCTTCAGTGCTTTGTATCCAGTCATCACTCTTCATGCCTCGGGCAAAAGTAGCTTGCAAGGCCTACTAAGTTTGTTATTGGTATGAGCTTTTGTGTGCATGCACACTTCTTCAGGTACAAAGAAGTGTGCATGCACACGAAAGGTCATACCAATAACAAACTTAGTTGGTCTCTAAGGTGCTATTGGAAGAAAATTTTTTTATTTTGTTTCGACTATGGCAGACCAACACGGCTACCTACCTGTTGCAAGGCCTAGGCAGAGAAAGCTGGGTGGGAATATGAAAGCTGTGTGTGCAAGTCTCCTGTGCCTTGTACAACTCTGAATGTGGTCTCTGATGCAGGATTGGAAAACAGGACTCTGGTGAGACCTTTCACATGGGTGCTGTACCCATGTTGCAAATGACTCAGGTCCCATCTATTTTATTTAAATGCTGCCTCCACCCAGGCAATTATACAGGCCAGTTATACTTTACAGCCACCACTTAAACTTTGCAGCATCTTTTAGAGCTGTCCATGCAGAAGATATAATCACACATGGTGTGCTTTGGCTACTCACGAAGGTAACACCAACCCAGACTTAAGGAAGGCATTTGGAGTGACATCGAGAAAATTGTGCCATCCATGTCAGGGGTGAGCCACAACACTAAAACAGTTAAAAACCACCCAATAGCTACAATATTGTGCCAGTCCTGAAATGTGCTGTACTAAAATATAAGAAGTGTGTCTAAAGGTCTCATCATCTGAGTTATGGCTTGGTGGCAGGGCATATGCTTTGAGATCAAAGGTCCCAGATCCAAACCCAATAATCTCCAGTATAGATGCACTGAGCCCAGTAAGGATATGTTCAGTCCCAGGCATCTCAAGGTAAGACAGAGAAAGACCCTTGTCTGATACCCAGGAGAACAACAGCTGCACAATTTAGATACAGCATGGAGCAAGATGGGCCTGTGGTCGGACTCGGTACAAGGCAGCTTCCTATGTTCCTAGATTTGGGAATTTCAAAACATAAAGGCTTGTTTTCTTGAAGTGGAACGGATGCATTAGACACATGAGCCAGTGTAGTAACATACCCATCAACTGGCCTGATAAAATCGGGGCATCCATTTTTTGGGCACCGTGGATCTCCAAAAATGCATGATCTTGGAGCCCAAAAATGAATGTGTGGGAGAGAATATGCCGGATCATGACCTAGTGTGAGATCACAGAGCCCCAAAACATGTGTTTTTGAGCTCCATGATATGGCGTGAGGCTGTGGTCCCACAAAATGCATTTTTTGAGGCTAGGTGATCTTGCGTGGGTCACATGACTCATACAGGAACAGAGCCATGTCCCAGATGTTGGAGGGTTAAAATGTTGGTGGGTATGTAGTAAGTGGTTTCAGTGCTGGATTCTGATCATTGCTTCCAGTGGTCAAATACCCACAGAGCTAGCCATGAACTCATATGAAAACAGCAAACCCATGTCTCTCTGGCTAATGTTTCATAATAAAAACTGCTGGATGAAGGGTGGTATACCAATTTTAACAACAACAACAACTGCAAAGAGGGGCATACAAACATATCCATCCATAAGTATGTAGATAGACTGCCCACCACCCACCACCCACAAATATCTCTGTAGAAATAGAAATTGAAGGGCCGAGTTAATTACAATATTTGTTAATCATTTCTATAGGATGCCTTTCCCCAAACCTTCTACTGCAGGGGCTCTCAGACTTTCTACCCCCAGGGCTCACTTGGAAAGGTTGACAACGACTGAGAGCCCAACAGTCACAGCTGGCAGTTACTGACATTTTCTACTGATATCTGATTTGTCTTTGGAAATTATTAAATCCTTCCATTTCCACCCCACTCCCAAACTTCTCTGTCTCTCAGCCATCTTTACCAGCATGTAAGCACTTGCTGGTCCAGCCGAAAGACATGGCTAGCGGGGATGGTGCAGGTAAGTGAGGAAGCAATTTGTAGGCTGTGGCACTGAGACTCAACTGAAAGTGGCTCAAGTCCCATGTGTGGGTCTCAGCCCAATGTCTGAGAAATTCTGCTGCACTGAAAGTTTCCATTAATTTTTCTTCTATGTTCTGTTATGTTCTGCTATTGCCGGTCCTTTCTTTTTCTCCTTTTCTTTTACTGTTTTGAATTATTTCAGATAGATGATAGATAGATATAGATGATAGATAGATAGATAGATAGATAGATAGATAGATAGATAGATAGATGATAGATGATAGATAGATGATAGATAGATAGATAGATAGATAGATGATAGATAGATAGATAGATAGATAGATAGATAGATAGATAGATAGAGAGATAGAGAGATAGAGAGATAGATAGAGAGATAGAGAGATAGATAGATAGATGATAGATAGATAGATAGATAGATAGATAGATAGATAGATAGATAGATAGATGATAGACAGATAGATAGATGATAGAGATAGATAGATGATAGATAGATAGATAGATAGATGATAGACAGATAGATAGATGATTATGATGATAGATAGATAGATAGATAGATAGATAGATAGATAGATGATAGATAGATAGATAGATAGATAGATGATAGATAGATAGATAGATGATATAGATAGATAGATAGATAGATGAGAGAGAGAGAGAGAGAGAGAGAGAGAGAGAGAGAGAGAGAGAGAGAGAGATGAGAGGGGGGATACTGGAAGTTAAAAAGGAACTGTCCCTATAGAAAAATGCTAATTTGGCTGCACAGTGCTTAGGACAGGTTATAAGCAGCTATATAAGCATCACTGCAACAGCGGAACACCAGCATTGTATGCAAATAGGCCAGCACAAATGTTTAGGAAGGAGGATATTTAGGAAGGAGCTTTTACTGGTTTTTTCCCTTCCTAAAAAGAATATTTTCCAGATTCTGCCACTGATGTAGTCCATATCCCTATGAATGAACTTTAAATGCAGTGTGATTAGCTGGAGGGGATGGCAGAAATCACAGTTTAGGAAACCGAGGATGCTTTTTCTTCATGCAATGATCCAAGAGTGTGCCCCATTGAAAATTCATGGGAGCTTACTTCTGAGTAAACATGCATAGGATTACATTGTGAGGCTTGATCTTCACATGTAGCAGAATGACACAATAAGGTTTTAAAGGGGTAGTTGGGCTCTTCAAATTCAGACTACCGGGGGAGGGTGGATATCACATGATTTAATGCCTTCCTGAAGCTGCAGGTAGAAGATCAACACGGCAAGAAGTGGGCTGGTTATAATAGGTTGTGTTTTTGTTTTAATTTTAGGAAGCTTTTTCACATGTGGAACCCATGCAGTCTAAAGTGGTGTGGTCCACCTTGCCACTTGAGAATTGTATCACCTCTTTCTGCTGTGTATGCAGACTATACATTTGATATGACATATTTCAAAGAATTCTGGGAGCTGTAGTTTGTTAAGAGTGCTAGATATGATAATTCTGTGAGGCAGAAACTACAGTTCCCTGGATTCTTTGGAGGAAGCCATGTGCTTTAAATGTGTGTTGAATATCCTTTATTGTGTGGATCTACAACTGAAATCCTAGACACACGTATTTGGGAGTAAGTCAAATGGAAATAAATAAAGGTCACTTTTGGGTTGGCATGCACAAGATTGGGTTGTCAAATTGGTCACCTAGAAAAATCTATTCCATTGCTTTTGAAAAATATTGTGGAAAATAAACACAAAAGGGGAAAATGGAACAATATAAATATTTATTTTTCCAGTATAAAATAATAAAACATAAATAATTCTGACTGAACAAATTATAACAAATCACATATCCATTAGATCTATTGACAGTCATCAGAAATGTTATCAGGTTAGATGCTTCTTCTTCTTCATTTTTCTTTGTGTGTCCATATTTTATTTCCAATATGAAGCCAAGATATATTCCATAGGAATCATAATAAGCATTAATTTGACTCTCACAACTCATCTTCTCATTTCAGCAAGCAGAAACTCTCTTACATACACATTGAGCATACACATTAGCCTTATAAAAGCTTGGATAGCCAAAAGAAAATGGACTCACAGTGATAGCCTCTCTCCGATGGCTTCATTAAAATTGCTTGTTCCAAACAACCATAGGGCTATGCATACTTCACAAAAACTGTTCCATAAATACATTAATATAAATAAATGCAGTGCAATGGTGTGGGTTTGTTTCCAGATGGTTAATCTGGAGAGGATGGCTGAACTCAGCTTCTGGCCAGCTTCTCTGACATGTCATTTTCCCCGACAGCATGGCTAAGCGTTCCAAAGAGACGGTCCCAGTGGGTAAAGTATGGGGCATAGTTGAATTTGAACTTCAAGTGATGGAGATCGTGGTGTGGTGCTCCTCCATACAGACCAAATGGGACCAGTCTGTGGGTCGACCACGGCAAGTCATAGCCAGAATGATCCTCCACCGCAAACCAGATGTTGGCAACGAAGAATGTCATCTCCGTCAAAGGATGACACTTCAGCAGCATTGGGCTGATCCCCGCAAAAAAACCCAGCCAAAGCAGTTCCCACATGCTGGCGTACTGGGTGGTGAGAGCAAACGTAGAGATGTGCTTGTGGTGGACCTTGTGGAAGGTCTTGTAGAGCCATGGCACCCGGTGATGGAGCAGATGCCACAGGAAATACAGGAAGTCAAAGAGCAGCAGGCAGAGCGTTATGTCCAGCAAGAGCCTCGGCAAGGCAGGAGCTTTCACTGGCAAACTCACTGGTCTCCAGTACCAATGAGCGACAGTCACTGGGAAAATGCAGACCAGGTGGTGGTAGACGTTTTGAGTCATGCAAAGCGCCATCATACTCAGAGTGGGAGAACTCTGGGGCTGGATTTTGTACTTTCTCAAGGCTTGGACTCGAGTGCTGAAGAAGTCCAGAGCGATGAACGGCAGGCAGAAAGCTGTGTATAGCGTAAAGTTGAACAGCACTGGGAAGAAGGGTGACTTGAGCAAAGCCTCCTGCGTTACGATGAAGTCCCAGACCGGCTGCAAAGTCAGCATGCCTTCCCTGTCCTCCAGCCCATCACAACTGAGCAGCTCTCTGTTCTGAACACTGGAGTTCATGTTGCCTTGTGCTGCTGCTGCCGCTGCTTGTCTGTCTGCTGCTGCTGCAACCGGGCTCCTTTTAACCAGCCTTCTTTCATCCACTCCTTCATATGACATCACAAAAGAAGGGGGAGGAAATTCCTTTAACTAACCCGTGCAGTTTCCTTTCTTTCTCAAAGTTAAAGAAAGCAAAACGTGTCAAAGGAATTTCCCCGTTGCTTATTTCACGCGTTTCCCATTGGCTGAGCTGCCCTTGGCCACGCCCCCTCTTCTGCACATTCCATTGGATTTTTCCATTGGACGCAAGCCTGTATAGCCTGTTGCTTATCCAAGCTAGTTTGTGAAAGAAATGACATTCTGCAGGATGCAAAGGCATAGGGAAATAAAAGAGGAACGCGTGCACAACCTCCAGGCAAATGAAATCAGTAGAGTCTGACTAGGGTGTGTTTCAAAAACTGGGAAAGAAGTGAATCACATTCTCAGATTTGTGAGACGTATTAAAAGCACGAGAGTCTAAAAACAAAACCTGGAAACTTAACTTCTGGCTTCTCAACTGTTGGCATGTACTAGAGCAGGGGTAGCCAATGAGGTGCCCTCCAGCTATTGCTGAACTTCAATTCCTATCAGCTAATAATAATAATAATTTATTATTTATACCCCACCCATCTGGAATAGGGATCAGCAGATAACTAGGGCTGCTAGGCAATCATGTCCATTTTTGTTTCTTTCCCCCATTTTTCCAGTCTTAAGTTTGGCACACTTCATTTCCACATCTGTTTGTGATTTTTTAAGAAAATAGTCTACATGAAAACTCACCGGCATTTTAGTGTGAATTTCTCCTAATTGTATGCAACTTTGCCTAATACATATGGGACATGGGTGGCGCTGTGGGTAAAAGCCTCAGCGCCTAGGACTTGCTGATCGAAAGGTCGGCGGTTCGAATCCCTGCGGCGGGGTGCGCTCCCGTCGCTCGGTCCCAGCGCCTGCCAACCTAGCAGTTCGAAAGCAGCCCCGGGTGCAAGTAGATAAATAGGGACCGCTTACTAGCGGGAAGGTAAACGGCGTTCCGTGTGCTGCGCTGGCTCACCAGATGCAGCTTGTCACGCTGGCCAAGTGACCCGGAAGTGTCTCCAGACAGCGCTGGCCCCCGGCCTCTTAAGTGAGATGGGCGCACAACCCTAGAGTCGGACACGACTGGCCCGTACGGGCAGAGGTACCTTTACCTTTTACCTTGCCTAATACAGTCATACCTCATGTTGCATTAGCTTCATGTTGTGTCTTTTCGGCTTGCGAATGCGGCAAACCCGGAAGTGTATACTTCCAGGTTTTGCCACGTGTGCTTGTGCAGAAGCGTTCTGCATGCTTCACACATGCACAGAAGTACTCTATTGTGCTCTGCGCTTGCGCAGAAGCGCCGCTCTAGTTGCACACTTTTCGGGGTGTGAATGGCACCCCGGAACGGATTGTGTCCGCAACTAGAGGGACCACTGTATATGCATTTCTGCAAAGCCATTTCCCCTGCTACAGTGTATTTTTGCATGTTTTCATTCATGTATGCATTTGTATCAACATTTTACCCGTTTTGCTTTTTTTTTTTTTTTTTTTGGTACACAGATGACTAGAGAACTGCATTGCAAAATTCGGAGAAGTGTGAATTCTGAAGGATGACTGTGTTTCAGTTCATGTATTGTTTTGGAAAGTTCAAATTAGGTTGATTCACCTTTAAATAGGAACTGAACTGGATTTCTCCCCCATTTATGCATGCAACCCATGCAAGTCATTCATATATAACACTCAAGCGGCAATCCTATGCACACTTAATTGGGAGTAAGTTCCAGTGAACATAATAAGAATTACTTCTTAGTAGACATGGATAGGATTTTAAAGGGTAATTTAGTCAGTGTGGTGTAGTGGTTACACTGTTGGTTGAGGACCTGGGAGACCACAGTTCAAATCCTGACTCAGCCTGGGTAACTTTGGGTAACCTTGGGGCAGTCACAATCCTGCTGCCTAATCAACCTCATGGAGTTGTTGTGAGAATATGGTGGGGAGGGGGGAGAACCATGAACACCACCTTGAGCTCCTTGGAGGGAAGGTGGGCTATAAATGTAAACAGCGGCAAAATAAAATAAATCATAATAATAGTAGCAGCAGCAGTAGTGCTCTACTGTACTAAGCACTGGTTTACAGTCAAGTTCATGCCACCACTTTGAGAACCAATGTCCTCTGACAGTTCGGTCTTCAGGAACTATCCCCACTTCTTATGGTTAAAGACCATAAACGAGGGGAAATTGTGAAGAGCCTTGTATCTCTCCGTCCTCTACACTTGAGGTTATTGGAACAAATGCATCTAGTGGTATATTGCGTCATACATGACGAAGAAATTACCGGAACAAGGCACCACAAATGGTTCAAAACTTTAACATTTGAAGAGACTGTGGAAATTAAGTGTCACTGTCATCTATTGGACACAGTTAAATATGCAGGGCACTCCTTACTACTGCACACAGTGCTAATCCTGAGGGATTAGAAACTATTAATGAATTAAAATGATTCCCCCAAAGGGAATAAACTCTACCTTGTCTGTTGTAAGTGCTGTTTCTCACTTCCCTTGGGGCTATAGGAAATTAAGGATGTGTCAAGGATTAAGCACTTCTAATCTTAAAAATCCTCCAAGACACATAACACCTCTGTCATTTCAGGGATTCATTTTATTGGCCCACATCCAACTCATCAGTACCTCCAAGAACTGGTCTAACACCTCAATTGCCTCTTCTTATTCAGATGAGACAGAGAGCTAGAGCTGGGTGTCATTTGTATATTGATGACACTTCATGCCAAATCACAGAGGCTTCCTAAAGTTGTTAAATAGCATGAGAGACAATATGGTACACTGTGGTACCACAGGACAACTCCCATAGTGCTGAACTGGAACCTCCCATGACTACATTCTGGAAGCAGCCCTAGAGGTAAGAGCAAAACCACTGGTGTATAGGGACTCTAGCTCCCACCTCTCTGAGATACTTGAGAAAGACACTGTGGTCCACAGTACTGAAAGCTATGGAGAGATGAAGGAGGATAAGCAGGGTCACACTATCCACAATTCTCACTTCATAGATGTCATCAACAAGGGTGCCCAAGACAGTTTTAGTGCCATGACCTGGTCAGAAGCCAGACTGGAATGTATCCAAGATGTTTTACAAAGATTCAATAACTTAATGAAATTGCTAGTTCTATTAACTACATTCGTGTTCAGATGATGTGTCTCTAAATCCTGGATCAGATATGGGGAACCTGTGGGCCCCCTAAATTAGGGTTAGCAGACGTCCCTGGATTTGCAAATCTGTCCCCGGACAGACTCCGTCCCTGGAACGTCCCCAGATTTGCAAATTTGTCCCCGGGAAATGTGGCAGCGGCAGCCTCAGCAGCCCGGAGCCAACCTGGTAGCACAGCTGGCTCTGGCTGGCTTCAGGAGCTGCCTGCTGCTCACTGCCGCCGCCACTGCTGAAGCAGAACCAGGGATGTCCGGCGGTACTGATCTCCTTCCCCCTTCCCTCTTTGTTTTGACAGATCGGGGGAGGCTCAGGAGTCACGGACGGGCCGGCGTTGCCCAGGGGGGTACAAGGTGCGTGGTTTCTCTGCCAGGCAAGGTGCAACGCCCTTCTTTTGCACCCTGTGAAACATAAATGCGCAGAGGGTTTTTTTAAAATAACTGGGCAACAGCCACCCACCTGTGACTCCCAAGCCTGCCCCATCAGTCAAAACAAAGGAAGAAGGGGGCAGGAGATCGGGGGAGGCTCGGGAGTCATGGGCGTGTGACGTGCTGTTGCCCAGTTTTTAAAAACTGCGCATTTATGTTTCACAGGGAGCGAAAGAAGGGCTTTGCACCTTTATACAATATGCATGCATGCTTGGGCCCAGGGTCTTTTGCCTCACCATCCCCACTACTGACTCCCTGTTGCTACTCAGCTTCAAAAAAACAAACAAAAAAAAACCATTGAAAAAAATCTGGTAACCATATCCTAGATGCTGTTGGACTCCAAGTCCCATAATCCCTTATTATTGGCCATGTTGACTGATGGGAGTTGGAGTCCAAAAACTCCTGGAAGGCCACTGGTTCCACCCTGCTATCCAACTCTAAAGATGTGATGGGGAAACGATTTGGGTGAGCCATTAGACAATACTTTGTGGAAGAGAATCTGGGTAAAAACTGCCTTTAAAGTTGTTTCATTAAGAATCCAGGAAAATGAACTTGGGTATGAAATTTCCCCACCACAATGAAGCCAAGCCAGTTAAGGAACATGCAGACTTAACATTATCTCATGTAACATAGCGGGTTGGGCCAACAAACTAGGGGACAAGCTATTTCGTGAATATATAATGGGTTTTGACATAATAATGCTGCAGGAAACTTGGGCAACTGACAACATAGTTCTTGATGGTTACCACGCCTACGAAATCAAGGCCTCTGAACCACTCGGAAGGGGACGACCGAGGGGGGGCCTAGTAACTCTGGTTTCTACTCAATTGGCATCACAGGTTACTGGGTGCTCAGTTTTTGAGCAGCTGGCGCTGGGGATCACTTTGCATCTGATTGTATATATACCCATTGAATAAAATGACATATGAGCTATGTCAAAATAAATTTAATTTTTTTTAAAAAAAATCTGTCCAGTAGCACCCTAGAGACCAACTAAATTTGTTCTGGGTATAAGCTTTGGTGTGCATGCACACTTCTTCACACTGAAACCGAAGTCACCAGACCCTTATATATAGTGGGAGGGTGGAGTGGGGTTTTTCTCAGAAGGGTAGTGGGAGATGGGTGATTGACTTAACGTGCCTGATTGTGTCAGAATGGGAACAAATGCTGAAAATGTGGCCCTTCTGATGGGTGAAGCAACTGCCGCACCAAGCATAACTTGTGAATGAGCTATCGTGTTCAGCAGGTGGGAGGAGATACATCCCAGATCTCAGTGCTTTCCTACAGACACGGTCTACACACTCTGCTGCCACCTACTGGGTGTACCTGACATGATGCACACTATACAGGCATTTGTGAACAAGGCCCCAGGCTAAATCTTGCTTTCTAAAAGGTCTTCTGTGTAATATGATTGCACTGGTGGATGTACCGGCTAGAGCTGATCCTTGCATGCTTTTCCATCTTCACACAAGAACCCACAAATTATTGTCATTCTGCTTAAGCAATCACATTTGTTTTCTGCAAAAGAAGCTACATTAGGGGGTTGGCTAGATATTGGGAATCTTGCTTTCAGGCATTAGCAAAAGGTTTCTTTGTCTCTGGCTCTCTTTGTTTCTGTTTCTGTTTCTCTCTCTCTCTCTCTCTCTTTGATACATGTTGCAAAAGCAGCATCCTCCATCCAAGGATGTTACAGAGCAGTTACAAAGCACCATTTGTAAGTGCCACAGCTGCATCTTTTGATGGCAAATAGCATCAACTCACTTTAAATAGTAGCTTGTTCCAGGAAGGTATCCAAATGAAAGCAAAAAGTGGCAGCACTATCAGAATTCAAAAAGCAACAAAAACTCCTGTGTCTAGGATCTTTAACTAATGATTTCGCCATTACAATGAAAGCTACTTAGTAAAAGGTGAAAGGTATATATGATCTGAATAGAAACCAGAGTTTAAGGATTAAGTATGTCGCTCTGAAGTGTCCATATTGTGAAATGTAATACAGGGATTTTAGAATATTTGTGAGGTTTTCTTTCTTTCTTTTCTCTCTCTTCTATGTGTCCTCCTTTTTTCCCTTATCTCTTTCTATACTTTCCCCTGTTTCTTTTTTCTTTTGCCTTTCTCTTTCCTGTCACCCCCTCTTAGTTTTACCATATGCATTAGATAGTAAGATGGTATAAATTTTACCTGATAATATTAATTTTTATATATATATATATATATATATATATATATATGTGTGTGTGTGTGTGTGTGTGTGTGTGTGTGTGTAGAAATTAAACAATGAGTGAGGGGGGGGGCTTGCAGAACACTTCCCCCCTTTCGTAAGTGCACTTGCTTGCTATACAGTGGTACCTCGGGTTAAGTACTTAATTCGTTCCGGAGGTCCGTTCTTAACCTGAAACTGTTCTTAACCTGAAGCACCACTTTAGCTAATGGGGCCTCCTGCTGCTGCCGCGCCACCAGAGCACGATTTCTGTTCTCATCCTGAAGCACAGTTCTTAACCTGAAGCACTATTTCCAGGTTAGCGGAGTCTGTAACCTGAAGCATATGTAACCTGAGGTACCACTGTACTGTGTTTGTTGGTACCACTTTTCCATTGGATCACTGCTGGGACAGCTAGAGGTTACATTGGCTAGGAGAAGGCTTAGGGAGGTCTTGATGAAATGGCACAATAGTATGGAGGTTATTATTATTACTACTACTATTACTACTACTACTACTACTACTATTACTACTATTACTACTATTTACACCCCACCCATCTGACTGGGTTTCCCCAGCCACTCTGGGCAGCTCCAAGCAGAATATTAAAAACACAATAAAAGATTAAACATTAGAAACTTCCCTAAAGAGGGCTGCCTTCAGATGTCTTCTAAAAGTCAAATGGTTGTTTATGTCATTGATGTCTGGTGGGAGGGCATTCCACAGGGCAGGTGCCACTACCAAGAAGACCCTCAGTCTGGTTCCCTGTAACTTCACTTCTCGCAGTGAGGGAACCGCCAGAAGGCCCTTAGAGCTGGACCTCAGTGAGCTGAACGATGGGGGTGGAGACGCTCCTTCAGGAATACTGGGCCGAGGCCTTTTCTCAACCCATTTCATTAATTATTACATTAATTAACTATACATTCCATCCTAAGCCCACCAATTTTCTATGGCAGTTGACAGCAAGAGTACTGAGTTAACACCACCCCCAACTCAGAAATGCAGAAGGGTTTTCCATCCCCACCTCTGATTTAAGAATGCACAAAAGAGTTAACAGTGCGAGCTTAGCATCAGAATTACTGGCATTTTCTAGGTACCAAAGAACGTGTTCTTTACCAAAACCTAGGTCAAGGAAACCTGATGGAGAAAATGAGCAGGCAGTTATTTAAAAGGATGGGGAGGTTAGCAGGTGTAGAGTGGTTGCACAAGGAAATGGGCCATTGTGGTCTAAACCACTGAGCCTCTTGGGCCTGCCGATCGGAAGGTCAGCGGTTCGAATCCGCTTGACGGGGTGAGCACCCCTTGTTCTGTCCCAGCTTCTGGCAACCTAGCAGTTTGAAAGCATACCAGTGCAAGTAGATAAATAGGTTCCACTGTGGTGGGAAGGTAAATGGAGTTTCCGTGCACTCTGGCTTCTATCAGGGTGTTCCGTTGCACCAGAAACAGTTAAGTCATGCTGGCCAGATGACCTGGAAAGTCATCTGTGGACAAATGCCAGCTCCCTTGACTGGACCATCCAAGGATCATTTACCTTTACCTAATATTGATGCATAAAAAGGCATAGGGATGTCTAAACACGCCCAAAAGTCTTCCTTTGTAGACAATGGATCAATGTTTAGGAACTTCCAGGGACTGCCTGGATACTGAGGAGTTGGCACTAGGAAATAACTTGCTACTATTTTTGTGTTTTTATGCTGTGAGCTACCCTGTGATCCTCGTATGAAGGGCAGTACAGAAATTTAATTAATTAATGTAAAATAAAAACTCTTGGATCCAAAATTTAAACCACTTGTTCTGAATTGTCAAGCATTTCTGACACAACTGGTTATTCTTATAGACATTCCTGTCATTGGTTTTGAAATTAAAGCTACAGAAATTCTGACATTTTGGATACCCAAGTAATTGCATTATTTCTCTCTGGTCTTGTACAGCTTCTTGCTCCGTGTGGTTTTTGTGACTAAAAGTGATTGTCTGACCATCTCTTTTTTGGAGAAATCCTTCCAGAGTATCACATCTACAGGAAAACTTCTTCTTCCTTCTTCCTTCTTTTCCTCCTTCCTTCTTCCTTCTTTCTTCTTCCTTCTTCTTTGGCGACCACTTGTAGCAGAGTAAGATTGTCTTCCATAAACACGGTTTCAACAGTGAGTCCGTAAGTGACTGTGGGAGCCAATTCTGGATCCATCCCAGCACCCTCCCAAACCCCCCAAACCTAGAAACTTATGCGGCCTAGGACCCACATACCTACAGGACCGCCTCTCCTGGTATGCTCCGCGGAGGACCTTAAGGTCTACAAATGATAACACTTTGGAGGTCCCAGGTCGCAAGGTGGTTAGATTGGTCTCAACTAGGGCCAGGGCCTTTTCAGTACTGGCCCTGACTTGGTGGAATGCTCTGTCACAAGAGACTAGGGCCCTGCGGGACTTGACATCTTTCCGAAGGGCCTGAAAGACAGAGCTGTTCCACCTGGCCTTTGGTTTGGACTCAGTCTGACCCTTAAGTTTCCCTCCCCTTATGGTTTTGACCTATGGGCTACTTTTAAAATGAGGCTGCTTTTTAAATTGCTTTATTTTTTCCCCTATTATGTTTTTGTTGTAATTTTATTGGTGTTAGCTGCCCTGAGCCTAGCTTTGGCCAGGGAGGGCAAGGTATAAATAAAATTTATAATTAATTAATTATTATTATTAATATTATTATTATGCATAGTGCACAGGTTTCTTCATTATTTCATAACTGCAAGTATGGTTCCTGGTGGGTGTGGGTGTTTATGGGTGTGTGGGTGTATTTACTGTGTTGGCCCGAATATAAGCCACACACAAGTATAAGCCACACCTTTAAAAGTGGAAAGGGGGGGGGGAGAAAAAAAAGACAATACTCAAATACAGTGGTGCCTCGCAAGACGAAAATAATCCGTTCCGTGAGTCTCTTTGTCTAGCAGTTTTTTTGTCTTGCGAAGCAACCCTATTAGCGGCTTAGTGGATTAGCGCTATTAGCGGTTTAGCGGCTTAGCGGCTTAGCGGCTAAAAGGCTATTAGCGGCTTAGCGGCTTAGAAAAAGGGGGGGAAGTGAAAAAAAATCGCAAGACATTTTCGTCTTGCGAAGCAAGCCCATAGGGAAATTTGTCTTGCGAAGCACATCGAAAAACGGAAAACCCTTTCATCTAGTGGGTTTTTCGTCTTGCGAGGCATTCGTCTTGCAGGGCACCACTGTATAAGCTGCTCCCTTAAAATTCCACAGGTACTCACACTCATTCCGTTTTACCGTATGTCCTAACTCTGTTATGGGGAGTGGGGTAGTATCCAACTTGGTCATGTTCATTAATATCAATGAGTCTACTCTGAGGAAAACCTAGTTGACTACTACCCAATATCTTGTTTCTAAAAAGCTTCCTAAAAGCAGATTTCATGTTACCACAGATGTTAGCAAGGTTTTAACAACACCACTCTCCATGACAAAATTTGGGAAGATCAGATTTACTTTCATATATACATTATTATGCAAGTTTAATGACTTAAAGGCTTTTCCCTTTGTCAGGACTACTGTGATGAGAATGCAACTTAAGTTGCATCTCAATACCCCCATTAAAGATGTATGGGTTTAAATATTTCTGAGGAGGGCAAACATTTAATTCCCTGAGGGATTACTAAACCGCACATAGACATCCTAGCAACTATTATTTTTATACAGAATGGTTTTCATGGATAACAAAGGAACATATAGCATTTCTGTTTTCCGTCTTTTCTACAGGTCAGTTACATTTGGTGTGAGACACTGCTGTCGTAGGGGAGAGAGAGAGGTGGGGGAGAGAAGGGGAAGGTAGGGAATGCTTTCCAGGGTGAATTTTCTTAAGAAATATTGGAGTGACATATCCCAACAGAGGCTCCTCTGTCATTAGTGCTTCTCTCCCATTTTTCTCTATCCAAAGTGAATAATTAGAGATAAGAAAAACTAACTAGAAAATTCCAGCAATACAACTGCTAACTCAGGGAGGATTCCAATCTAGAGAGAAACTTATCAAATTAAAGTTTACAACTCAGTGGCAGAGAGGAAGAGAAAGAGAGAGATTAGACCAGAAACTGCTGAGGGAGCTAAGAAAAGGCAGCACTCTATCCCAGAGCAGATAGATCCCATGGCTGGGAAACAACTGGAATTGGACCAGTTCCTCAAAGGTAAAGACTTGGATATCACCACAAGAACTTTTTCTACCCTCAATAGTCATGCTGTGCTAGAACAAGAATCTGCTACACAGCATGACAAAGCAAGAGCAGCAGAGAATCTTAGCCGCTCCTAAAACAACGGAGGAACACCCATGGTCACTGACAGAATTAGAGAAGGCAAGGTTACTAAGCAAATCTTATAACTGAGACTGTGATGAACCTATATGAGAAATGGAATCTTAAGAAATCTTGTAGTGCTTTTCATCAACACACATTGACAGTAATGGGTTCTGAAGGAATATTTCACATTCACTTGTAAGTCTGCATTAAATCCATTATCTCTATGTACATGCGCTGTGGGGCATCATAGCCTATGACAAAATCCAGATGTTCCCATTCAGGAATATCCTTGTGGTAAACTAAGTTTGGGATCTGAGGCAGCAAGAGGGCCATGTCCTTTGAGTCTGCAATCCAGTCGTTACCACCACTCCAGACAGCTGTTGGAAGAGTCATCTGTTGTACGTTGTAGAAAGGCGGTGTTGACTTAAAGAGAGGAGATTTTAAAAAAGTTTAAAAACAGTCTGCAGAGACTCCCTGCTCAAACACACACACTTGCAAAACACAAACATATCTAAGTTGAGGGTTATACCAGTAATGCGCATGTTGAACTATTAATGTGCATAACAACTGGGCATTCATCAGAAGTTGTGCAAGAAAGTGCACATAATCCATCCATGAAGAGGAAATTGTGCAGATTGCCTGGTCAATCTACATCTCAGTGTTGTGCTTCCAGCCTCATACTGGGCAAAAAAGTCCTGCATTGTAGGGGGTTTGACTCAAAGACCCCTGTGATCCTTCCCAACTCTGTTATGTGATGATTCTATGATTTTTTTGAGTACCTAAACTTTGTTCTTGTCCTTACTGTTACTAAGCAACTGAGCTTGTTTGTTTGTTTGTTTTTAATGGCAAGTGGCCGAGACCCTGGGCTGCAGGGCGCTCTGCCTGGCTGTAAATCCAGCATTGATTGTCTGGATTTACTGATTGTTCCGAAAGAATGAGATGATTTTCATGTAGCATTAAGCCCAACTATGACTGAGCATGAATGTGCACTCTGCCTCAAAGGAGTGCACAGACACTTTGACCCTTTTCTGGTCTCACTACTGCTGCTTTAGCATTAAGGACAAACCCAGGCTCATGCTTTGCCTCACTCCAAACAAACCACAAGATGGAACCAAAGTTTGTTCTCTTATTTACAGCTCATGCAGTGTCTTGAGAAAGACAAGCCACATGCCTGGGTTGAGCAACTTGCTCAACCAAACTACGGATTAGCGTGCAGAAGAGCAGCAGCAGGAGAGTCAAGGGAAGGGTGAAGTGGGCAGGCTCTCCTCTCAGGAAGCTCTTCCACACCAGCATTCATGGCAAGCTTTGATTTGGCTTAGAGTTACCTACAAACCAGCTCAGTGTCTTTGACTCATTACTCCCAACTATCATCACTGTGATTCTTCCTACTGCTCCAGTTTTGTTAGCACTGAAGAAACATGATTGCAGTTTCAAGACAGACTCTTCTGGCAAATTTCAAGTATGGCTGTTAGAACCAGACATATCTTAGTTAGCTAATCTATAGAGGGATAAATTTGAAAGAAAGAATGGAAGCAATCCTCATTGGTGTGATGTATTGCTTTATAAAAAAAATGATCTTCATTATATGACAGGGGAGTGAAGATAGGCACCTGGCATATGGCAGATTTGTCAACAAATTTACCTCCCCATATTACATTTGAAATATATTTTTTGGATATAGAAATTAGATATTCTCAAGGGAATCTGGAGACCATTCCCTATAGTAAATGTGCATCAAATTTAAGAGATATTTTGGCATATCCTAAAGTAAATCCGATGGGGACGCGGGTGGCGCTGTGGGTAAAAGCTTCAGTGCCTAGGGCTTGCCGATCGAAAGGTCGGCGGTTCGAATCCCCGCGGCGGGGTGCGCTCCCGTTGCTCGGTCCCAGCGCCTGCCAACCTAGCAGTTCGAAAGCACCTCCAGGTGCAAGTAGATAAATAGGGACCGCTTTCTAGCGGGAAGGTAAACGGCGTTTCCGTGTGTGGCTCTGGCTCGCCAGAGCAGCGATGTCACGCTGGCCACGTGACCCGGAAGTGTCTCCGGACAGCGCTGGCCCCTGGCCTCTTAAGTGAGATGGGCGCACAACCCCAGAGTCTGTCAAGACTGGCCCGTACGGGCAGGGGTACCTTTACCTTTACCTAAAGTAAATCCAAAACCTCTTTAACCCCCTAGATATTTTCAAGCTTGACCAAATAATTCCCATGTGGGAGTTGTAATGGTGGTAAAAGGTAATCCTTGAGCAATCCTGATTTTAATCAAATTTACCACCTTAATGAAGCATATAACCACAATACTCAAGGGAGTGATTAATGATAATGCCTTTATACATTGGCATGGCCACAAGAAAGATTAAGATCTGGACAGGGGAATGCAAAAGTTGCATAAGGACCAAAAAACTCAATGTGTCATTGCTTAAACATTGTATAGAGGAGCAGCGTGATGCTAAATCTAAAGTATTGGTGCTTTGAGAACATACATGGTTCAGAGAAACAATTATAGACACAATTTAAAAGGAAGGAAATAAGAGGGATCTATATTCAGGTAGGTAGCCATGTTGGTCTGACACAGTCGAAATATATTTAAAAATAAAAAAAAATGTCCAGTAGCACCTTAGAGACCAGCTATATTTGTTCTTGGTATAGGCTTTCATGTGCATGCACACTTCTTCAGATACACAGTGTGCATGCACAAGAAAGCTTATACCAAGAATAAACTTAGTTTCTCTCTAAGGTGCTACTGGACAATATTTTATATATATATATATATATAAATATATTGAGAGGAATCTATAGATTAAGAACAGTAGCACCTGGTGGACTTAAGGAGAACATAAAATGGGTGACTGTTATACAACAAGTTGAAGATGTACTTTTATTGGAAATTATGCCACATTTCTTGCCATTCCAGTTGTTATTATTATTGTCACTGTATTGACACAATGCATGGAATTTTTATGAAATGGAGCTAGATGTTAGAATTTTTCAGCTCTGGCCCATCTGGAGCTGATACGGCTCATCTTGGATCGATCACAGCAGAGTATACATCCAGTGTCCGCAACAAAAGGATGAGGCAGGTATGGTGCTACATTGCTAAAAGCTTTATTCCTAAGCTATGCATAGAGCATACAAATATACATCTTGTCTCTGTGAGAAGCAGAGAGCACCTCCAACAAAGAACGACAGAACAAAGGAAACAGGAAACCAGTGTACGTCACATCCCGTCTCCCTTTCCCGTGGGAACCCAACAGTATCTGGACTGTAGAATGAAAACATAGTCCCATGACTTGCAGCTGCTGCTCAGTGAAGAGGGAAACAGAAACCTGATTATCCATGCAATGGCTATTGTTTGTAAAGTACAAACAATAGCAGTAGTAATAGCAGATCCTCTTACCTGAGTTCATTGAAACCACCCATGACCACTGCACTGTCAAATGTTATTTTGGCAAGTTTTTCCATTTGTTTGTGTTTTTGTTTGTTTATTTGCATATGTTCCTATTTTTGAGATATGGTTCCATGTTGTATGCCTTGCTTTAACAGATGGTTGCTGTTAATTTATTTATTTTGTACAAAGCTGTATCAACTGAACATATTGGCTTTTGACTTCACATAAACAAAGGTGCTATTTAGATCTGATTTGGTGAGCATACTGTGACAAAAGTCAGATGTCCGTCCCTCCTACTGCCGAGTGGTGGCAAGAGCCCATGGGGTCCCAGGCACCCATACAGGGTTTGTGTCCCTTTGGAGAATAGAAGACATGGCAGACACTTTTGTGGCTTTAAGAAATATTCTTTGGATTTACGTAAACAAATAAGTTAATATATTTATGGGCACAACAACCGTTTAATTTTGTGTATGTAGAACCTGGTGATAAACTTCATTTAAGTCTGTTACCCTTGACTTTTTAATTTTACCTTGGAACTTCATATTATCCACCATGTGTTTTATGAGCAGCAGCCTTTGCCACGAGTACCTGTGGCCAAGCCTTACCAGTATCTACCCTCATATAAACACCTACAGAGAGAAATACTCAATTTGTGAAAAATTCTTACCTGGTTGTGGTGAGCCATGTTTGCTTCCTTGCTTCTCCAGTCAAAGCCTTTGAACTTCCCAGCCTTCACAATCTGAAAAAGAGGTGTGCCATACTTTGAAAAACCAAATGGGCAAAGCAGGTGATATAGAAGTGTGCTATATGAATAGACTGTGGTACCAGCATAAACAGGGATGTTGACTGTGTCAAAAACCATGCTATGATTAAGGCTATGCAATAATGTCTAACTTCATCTTTAGTGAGAACAAAAGTTAATGTAAACATACAAAAAAAGGTACACAAAGCTATTTGAAAGTAGTAGACCTGTTTTTTAGTACTGCTCAACCTTCTACATCTCCTCAGTTTATCTGATATCTCGAGAATGTTTGACACGTGTTCTACTAGAAATGAAGTGTTACTAAAGTGAATCAGGAAGAGGTTTGCATTGGAATCTGGAAGGAGCACCTTGCAAGGCGCTTTGACATCCTCGACATCCATTAGGACGCTTTGACATCCATTAGGTAATTGACAAATTGGAGGCCCCACCCTGTTGTTGAACTTTGCATGTGAAACTGATCCTGATAAGAATCAGGCCTGTGGAGCAAAAAAAGGTTCCCCAGACTTGATCCAAAATAGAGAGCAGGTTCAAGGGAAGCAGTGGCTGGGAAGAAACAACTCGATTGTGGGATATATGAGCCTCAAATAACCAGCATGTTTAACCCTAGTTAATTCATGAAGGGTTTAAGACAGTCCAGCCAGGCTTAACTAGGTCATTCCCCCTCACTTTGGAAGGAAGGGCTATCAAAGCCATTATTCATTCTCTTTTCCACCCTGTGAATCCAATCAGAAAGGACATCTTAGCTAGATGCTCCAAGCTTCTACCGTATGGCTTTAGCAAGCCACCTTTGAGTTTCTATACAAATAATTCAGATGACACTAAGTGCCTGTCTTTTCTTGCAACTCTTATGGGAAAGCACATGACTCTGTAAATAAACCATTTATAACTTACCAAACATATGCTCTTTTTCTATGCTAAGGGAAAGAAGGGGAGTTTTGGAAGAAACTTAAAGGGAGATATTTAAAAGTTCCAACAGCCTATATTTCAATGTTTTGTGATTTTAAATTTCTGCTGGAGCTCCCTCACCAAAGTGAATTTGCCCCAAACCTGGATCAAGGCATGTAGGGAATTCTCCTTTTATTCTTTTAAACCATTTACAAACAAACATTAATATCCAACAGAAATGACTCTCATGAACAAGTCAGGTTCCAATGCGCTTCTACAATCCCTCTTCTACTGCAGATAGGAAAAAAAAAACCCATTTTATTTAGTACTACAAGTCTGTGACTTGTACCTCTTTGTCAGATTGTTCTGTTCTACTGCATTCAAGACCATGTGCTCCCAAATCATAGTACTGCCTTGCCTGCCCAATGATATGAAGACACAGCCTTTGCTAGCCAGGAGCCATGCTGATGCTTTGGACTACAACTCCCATCAGCAAAAGGCAGCGTGGCCTGGCTGATGGGAGTTGTAGTCCAATCAGGCAGGTAAAGCTTCCAGTAGCACTGGGTTCTTCACTGAGACACAATTCAGTAAAATATCACAGAAATGTAGTATTTTGTCCATCTTCATGCAGAAGGACTATTTTGCCAATAAAAACAAATCCATTGGGGATATTATTGTATCTTTAGCTTTTGAAATACTCCTGTTTGGAAACATTTAAACACAATAAATCTGTCTCAGCTTTAAATCCTTTCTCATAAAAACAAAACATATTTCTGGAGTCTGTAAAAAGAGAGTTATTAAGAATTTTTCTTTCAATCATATTTATTAATTTCATTCTTAAAAGTCTTTGTAAAAGCCTGTTCTGATTGCCCATTCTTCAATCAATACGAAAACCTTTTTTTAAAAGAGAAAACAGGATTTCAGTGCCACCTGAGTCCAGTGAAGCATGTTCTGGATAGATGTCCCAGCTGGACAGTGTGATAAATAAACATCGATTCGACTCTGTAAGAAAGTGCAAAGTGATTAGCTGAATTTATCACAAATTGCAACAGCCACTTCCCTACCATTTGGTTTGTTTGAACAAAAGCAGTGCACCAGAGCTCAACATCGGGATATCACACAGGAATCCAAGTTTACATAGTAGCTCCACTTAACACTTTCCATGGGGCAAGCACAGCACACCGTCCAGGGGGGCACAATACTTGCCTTGTCTCAGGCAGTGGCAAACCATGCTATGTCACTGCTCCTTGTGCAGGAGACACCATGGCACCCCACAGGCTTTTACTAGGGTCCCAGACTCTGAGCTCTCCTTTAAATAATAAATCTCTATCCATCATAGCTCCTTGTGCAGGAGACACCATGGCACCCACACAGGCTTTTACTAGGGTCCCAGACTCTGAGCTCTCCTTTAAATAATAAATCTCTATCCATCATAGACGCAAAAATGTGCAGTTATCTTCTGTGTTTTGTCTAAGTGTAATTAAGTTATGGATGGCACAAGTAGCAATCACTTCAGAGAAGCCTCCATACACCTACCTTTTTTTTAGAGCACACTCCTACTAAGTAATCAGAAATCTTACCATATTGAAGTTTAGCACATTAAAGCCATTAAACAGGAATAAAACAGTGCCACAAAGATAATCCATTGGGAAACGGTTACACAAGGAAGTAGCACACCATTTCATTGTTCTGTCTTGAGCTAAAAACTGCTTAGTTCCAAACATTTTCTGCCAAAACAAAAACATTAGTACATACACCATTTTGTTAGTCAGTTATCTTTTTTTCCTATGGATACTTCTAACGAGTAGAAACAAAATATTACAAAAAAAACTGTTATGAGAATCTTCCGCTCAGACATATAGGATAGAATACCCATTCAAATCCCACAAGCACAGTCAGACAGAATGACCCTCTGGACCTTCCAAGTGTCCCTATTTTCCAGAGGCTATCCCAGATTTACAGAAGCCATCCTGGTTTCTGATTTGATCCCAGGAAGTTCCCCATTTTCACCGGAGAAATGATGAAGGGTATGGAGTTTTGCAGCCCCCAAGACAAGGAGATAAGTCACTATACAACCTTCAGAAGAAATCTGAAGGCAGCCCTGTATAGGGAAGTTTTTAAATGTTTAATGTTTTGTTATGTTTTCATATATGTTGGAAGCCACCCTGAGTGGCTGAGGCAACCGAGTCAGATGGGTGGGGTATAAAAATAAATAAATAAAAATAAATAAAAATAAAATAAAAAGATGTCCCTATTTTTTATAGGAGAAATGTTGGAGGTTATGATCCTCTGCAATATTTAAGACACAGACATTGTAATTAGAGCCATCTAAGAGAAGTGATGCAGTTCAGGTGCATCTTGCCATGTACACAACGTGCAGTCCTTCTAGTCCTTCTAAAGTGGTTCAGGAACAAGCTAGATGGTAATGGTTCCCACAACAGGAACACTTGTTCAGTAGGAGCCCAAATATGCAAAAGACATGAGTTATGCAAACATTTTGCCAAATGTCCAGTAGCTAAATAGATGTGCTTGAAATCATTTAATTCTCCAGTCATTTCAGCAAAAGTACCTTACTGCTCTATTGTATGCCTAGTGACTTAATTTAGTGTCATGTCTCCTGACTTCATCCCCAGGCTGAGAAGATGAGAAGTAGCTATTCCTCAAATCTGAAAAGGACAGAAGTGTAGCATAGCAGCCAAGGGTGACTAGAACATGGGGGGGGGGGACTGACCATGCTCCAATGTTGTTTTAGGGATTTATAGAGCTAAAAGCAGCAGGACAGAAGACATAGACAGCACAGGAGACCCAAGTAAACAGCCTCCAACATGATCAGCGAGTGTCTATGAACCCTAAAAATGGGTGCATGTGCCTGTAAATATGATCAGCATGGCTCTCTTCCCCTATAGCTATTCATTGTTAATAAGGAATTAAGTCCGCAACTTTAAAGAAATACAGAAATAAAGGTGGAAATGGGGAAGGGTTGCCGGGGAAAGGGCTTTGGCAATCCCACCTGCCACTGAACCCAAAAAGTTTTGACTCTACTTGGTTTTGACGTTAAGCAAGATCCCTGGAGCACAGGCTTACTGTACTGTAAATAAAGCAATACTGTTATAAATACATTCCTGAGTTACCCACAGGTGTGATCTGCCACCATACCAAAAAGATTCTCATGGCAATTTTATTAGGAACCGTAGAGAATTGCGCCAAATTCTTTAATATGGGCACTGGATGCAAACAGTATCCATGAGTATAGAGCACCAACACCTTTCATTTTCTGTCCACAGCAGAAACTGGAACCCATGACACATACAGCAAGGGACAAAAGCCAGCCCCTCATTCTTTTTACCCCCCAAAAGTCCTGGCACAGAACAGCCAAAGTGACACTGTGCTATCAAGTTGCAGCATTGGCTAGCTTGAGCTCTTTAGTTGTCCAAGAGCATTATAAATGGCCTCAGGTCAAATGGAAAGTGCATCTCCAAGTACTGTATTTTTCCATATATAAGATGACCTTTTTTGACCCAAAAATGAGGTTCAAAATTTAGGGTCATCTTATACACGGGTACTGATGAGGTGGGACAGGCAAATGGTTTTTTGGCACGAGCCCGAGACTGTAAGCGGCGATTTCAGCAACACGAGTGGAAACCACCTATCAGCTGCCCGATCGCCGCCAGAGGCTGCCAATCACACTCCTGCTTGCTGTGACAAGGGCAGCTGTCTATTGGCTGCGACAGTGGAATCGGAAGGGCTAGTGGCGGCAATTGGGCAGCTGTGTTCCGGTGGGTGAGCGATTTTCAGCATTCCCCCCAAATAATCCTCCCCCCAAACCCCCTATTTTCTAAATTTTGAGGCCCCCAAAATAGGGGGCGTCTTATACGTGTGGCCATCCCATAGACGGAAAAGGATGGTACTTAGCTACATCCAGCAATATTTGCATTCTGTTGTTTGAAGAAATATTTTGTCCGAAATACGTACTTTGAGCTTAGGTTCAGGAACCATTGCAAGTTTGGTCAAAGCCGTGTTGGTCAAATACTTTACAGTGGCTACTGGGGCCAATGCAAAGAATATTTTGATCTTCTTGGCTAGGTGTGGCATGGTTGAAAATGCAACGAATGCTGGGGGGGGGGGGGAGAAATGAATAGAGTTAGCAATGTAGTGTTGAAAAAACCCAGTAACAAAATCTTAAACCCAGTTTTCACATAATGCAAAACTAATCAAGTACACGGAATTGTATGCCCTGCTTTTTTTAAAAAAAATCAAAGTGACTTACAAGATTAGTGAAATAAAACAACAACAGCAATAATAGTAGCTAAAACTGAGGATAAGCAGATCTGAAGTTTAGTTCTCCATGTTTCTGGTATTAACTTTTTGTATCTGTAATTTTATGTAGAAATTGTTTGGTTTGGTTATGTAGTTTTTAATGTGTTTTATTTATTTTTATGACTACTTTGCTATATTTGTAATTATGTAAATCTTTTCATATTGTAAGCTGCCATGAGCATTGTTTTAACTGTGGAAAGGAGACGTACAAATAAAATGATGGTGATGATTCCCCACCCATTTTTTAAGTGCTTATGAAAATCATTTTAGAGCAATTTTCTTGAAGCTTGCATGATTTGTCTGCAATCTTCTTATCCAGTATTCACAGTTTTGTAAAGCACTTTTTCCAAATATAACACTTTTTTGTATATATTTCCACTCATGCATTTTTACCCTAGTATATGATTTTTGTGCACATTTCTTGGATGCAGAACTTCTTTTCAAAATCTAGAGAAGGGTGTATTTGGAAGGATGGCTGTGTTTCAGCTCACACATCGTTTTGCAAAGTGTTAATGAAGTGGAATAGGCGCATGAAATCACAGTGAAAAACTGACAGAATAGAAAGGCCAGAAGTTTAAAAGAGAAGCAACAAACCAGAACTCTATAGGTATCAGGGTTGCCAGGGCTCTAGGGCTGACCTAGTCTCCAGGTTTGCCCATTCCCCTCCAGGGGGGATTGCAAGCTTAAGTTCAGCAAGAGCTGGCTGTAAATTGTAACACTGACTCTCTGGAGCACGGGGGGGGGGTGTCTTCCCTCCTTCACTTCTACCCTCTCCTCATTAACCTCCATCTCCAGGGCTTTGTGGTGGGAAGGAGTGCAGAGGAAGAAAAGGAACTGGGCTGGGCTCAAGAGGAGGAGAGCCTTAAGAGTGTGCATATGTGCCTTAAGAGTGTGCACTTTTTATAAGTCCCTTAACCAATTTGAATCATCATCTATATGGGAAATATCACAAGGGAGGAAAATGCAGGAAACTGAAATGCAGGGATTGTTATTCAAGATGCTTCTCCATAGGTGTCCATAGATTCCATGGAACATCACTGTACCATGAGCAAGATGTCTCTTGAATTTAATATACAACAGCAACTGCACATATAATTATGTAGTGAATAGAATTGCCCGCATGTGTTTAGGAATCTTGCTAACCTACCCATTGTGCTGCCCTGGGAATGACCAACATAAAATATTTTTTCCTGACCAGTTTTGTTCAAGACAAAGTTTATTGAAGCTGGAAGGTCGTATTTAGCCATTTCATCAAAACTGCAAAGAAAAAGGAACATGTTTAACAGACATGTATATGCAGTGGGATCTACATTGTGAAAGCCTAAAATGCCCTGTTCTCTGTCCAGTGCAATACAAGAACAATTTTTTTAAAAAAATATCAGTTTCAGGAAGAACAGTATTTATGCTGTGGGCAGGAGAGGACTCTGCTTTCCCTCCAACCCATGTCTGTCTGAGAAGCTTCAAATTCCAGCAGAGATTCAGAAGGACAAATATTGAGTCTTTCCAGATCAAATCTAATTGCACCTGAAGTTAAGCTGATCTGCTATCATCTATTCTATGGAGTTCACCAAGGCCACATTTCACCAAGGCCATATTTTCCCCAGGAACAAACAACTTGTTTGTTTGTTTAAAGGGACAACTACCAATTTTACTTACTTGGAAATGTTTTTCTATACCTCCATATCATATAAGAGGAGGTGGAAAAATATGGCTCCAGTAGGAAGAGCTTGACTAATTAAAATTTTCCCCAAAGGGTGAACTAGGAACCAGAAACAAGAAATTAGGTTTAAAAAGCTCACTCTACCTGAATAGCCAGAATTCTTGATGCTTCTCAGTATAGTTGATGTGTTTGTTGGACCAAGTGTTACCTCTGGTGTCTCCGAGCCAAACATCATAACCAGCATCAGCCAATATAAAGCCCAGGCTGTTGTAGTCCATATTAAGCACCCAGTTACTGCTAGAACCAAACAAGCCATGCTGCAAGAACACTGCGGGCCTGGGACCTAAAAGTGAATAGTTATAAGCATAGCTACAATAGGTCATTTCAGTGTCTCCATCCAATAAGATGCAGAAGGGAAGAGCAAGGCACAGGCAGCTTGACCCAGAACAGCCTCACGTGGCCAAGCTCTCCTCACATTGCACCTCTGCTCTCCTTCCCAATAATCACCAGTGATGGTGGTGTTAAGAAGCCAGGAGAACAATGATGCCCCACTTGTTCTGCCTCACTGACCACTAGTGTGTATCACCTACTATAAACCTGGAATGCAGAGCAGCCCAGCAATTTCACATGTCTGGAATTTCAGTCTGGAATGAGTATCTTCTAAATGCAATATGGAAAGCAAGGTAGAGGTATTTTTAAGAATCAACATAAATCATCAGTTCAGTATTTGTGACATTTGATTTAAAAGTACTGTATGAGGAATCAGAACACTAGCTTTAATATTGTGAATGATTGCTTTCATCTATCTGGTATCGTATGAATAGCTCAACTATGTAGACCAATCGCAGGTAGCAGTGCTTGTTAAAGTATTGATTAGAGTGTTGATTAAGCTGAAATAATTTACTGCTTGATCTTTGAACCTGATAATGGAGATAAAAGTAGGCAGCCGTGTTGGA
Source organism: Podarcis raffonei (assembly GCF_027172205.1). NCBI lineage: Eukaryota > Metazoa > Chordata > Lepidosauria > Squamata > Lacertidae > Podarcis > Podarcis raffonei. The sequence goes on from NC_070606.1 coordinate 37,333,366, forward strand.
CTGACACAATTGAAATATAAATAACATAAATAAAAAATTGTCCAGTAGCACCTTATAGACCAACTATGTTTGTTCTGGTATAAGCTTTCATGTGCATGTATCTGAAGAAGTGTGCATACACACAAAAGCTTATACCAGAACAAACTTACTTGGTCTATAAGGTGCTACTGGACAATTTATTTTTTTTTGACTTATAATGGAGCTTGGCACTGGAAGCAGGAGGCTCAGTCCATCTGCCCTTCCTTCATTGCATCACCTTTGCTGCTCAGTTTTCAGATTATCCTTTAATCAAGCTTAACAAAGGCAATGCCTTTAAGCTCTCCTACCCCATTTTCATTGGACTGAACTCCTCGCCCAAGTAAAAGCTGCAAACAACACACATAATTACATTGGTAAATTGAGCTGGCAGTGTCGACATTTACCCTGTTAGCTCTCGCCTTTAAAAAAATTTCAATAAATCTGGCAGTGACTCACTCTAGATGGCTGAAGTACATATAGAACCATAGATTTCTAGAGTTGAAGGAACCCCAAGAATCAACTAGTCCAACCCCCTGCAACGCATGCATCCATGACAGATGCCCATCCGACCTCTGCTTAACAATCTCCAAGGAAGGATAGTCCACCACATCTCATGGGACTCTGTTCCCCTGTTCAACAGCTCTTATGGTCAGAAAGTTCTTCCTGATTACTTATAATTTGAATCCCTTGGCTTGCTCCATCATCCATGGGACAGCCCTTTAGATATATGAAGATGACTATCATATCTCCTCTCAGTTTCCTCATTACTAAGCTAAGCCGACCCAATTCCCTCAACTGTTCCTCATAAGGGTTGTTTTCCAGACCCTTTATCATCTTTGCCATCCTCCTCTGCACACACAGAATAATAGAGGCTAACCCTCATCTAGTCCAACCCTCTGCAATGCAAGAATCTCAAGTAAGGCATCCACGATAGATGGCCATCCAATCCTTACTTTAAAACCTCCAAGGAAGGTCCACCACCTTCCAAAGGAGTCCATTCCACTGTCAAACAGCTCCTACCATCAGAAAGTTCTTCCTGATTTTTAGATGGAATCACCTTTCTTGTAACTTGAAGCCATTGGTTCAGGTCCTACACTGCAAAGCATTTGTCAATATCTTTCTTAAATTGTGGTGCCCAGAACTGGACACAGTATTTCAGGTGTACTCTGACCAAGGCATAATAGAGCTGCACTATTACTTCCTTTGACCTGGTCACTGTACTTCTGTTGATGCAGCTTAGAATAGCATTAGCTTTTTTTGCTATTTCATCACACTGTTGACTCATGTTCAGCATGTGGTATACTATGTCTCCTAAATCCTTTTCATACGTACCACTGGTAAGCCAAGTTTCCCCAATTTTATATTTGTGCAGGACATGACATTGGTCCCTACTGAAATTCATTTCGTTAGGCATCCACAATAGATGACCATCCAATCCTTACTTAAAGTTTTGGCCAGTTATCCAATCTGTTAATAGCAACTCAAATCCCAATTCTGTCTTTAGTGGCATTGGATACCCCTCCCAGTTCGGTATCTTCAAATTTGATGAACACCCCCTCAGTACCTTCATCCCAGTCATTTATAAAGATGTTGAATAACAATGGACCCGGACAGCACTGTACAGCACCCTACTTATCACTTTTTTCCAGGATAATAAGGAACCATTTGTCAGGAGTGCATGCAGAATCCAGACCCTGTGACTGGTAGGGCCTCGCAGGACTGGGGCCTTCCTGAATTTGGCCTGGAAGGGTAAGGTGCAGCCGCACAGGTGAGCCTTGACAGAAGACTCATAGCACCTGGTGGCAAGGGCCAGGAGCAGCATTTCCCTCTGTCTCTTTGCCACAGCAACATGCTACCCACCTAGCTGTGCTTTGGCTTCCTGACTCCTGGTATCCTGACTCTTGGACCCTTGGCTTCCTGACTCCTGGTTTCCTGACCCTCGGACTCTTGGCTTCCTGACTCCTGGTTTCCTGATTCATGGACTCTTGACTTCCTGACCCCTGGACTGCTGACCTGGACTGCTGATTCCTGTGTCCCGTCTTCTACCCCAGTCCCGACGTACCAAGCCGGGACTCCAACTGCCTGTAACCTGGACCGTGACACTGTTAGTCAGCACTCTTTGGGTTTGGTCAGTCAACCAGCTACAAAATCACGCAACAGTTACCTTATCCAGTACAGTCATACCTTGGAAGTCGAGCGGAATTTGTTCTGGAAGTCCGTTCCAAAACATTCAGAAACCAAAGTGTGGCTTCTGATTGGCTGCAGGAAGCTCCTGCAGCCAATCAGAAGCTGTGGAAGCCCTGTCAGATATTTGGCTTCCAAAAATAGTTCGTAAACCAAAACAGTCACTTCTGGGTTTACTGCGTTTGGAAGCCAAAACTTTCGAAAGTTAGACTGTTCAAAAACCAAGGTACAACTGTACTCATTTTACCAGCTTCTCTGCAAGAATATCAAGGGGGACTTTGTCAAAAACCTTACACAATGTCCATAGCATTCCACCAGACTTGTACCCTCCATCAAAAACTCCATCAGAAAAAGAAATTAGATTCATCTGGTATAAGGTTTTCTTGCAATAAGTAAAAAGTTTCCAAAGCAATAAATTATTGTTTTTCTAACAAGAAAATTAAAAGTCCTCACAGTATTTGCATGTATACATAATATATACCTCAAAAAACACACTCACCTGATTTCTGGTTATTTCGTTTCCCATGAGGAATTCTGTTAATACTCAGGATATACCCATCATCTGTCACCACTTCATATGTCTCACTGGGATATCCTCTGAAAGAAATAATTTCACCCTTGGTGGCAGGGGAGAAAAGAAAGGTTTGGTTGGTGTAAGGCTTGGGTCTCTCCCACACACATGAGATGACTACGGCAGTTGATTAATTAAGATTTATTGGTTCAACAAAAAGCCCTGGTTGGAACTCGACTAATTTCAGTCTTCCTCCGATGCCTCTGTTGTCGGGACTGAGCTCCGCCCCCTTTTCCCCCAACAGGAAAACCCCCACCTCCACTTCCTGTAATTTTCACGCTTCTCGGCTAATCTTATGAGTCTATGCAATCAGGGTGAGTGCATTCTCTCTATTTCTGTGTCTGTGTCACTATCAGAGCCTTGCAGATGAATTCCTGCTCTCTGTGTCTCTTCGTCTCTGTGTCTACAAAGGTCAAATTCCTGTGACTAACTGCTTCTCCCCCCCCCTTCCTCTGTGCCTTCTCTTTCGCTGCTTGTCAGAAAGTCCAGTTCTCTGACAGTTGGGACTGTAAAACTCCTGGACACAGAAGACTACATCTTTAATAGTAATGTATCCCAAACTCCACTCAATCCTCTTGGACGACTTGAAAATTGCTGAAGATCTTTGTGGACCACTTAAAGATTTTTCTTCATGCTGTTGAGCAATAATAATGCATAGGGCAAGATGCTAAACTTGCTACTGCTGATACCTTAATGAAGTTCACAGAGCACTGGGGTTACATGAAGCAGATGTTGGGAGCTACTTTGGGAATGCTTAAAAAACTAAAACAAAAAAATGCTGCAAGCTGCCCTGAGCAATGATGCATTGAGAGGGCAGGGTACATACTTCAAAATCATCCTCCTCCTCATCATCATTTTCTTGCGCCTGCTATCCCAGCATTCCATGAAAAACAAACTTTAGGTATGTGGAATATAGCACAATTAAGCAACACTAATAACCATAAATGCCTTGAGTTAAGCAAATAAAAGAATAAAAGATGGATGGCTTACAACATCCATAGTAGCTTCTGGTTGTACAGTTCTTCTTTTCATAAACATTCCTGAAGTAACAAGGGCTTGGACCAATCCTGCCCCCATTATGAAGAGCCACATCCTTGAAGTGCATGGAAGCAAATCCATCTTTCAGGGTGAAGTACAAGACTGGGCTCCACAAAGCTGGATTAAAGAATATGCGCTTTAACCTATATCATATACTGGAGAATGAATTGGCAGATAGTGTGGCTTAAATAGGTTGCCACTCTTCACCGAGTACAACACGTTCCTGGAAGGAAAAGAAACATTGTCTCTAATTGATATCATTGGTTCGATCTTGCCAACTCCCAATATCATCTTATGCAAACTTCTCAGAAGGTATTTCCACTGACTTCCGTGTGACACCTTTCAAGGCAAGTGGGCATGGGACTGCAGTCTCAGTTCAACAAAAGATTCGTCAACATGTAACAGATCATTTAGTGCAGCAGTTAAGAATACAATGATCAATTTGCACGTAAACTAAACTGCTACTGGTGCAGGGAGGACAAGTGCCAGAGCACAAGGAATCACTGTTTACCTTCTCGTCTCAGTGGTACCTATTTATCTTCTTGCACTGGTATGCTTGCAAACTGCTAGGTTGGCAGGGGCTGGGACAGAGCAATGGAAGCTCACCCCATTGCACGGATTCAAACTGCTGACCTTCCAATCACCAAGCCCAAGAGGCTCAGTGGTTTAGACCACAGTGCCACCCGCGTCCCAGGCATATGGAGTTAATGTTGGATTGATGAAAAAGAACACTTTGCAAATGTGGTTGACATGCACAACAGACCTTCTGAGAAATCTGATCACATGACAACAGCAACCACACAGAGAGGCAGCCACCTCTCAATCACTCCATGGGGTGAATCTACTTCTAGAATTTTCCAGAGAGTTATGGAGGTCACTGGTTCTCCACAGGACTGTAATCAATACAGCAACTACTGGTAACCTCATGTATATTGTATAATGTATAACTCAAAACTACCCAAGTGAGATGTTTTGAAACACTTACTTACCCTTAATAAATCAGGATATGCACAAGCCAAACTTGCCCTTGGGCTTTCCTGTTTAGCATGTAAAGGATGCCAGGATCCAGCTCTTAATGATGCCTTTCAATTACATGCACACCCAGAAACTACATGCAATGGCTTCATTTAATGCAAGAATTAGAAGCCATGCTCCTCTATTGCCCCATATCTTCTAACTTATATTAAGTCACCATTTTGTGAGTACCAGCAGGATATGTAGCCCACATGAAGAAGAAGAAGAAGAAGAAGAAGAAGAAGAAGAAGAAGAGGAGGAGAAGGAGGAGGAGTTTGGATTTGATACCCCACTTTATCACTACCCAAAGGAGTCTCAAAGCGGCTAACATTCTCCTTTCCCTTCCTCCCCCACAACAAACACTCTGTGAGGTGAGTGGTGCTGAGAGACTTCAATAAGTGTGACTGGCCCAAGGTCACCCAGCAGCTGCATGTGGAGGAGCGGAGACGCGAACCCGGTTCCCCAGATTACGAGTCTACAGGTCTTAACCACTACACCACACTGGCTCTCAACTGAGGGAGCAACTGGGGCAACTGAGAATAAAGAAGCATGTGGGTGGGGAAAACATGGCTTCCAAAAGAACACAAAAGCTTTAGAACAGGGGAACACAAGTTGGGGAAATACCAAAAAGCAAAACATGTTTGTTGTACAGAGAAAGGTGGAAAACTGAAGAAGAGGAGTGAAAATCCCAACACTCCTACTTGCTACAGAAAAAACTGCAACTCAACACACATTCAGCAGCATTTGCTGTGGTGCTGATGGTCAACAGGCAGTGCATATGTGTCTGTTCTGATATATTTCTTTTTTAAAAAAGAAAAGTCTGCTGGTACCTGATTCTGCTCTGGAAATGGTCATAACTCGGCCAATAGCAGCAAAATCAGCAACTGCAAACTCTTAGATGAAAACTACAGCATCTTTTATATAATAATGGCTTGATGAAATATGAAAAATCGTAATGTTATTAGAACTCACAGTTTGTAAAAGAGAGGAGGCTGTGCCTGTTAGTAGCTGGATGGAGACATGGTCCTTATTTATTATGGCCTGGAATGACACATATTTGGGGAATAAGATTAGATATAATTTAGCTGTATTGTTAAACAGATATGAGTGGTTAAGATAATTATCTATGTAATATTTTTCTTTTTTATGTAGTTTGTTATTATTTGTTTCTTTGTCCTCCTTTTCTTCCTTTTTATATTGTGAGTATTTATTATCAAAGTATGGTTTAGATGGCTAAAATAATAAAGATACTTGGAAGCAGAAATAAAAATGAATTATTTTCTCATAATGAAATGAGAACCTGATTGTATTTGTACGGCACAGATGTCATAAGTCAAATTGCTCTCTGGGGAGGGAGTTGCTTTCTTTCTCTCAGAGTCCCAGCACACCTGTCGCTGCTTTTGAGTAAATGATGCCAACTTGGACCCTGTGGAGGATCCATTGGAAATGGGGCAGAGTTTGAACTTCTGGTTTAAATTCCTATGGCTGATTGAGGTGATCCCATTCCTGTTTCATTTTTCTCTTTGGAATTTTGCAGATTTGCTTCCATTGCTTATGTTCTGATGTTCTAAGGGAGAGAGAGGGTTTTTCAAAATGTTTTTTTTTTTTAATAGAGATTGGTTCAGAGAGCCAGTTTGAATATCTGAACATTTATTTATGAGGTTATGGGAAGAGTCAGAATTTATATACTGATGGCTGTGTCAAGGTTTGCTATTTTAATGTATGGGGACTGGGTGGTGAGTAGGGAACTAATGGAAAACAGACTATTAAGTGGATTTCCTTCCATATTCCAATTTAACCTCTGTCATGATATAGACTCTTGTTATGATTTCTACCGTAGTTCTCTATAAATGTTTTTTAAAACATGCACATTAGAATTGCACACCCCTCATGGCAAGTCATATAAAATGTTTTCCTGCAACTGTAATTATGCTCCAAGAACACCATCTGAGACAAAGGAACAAAAGGTTATTGAAGCACAAATGGTTTAGGCAACACTTTTTATCTCAGGGCCCTTTGAAAACTTGGGATGTGGCTATCATTATTGCAGCAACAACCACCTTTCAACAGCCAGTCATGTAGTTACATGAGAGGGTGCCAATTAGAAGGAAATAGCAACACCCCAAAGAAACATTAGGAAGACTTTAGTTTGCATCCAACATTGCTGTTCCACTCATGCAACAGACCTGTACATGCAAAATGGAATTCCATGTACTCTTCTTCCCCCTGCAGCTTCTTGTGCACCCTCAAAAGCTGCTCCAGTGTGTTGCAGGACCATCTGGAACTGATTTGGTGGGAATAAGTAAGTCAAGGGAAGACCTTTTGCATGAGTGGAGCTCCGTTTGTGCAGTGCTGGCTACAACTCTTCATGTTTCTACTTAATAATAATACTTTATTCACTCCATCTGACAGACTGAAGGAAGGATAGGAACCTCAAGATCTCTGGCTGACCTTGAATGGTTTTTACTTGTGTTTTATGCCTTTCAGAACAAACAGAAATATCAACGTATCTGGAATCACACACCATGCTATTTGGCCACAGATCATCAGACTGTCGGAATCTCAAGCCTTATCAGAGGAATTGGCCAGTCTCCAGGCACCCGGCTTGAGTCCCTTGTTGACCTCCCTGTCTGCGACTCCCGGCAAGATCAGGCGAGATCTCAATCAGCGATCCTCCTCAACGTGAGAAGAACACACCACTCCTCCCCTCTCATCCCCAGGGAGGGGAAAGAGACAGACAGAAATGTATTTACATGCCTTTATTCCTGTCTTTCCAGCAGTACAGAGAATCGTGTCTGCGCTCTCTCAACACCAACAACAGAGAGAGAAAACTCCTCCCATGTACTTCCAGTACAGATCATGTGACACTCTGAGCTAACATCCGGTGCTCAGTACACTGAATAGACTGTCCTTTGTTCCCAAAACAGTCCCAAAACATCAACATCCTGTTTGGCTTTCCAGCCACCTGGAGCTCACTGCTGTATTGCTCCTTTTTCGTAACACAGACAACATATTCAAATCAATTAGCTACTAGTGATATAATTTAAATCATTATGTAAAACCTAAAACTGTAGTTAAAGGCAGATTCTCCCCAAGCATTTGTTCTCTCTCTCCCCCCCTCCCAATCTGGAAGGCCCTCCAGCCTGTTGGAGCTTCCATACGACCGAGCTGTAATGGCTACTCCTTCGACTGTATTTTCTGAACCCATCCAGGCTCTCCTCCAATGGTGATTAATGACCTAAGCCTTTGAATGAGACTTCAGGCACACTCTCCATACATGCAGAGTATCAGACAGCAGCAGAACGAGCCAGAAATATGTGCTACATTGCTACTTCATTTCTAACTACATAAGACAGAAAAGAATATGCATCTGCTTTCTATGAGAGACAGAAAACAAACTGAACACAAAGAAACAGGAAACCAGTAACATCAACATCTGTCTCCCGTGAGACTTCCAACAGTCTGGAATGTCAATAAAGTCTTGTCACTCCAAGAACTGCACAGTGGCATAACAGAAACCTAACACAGCCATCCAGAGCAGATTATGTGGTTGGTAGTGTATCCATCAGCACTACAGTTTGCATCCTGTATCTCTAACACAGAGATTATTGTGAAAATGATGTTCAACAACTTCACAGAGTTAGTAGTCATGTTAATGAAATTGGAATAATCATACTTAGAAACCATATCCTTTGAAAGCCTAGATCTTGTGGGGGAAGGGAGGGGGAGGGAGGGAGAGAACTGATTCCTTCATTTCCCAATTGTAAAGTCACCAGAAGCATCTGGCTTACCCACAGTGGAAACATAATACTAGACTAGATGGACCATCATTTTAAACCAGAAGGACTCTTAATAAAAGTAGTGAGTGGCAAATATTGGACGACCTGCGGGTGAGAAATCCCCCCCCCTTCCCTGGGGTGGGTCACCAGGGATAATTACCCCCATATTATCCCAGATAAATTGCACGACTGGGGGGGAAAGTGTCAAACGCCATGGCAATCGCACCAGAAGTCCTACAGCTCTATATTTTGGGACAATGTTTATTTTCATTTTTTAAAAAAACAAACAGCAACAGGAGAAGACTGAAGAAGCAGCTGCAGCTCGTTAGGCTGGAGTTTGTGGTGATACTGTCCCTTTAACTCTAGTTATAGCATTCCAAAACTGGCCATTTTTTAACTGACTGCAGAATGCTTATGGGAAGCAAGCAACAAGTGGCCATTTACTCATCACCAAGAGAATATCCAAAGAGAATTCAAGTTTGCAAGTACTTGCCTCTGTGTATACATGAAAATCTTGAAATAATTACTATATTTAGTGCTATTGGTGCACCTATATAATTATATTACATATTGAGTGCTGGAGATTGCTGTTGTGCCGAGATCCTTCTTTGAGGTTTCCTATCGGCATTTGGTTGCCCACTGTAAAAAGATGGTGCTTGACTTAGATGAGCCCCTGGCTTGATCCAGCAGGCTCTACCTCTGTTCTTAATCTAAATGAAATCTATGTCACCATAGTGGGGAAGACAGCTCATTCTCCTGTCCACGTGCTATGCATTGATGGGGCATGATGCCAAGACTCCTGCTGTTTTTTTCTTAATCTTTAAACTGGACTTGGCCCAGGCAGCTTTTCAAACAGAGGAGTGTTCTCTAGAAAGTAAGGCATATGGGCACTCTAGTGCCTAGCTGTGTCAAATTGGAAGCAAATGGTGCAAATGAGGTCCTATTGAGGGATGGGTGAAGAGACTGCCATGCCCAGCATAACATGCGAAGGAGCCGCCACATATGAAAGTTCTGCCTGGGGAGGTGGGGAACCATGCCACCTCAGTGTTTCTCAAATGAATCTTCCTAGGCTTCATATGCTCAGCTGTCACCTGTCAAGTGTGCTCTAAATGATTACACTACGCCAGCAGGCCTGAATGAGTTCGAAGGCTTAAAACTTGCTTTTTAAAAGACTTCCTATGAAAAATGCTTGCAGTACTGGAGAAAGCTACTATGTCTGGTACAGTGGTACCTTGGTTCTCAAACTTAATCCATTCCAGAAGTCCGTTCCAAAACCAAAGCATTCTAAAACCAAGGCACACTTTCCCATAGAAAGTAACGCAAAATGGATTAACCGATTCCAGACTTTTAAAAACAACTCGCATAACAGCAATTTAACATGAATTTTACTATCTAACGAGACCATTGATCTATAAAATGAAAGCAATAAACAATGTAGTGCAGTCACACAATCAATCAATCAGTAGCTGAACTGAGTTCCACGCAGTCACAAAAACAAAACAAAAAAGAGCTGCAAAAAAAGAAAGAAAACAGAATAGATAGCAAAAACAGACAGACCTTGGTGTAACACTCAAATCGGAAGTGTGACACTCAAAAAGGAGCATGTTCAGCTTCTGAAAAAAGTTCACAAACTGGAACAATTACTTCCAGTTTGCAGTGCTTGGGTTCCAAGTTGTTTGAGTACCATGGCGTTTGAGAACCAAGGTACCACTGTAAATGTATGTTTCTGCATCTTCGCATAGGAACCCACAAGGTATTTTCCTTAAGCAAACAAAATGATTGCTGCAAAGGAAGCAACGTAGGCAGGCAAAATATTGGGAATCTTGTTTTAAGACACTTAAAAGGAGGGATGGTTTCTTTCATGTTCTCTTTATGTTGCAAGAACAGCATCTCCCAGCTTAAGATGTAATAACGAATTACAAAGTATCACTCATAAGGGCCACAGCTCCATCTTGTGGCATCAGACTGCATCAACTTGCTTAAAGTGGTAACTCATTCCGAAAATGTATCCAAACTAAAGCAGAAGCCAGCAGCACTCTTAAGATTCAAAAGGCAACAGGAACTTCCCTGCTTAGGATCTTCCTAATTATGGATTTTGCACATACTGTATAGTTATAATTAAAGCTGCAAGGGGCTTATCCTCACCACCTCAAAATCCACCTTACAGGTTGCCCGTTTCACTTTTCGCCTATATGGTAGGAATGGTACTTCATTTTTGTACTTTCTAGACTGGAGAATTTGAAACACATAACATTTCTGTTCTTTCAGAATTTAGTTTTAAAAACTTGATCCACATCCAGCCTGTCACTGCCTCCAAGCACTGGTCTAACACCTCAATGCCTTGTTGTCTCATTTTGGATCGTATTGGGAGCTTTATCTACAACCCCTTTGCTAATAATCCCCAGCATGGAATCCACCTTTTTCACAGCAGCCACAACATCTTTATCAAGTTCTCTACTCTGACCCCATGATCTCATTCCTGGTCTATCACTGCCAGTACAGACCCCATGAGCATATACATCATGTGAAATTAAGATTTTATCTGCCCCAGTGTGTATCAGTTTATATACTTCAATTATAAAAAAAAAAACAAAGGAGGATTTCCCATGTTCCAGGTGGCTAGAGATATTGTCCTCATTAAAGTCTCTGCGTTTTTCGCTATTTTCCATTTTCATAACTCTGATTTTAACCGTCTTCATCTTCTCAGAGCAATCAGTCACTATTTCTGTGACTCACTATCTTTTTAAACAGTTCCTTATTTTATTAATACTCAGGAGGCATTTTTATTCCATATTATTCTCTGTCCAATTATTTTGAAGTGCAGTCCAATTTCTTTGATCCCTCCTTCATTCGACGTAGTCTTGTTAAGGCTCTGGGCCTCATTTCAAAGTTGAAGCTCATGGCGGCGTATCAACAAATTCTTTCTAATCTCTCTTAATATGCTGGTGTGTCTTTATGTTTCCATTACGATATGATACGATACGATAATCTTTATTGTCATTGTCCCATACAGAACAATGAAATTAAGTACTGTATTGTGGGGTATGCTTTAGGATCTGTATGTTATATGAGAATTATTTCGGTTTTTTCTAAAGGTTGTCCCCTGTCTCATTTCCTTAGTTATTTTACATAACCAGTGTGAGCCAGTGTGGTGTAGTGGTTAAGAGCGGTAGTCTTGTAATCTGGGGAACCGGGTTCGCCTCTCCGCTCCTCCACATGCAGCTGCTGGGTGACCTTGGGCCAGTCATACTTCTCTGAAGTCTCTCAGCCCCACTCACCTCACAGAGTCTTTGTTGTGGGGGAGGAAGGGAAAGGAAAGGAGAATGTTAGCCGCTTTGAGACTCCTTAAAGGGAGTGAAAGGCAGGATATCAAATCCAAACTCTTCTCTTCTTCTCTCTTCTTTTTCAGTTATAACATTATTCACTATCAACATCGCTTGTTGTTCTGAATACATTGCGTCTAATCCATTCATATAGGTCTGTCCAAAGTCCATATTCCACTACATCCAATATATTTCTTATATTGTCTTTCATCTGTCGGCCTGGTAAAAACCCAGCCTGATCTGAATGTATCAAATCTGTTGACTTGCTAAATGCAAGATGGTTCTTTTAAAATTAGATTCAGAAGCAATACAAATGCAAATGAGTGAGAAGATTACAGGTTTTATTCCAAACAGCAAGCAAAATCTATATTATCAAGCAGCACTTCAATCTGCCACCAAGAAACCCTGAAGAAGTGGCGAAGTGACCTCCAGGTAGCCTTCGATGCACAGCACTGCAGCAAAGAAGGGCAAAGATTTAATTCCCCAAGGGATTATTAAACTGCACATAGACATCCTAGCAATTTTTATTTTTTTTATGGAAGGGTTTTCATGGATAACAAAGGAACATATAGCATTTCTGTTTTCCATCTTTTCTACAGGTCAGATACATTTGGTGTGAGACACTGCTGTCGTAGGGGAGAGAGAGAGGTGGGGGAGAGAAGGGGAAGGTAGGGAATGCTTTCCAGGGTGAATTTTCTTAAGAAATATGGGAGTGACATATCCCAACAGAGGCTCCTCTGTCATTAGTGCTTCTCTCCCATTTTTCTCTATCCAAAGTGAATAATTAGAGATAAGAAAAACTAAGGAATACAACTGCTAACTAAGGGAGGATTCCAATCTAGAGAGAAAGTTATCAAATTAATGTTTACAGCTCAGTGGCGGAGAGCAAAAGAGAGAGAGATTAGACCAGAAACTGCTGAGGGAGCTAAGAAAAGGCAGCACTCTATCCCAGAGCAGATAGATCCCATGGCTGGGAAACAACTGAAATTGGACCAGTTCCTCAAAGGTAAAGACGTGGATATCACCACAAGAACTTTTTCTACCCTCAATAGTCATGCTGTGCTAGAACAAGAATCTGCTACACAGCATGACAAAGCAAGAGCAGCAAAGAATCTTAGCCGCTCCTAAAACAATGGAGGAACACCCATGGTCACTAACAGAATTAGAAAAGGCAAGGTTACTAAGCAAATCTTATACTGAGACTGTGAAGAACCTATATGAGAAATGGAATCTTAAGAAATCTTGTAGTCCTTTTCATCAACACACATTGACAGTAATGGGTTCTGAAGGAATATTTCACATTCACTTGTAAGTCTGCATTAAATCCATTATCTCTATGTACATGCGCTGTGGGGCATCATAGCCTATGACAAAATCCAGATGTTGCCATTCAGGAATATCCTTGTGGTAAACTAAGTTTGGGATCTGAGGCAGCAAGAGGGCCATGTCCTTTGAGTCTGCAATCCAGTCGTTACCACCACTCCAGACAGCTGTTGGAAGAGTCATCTGTTGTACGTTGTAGAAAGGCGGTGTTGACTTAAAGAGAGGAGATTTTAAAAAAGTTTAAAAACAGTCTGCAAAGACTCCCTGCTCAAACACACACACTTGCAAAACACAAACATATCTAAGTTGAGGGTTATACCATTAATGCGCATGTTGAACTATTAATGTGCATAACAACTGGGCATTCATCAGAAGTTGTGCAAGAAAGTGCACATAATCCATCCATGAAGAGGAAATTTGCAGATTGCCTGGTCAATCTACATCTCAGTGTTGTGCTTCCAGCCTCATACTGGGCAAAAAAAGTCCTGCATTGTAGGGGGTTTGACTCAAAGACCCCTGTGATCCTTCCCAACTCTGTTATGTGATGATTCTATGATTTTTTGAGTACCTAAACTTTGTTTTTGTCCTTACTGTTACTAAGCAACTGAGCTTGTTTGTTTGTTTGTTTTTAATGGCAAGTGGCCGAGACCCTGGGCTGCAGGGCGCTCTGCCTGGCTGTAAATCCAGCATTGATTGTCTGGATTTACTGATTGTTCCGAAAGAATGAGATGATTTTCATGTAGCATTAAGCCCAACTATGACTGAGCATGAATGTGCACTCTGCCTCAAAGGAGTGCACAGACACTTTGACCCTTTTCTGGTCTCACTACTGCTGCTTTAGCATTAAGGACAAACCCAGGCTCATGCTTTGTCTCACTCCAAACAAACCACAAGATGGAACCAAAGTTTGTTCTCATATTTACAGCTCATGCAGTGTCTTGAGAAAGACAAGCCACATGCCTGGGTTGAGCAACTTGCTCAACCAAACTACGGATTAGTGTGCAGAATTGCAGCAGCAGGAGAGTCAAGGGAAGTGCAAAGTGGGCAGGCTCTCCTCTCAGGAAGTTCTTCCACACCAGCATTCATGGCAAGCTTTGATTTGGCTTACCATCACCCACAAACCAGCTCAGTGTCTTTGACTCATTACTCCCAACTGTCATCACTGTGATTCTTCCTACTGCTCCAGTTTTGTAGCACTGAAGAAACATGATTGCAGTTTCAAGACAGACTGTTCTGGCAAATTTCAAGTATGGCTTGAAATTTAGACATATCTTAGAACCAGACATATCTTAGCTAATCTGTAGAGGGATAAATTTGCAAGAACATACTGGTGTGATGATCTTCATTATATGACCGGGGAGTGAAGATAGACACCTGGCATATGGCAGATTTGTCAACAAATTTACATTTGAGATACATTTTTTGGAAAAGTTGACAGCTATTGTATCAACTGAAGTTATTGGCTTTTGACTTCACATAAGCAAAGGTGATATTTGGATCTGATTTGGTGAGCATACTGTGACAAAAGTCAGGTGCCCGTCCCTCCCACTGCCGAGTGGTGGCTATAGCCCATGGGGTCCCAGGCACCCATACAGGGTTTCTGTCCCTTTGGGGAATTGAAGACATGGTGGACACTTCCATGGCTTTAAGAAATATGCTTTATTCATCTATTTATGCTTTGAGTCTGCCTGGAGGGAGACTCTTATGATCTTATGGCATGGTCATTTCAAGAGGAAGCGGTGTGGGCAGCCTCTAGCCTGCCTGGTCAAGGTGGGTCTCTGTTCTTCTACCTGCTTCTTCATCCCAGCAACCCTTGCTCAAAAACACCCTTTTCCTGTCCCCTCAAATACACATTCTATCACCTTGGCAACATCTCATTCCCCAGGCTAAAAGCTTTCTCTCCCCAATGAGCCATCAACACTTTTTGTCATGTTAACAGGTTTGGTCTTCACTAAGCCTGCCAGTCAGGAATTTTCTGTCTGGCACAGCTCTGCAACTTGTACTTTAATCCACATCCCAGTTAATCAAAATCCTAGCATTTTTTCATTTCTAGGGTTTAGGGAGATCCCTCCCCTAAATCTATAACAAGAACTACTATAACAAGAACTACAAGAACATCTCATGTGCTATCTAAAGAGTTTCTTTTTAATCTGATTGTTCACACCTTGGAGATGGATTCTTTTGATACATGCTCAGTCTATGGATTTACATTAAGCTACCCAGAATCTATCCTCATATAAACACCTTCAGAGAGAAATACTCAATTTGTGAGAAATTCCTACCTGGTTGTGGTGAGCCATGTTTGCTTCCTTGCTTCCCCAGTCAAAGCCTTTGAACTTCCCAGCCTTCACAATCTGAAAAAGAGGTGTGCCATACTTTGAAAAACCAAATGGGCAAAGCAGATGATATAGAAGTGTGCGATATGAATAGACCGTGGTACCAGCATAAACAAGCATGTTGAAAGTGTCAAAAACCATGCTATGATTAAGGCTATGCAATAATGTCTAACTTCATCTTTAGTGAGAAGAACAAAAGTTAATGTAAACATACAAAGAAAGCTACACAAAGCCATCTGAAAGCAGTAGAGCTGTTTTTTAGTACTGCTTAACCTTCTACGTCTCCTCAGTGTATCTGATATCTTGAGAATGTTTGACATGTGTCCTACTAGATATGAGTTGTCTGTTTTACATCTACCTGGAAGCAACTCTCATCTAACTTAGGGGAACTTTAGTAAATACACATAGGTTTGGGCTGAAAATTTCTCTTCGGATCTAATATGAATTCTCCTCTCTGCCTCTGGGCAGCTGGGTTAAGTTGGGTGGTTGGATAAGTAGCCCGGGTATCCCATTGCTCAGAAATCAGAATATTGTGCAGGGATCAGGAATTATCACTCCACAGTCCAACTTAGTCTGCCGGGGATCCAGTCTCACCCAAACACTTTCCCACAAAGACATCCACTTGCCCATCAGCTGATCTCACTCATTTAAATTCTGGTGTATTCCATGCAAACCTCTGCCTGATGAAGGAAGGAGTTTGCATTGGAAGTGTTACTAAAGTGAATCAGGAAGAGGTTTGCATTGGAATCCAGAAGGAGCAGCTTGCAAGGAGCTTTGACATCCTTGATTGTTCTAATAGGTAATTAACAGGTTAGATGCCCCACCCTGTTGTTAAACTTTGCATGTGAAACTGATCCTGATAAGAATCGGGCCTGTGGAACAAAGGAAAAGGTTGCTGACTTGTGACACAGTCAAAATTGATATAGGCCACATTAAAGTGTAAATACATCTGTCTAATCATGTCTATTCACAACCATTCAATAGGACTTATTCCCAGGGAAGTGTTCCTAGAAATGCAGACTAAGTCACAGAATCAGAGTTAGAAAACACCAACTCCATCCTAAAGATTATTTCACACAATTGATCCAAAATAGAGAGCAGGTTCAAGGGAAGCAGTGGCTAGGAAAAAATAACTCGATTGTGGGATATATGAGCCTCAAATAACCAGCATGTTTAGCTCTATAGGTTAGCATGATGGATTTAAGACAGTCCAGCGAGGAAGGGCTACCAAAGCCATTATTCATTTTCACTTCCACCATGTATATCCAATCAGAAAGGACATCTTAGCTAGATGCTCCAAGCTTCTACTGTGTGGCTTTAGCAAGCCGTCTTTGTGTTTCTATACAAATAATTCAGATGACACTAAGTAAAAGTGCCGGTCTAGCCTGGAGCCATCCTGATGCTTTGGACTCCAACTCCCATCAGCAAAAGGCAGCGTGGCCTGGCTGATGGGAGTTGGAGTCCAAACAGGCGGGCAAAGCTTCCACTGAGAAATACCACAGTAAAATACCACAGCAATGTAGTATTTGTCCATCTTCATGCAGAGGGACTATTTTGCCAATAAAAACAAATCCATTGGGGATATTATTGTATCTGTAGCTTTTGAAATACTCCTGTTTGGAAACATTTAAACACAATAAAACTCTCTCAGCTTTAAATCCTTTCTCATAAAAACAAAACATATTTCTGGAGTCTGTAAAAAGAGAGGCTGAGTTATTAAGAATTTTTCTTTCAATCATATTTATTAATTTCATTCTTAAAAGTCTTTGTAAAAGCCTGTTCTGATTGCCCATTCTTCAATCAATACGAAAACCTTTTTTTAAAGAGAAAAGAGGATTTCGGTGCTACCTGAACCCAGTGAAGCATGTTCTGGATAGATGTCCCAGCTGGACAGTGTGATAAATAAACATCGATTCGACTCTGTAAGAAAGCACAAAGTGATTAGCTGAATTTATCACAAATTGCAACAGCCAGTTCCCTTCCATTTGGTTTGTTTGCACAAAAGCAGTGCACCAGAGCTCAACATCGGGATATCACACAGGAATTCGTGTCTACATAGTAACAACACAACTTGATGCTCTAAACTGGTTACTAATCCCAATATGATGTTACAAAAACAAAACAAAAAACCCCAGAAATTATCTTAGAGCAAGGCATTTCAGTTTTAACTGTCCCAGAACTTAAATGCATTTTTTTAAAATTTTATATAACAAATTCCTTGCAGTGCTATTCTGTGCACATTTACTAAGAAGCAAATTGTACAGTGTTCAAGCAGGCTTCATCCCATGTACCTTTGCACAGGAGAAGAAGAAGAAGAAGAAGAAGAAGAAGAAGAAGAAGAAGAAGAAGAAGAGGAGGAGGAGGAGGAGGAGGAGGAGTAGTAGTAGTAGTAGTAGTAGTTTGGATTTGATATCCCGCTTTATCACTACCCAAAGGAGTCTCAAAGCAGCTGACATTCTCCTTTCCCTTCCTCCCCCACAACAAACACTCTGTGAGGTGAGTGGGGCTGAGAGACTTCAAAGAAGTGTGACTGGCCCAAGGTCACCCAGCAGCTGCATGTGGAGGAGCGGAGACGCGAACCCGGTTCCCCAGATTACGAGTCTATCGCTCTTAACCACTACACCACACTGGCTCTCTGGTTAGATTACAGCCTAACTATAATGCTTTTCATCATACAGTACAACTAGAACCAATCCAGGTACGGTTACTAACAATGATTGATGCAATAGGCATTGCACTGTGTATGTTCCTCCTACAGAACATGAATTCACCCTATCCTGCTTGAGTACCAAACCTGGCCTTGGTGTGCACTTATGGCTTCTCACTTCATGTTCCTGGGCTTTTGACTGCTGTTTATTGTTGTAATAATAATAATAATAATAATAATAATAATAATAATAATTGTATTATTTATCTCCCGCTCATTCCGGGCAGCTTACAGCACATATAAAAAAGTGTTGTTGTTTTTTAAAAAAAGGTATCCCACCCTGTGACCACCTGATGAAATGTTGAATGTAAATAATGAATAATTTTAGAGGAATATTGGCTGGAAAGGACGCAAGAAAGGGCAAAGACAAATAACCAGCCTCATAAAGATCACCCGCAAAATCCACACAAATGTAGTGAGATGTTACTAGTGTGCTTAGTGAGATGCTACTAGTTTGCATGAACTGAGATCATCTGGTGAGACTCACTTGACAACAGTGAGAATCTAGGCCTTTAACGTCATCAGCCCAGTCCTGCAGAATACTCTACCAACAGAGACTCAGCAGGGACCTTCTAAACCAACTTTGAAATGCCTGCTGAAAACTCTGTTCTGCCAGTACACCCACCACTATGGTTACTGATCTCTGCTTTTAACTTGTTTTTCACTTTTTATGCTTTTATGAAATGGTTTTAATCTTATTTCTACTGTTTTAAACTGCTTTGATACATTTTGCTGATATTGTGATATCTAAATACTTAAATAAATAGTTAGCCATTATGCAGTGCTTACACCAGAGACAAAATCCCAGATTAGGAAGAAATATGCATGAGACTATGAGGTCTACTGAAGTCTTTGTGCTTTTTTTTACAGGAAGCTTTATATGGCCAATATCTTGTAGGCAGTGGAAATGTATTCTGGAACTTTAGCTTTGTACATAAGAAGGGGATTTAGACACTCCCTTGAGTGGCATATTGTGGGGCAGGTGCAAAATTCTTAGGGGTGCAAAATTTCAACACCCAGCAATGCCTCAGTACAGCTCTGCTCTTCCGTCACTGGGCTCAGTCGCAAACGGCTTCTCCATGCAAACCAGGAAGTGACCTCTCCAGACAATGAAATGACTCTTCCTTTCTTATCTCTGTGGCTGCAATCTCCTGGATGCCGCAGATGTCATTATGTGGTTGAATGTGCACACATATTCTGTCCGTTTCCCTCCTTCCCATCCCACTCTGTGTGGTCCCTGTTTAAACAACGCCACAGCAAAGGCAAAAAGATGCCGGTCAATGTGCAGGGAGGCCTTGAGGGAGGATAGGCAGTGGTTGCACATGTGTGCTGCTGTACTTGAGTACAGCCATGAGGCTTATTAGGCTTATTATGTTATTAGGCTTATTATGCTCCTAGTGCAAGAGACACCATGGCACCCACACAAGCTTTTACTAGTGGTCCAGAATCTGAGCTCTCCTTTAAAAAATAGATCTCTATCCATCATTGACGCAAAATGATGGGACAAAATGTGCAGGTATCTTCTGTGTTTTGTCTGAATGTAATTAAGTTATGAATGGCACAAGTAGAAATCACTTCAGAGAAGCCTCCATACACCTACCTTTTTTTTAGAGCACACACCTATTAAGTAATTAGAAATCTTACCGCATTGATGTTTAGCACATTAAAGCCAGTTCCGATGAAGACAACACTGCCACAAAGATAATCCATTGGGAAACGGTTACACAAGTAAGTAGCACACCATTTCATTGTTCTGTCTTGAGCTAAAAACTGCTTAGTTCCAAACATTTTCTACCAAAACAAAAATATTAGTACATACACCATTTTGTTAGTCAGTTCTCTTTTTTCCTATGGATACTTCTATCGAGTAGAATCAAAATATTACAAAAAAAAACTGTTATGAGAATCTTCCACTCAGACATATAGGATAGAATACCCATTCAAATCCCACAAGCACAGTCAGACAGAATGACCCTCTGGACCTTCCAAGTGTCCCTATTTTCCAGAGGCTATCCCATATTTACAGAAGCCATCCTGGTTTCTGATTTGATCCCAGAAAGTTCCCTATTTTCACCGGAGAAATGATGAAGGGTATGGAGTTTTGCAGCCCCCAAGACAAGGAGATAAGTCACTATACAACCTTCAGAAGAAATCTGAAGGCAGCCTTATATAGCGAAGTTTTTAAATGTTTAATGTTTTGTTATGTTTTTATATATGTTGGAAGCTGCCCAGAGTGGCTGGGGCAACCGAGTCAGATGGGTGGGGCATAAATGGAATGGAATGGAATGAAACCTTCCAAAGTGGTTCAGAAACAAGCTACATGGTAATGGTACCCACAACATGAACACTATTTAGGTAGGAGCCCAAATATGCAAAATACATGAGTTATGCAAACATAGCCTCTAAGGGCATTTGTTTCTTTATTTTATTTTATAATTTTTTATTATTTTCCATTTTTAACATTATTGTAACATCTTATTTCCTTTTACTAATTCATAGCTCTACCGAACCACTCGGCTTCCCTCCATCCCGTTATCTGGTTTTTGTATAACAACATCATATTTCCACACATTTATACCATCTCAATCCTATGCTTTTTTTCTTGGTTATTTTACTCTTAAAGCACAAGTAGAAGGTTCCTTCCAATGAGCGTTGTGAGATTTATCGCAGTCTTGCAAATGTCTTTACATGTTTACAATAACTGTCTATTTATTGAATAAATTTACTCCAGTCTCTCTGGAATGTTTTGTCACTCTGGTTTTAGATTTTGCCTGTCAGCTTTGGTAATTCCGCATAGTCTATCGTCTTCATTGATTTCTAGACTTTTGGCGTCCTTCTAAAGTGGTTCAGGAACAAGCTAGATTATAATGGTTCCCACAACATGAATACTATTTCAGTAGGAGCCCAAATATACAAAGCACATGAGTTATGCAGACATTTTGCCAAATGTCCAGTAGCTAAATAGATGTGCTACAAATCATTTAATTACCCGGTAATTTCAGCAAAAGTGTCTTACTGCTCTATTGTATGCCTAGTGACTTAATTTAATGTCATGTCTCCTGACTTGACCCTAGGCTAAGAATACGAGAAGTAGCTATTCCTCCAATCTGAAAAGGACAGGAGTGTAGCATAGCAACCAAGGGTGACTGTAGCATGGGGATAAAACTGACCATGCTCCAATGTTGTTTTATGGATTACAGAGCTAAAAGCAGCAGGGTGGAAGAGATAGACAACACAGAAGACCCAAGCAAACAGCCTCCAACATGATCAGTGAGTATCTCTGAGCCCTAAAAATTGGCGCATGTGCCTGTAATTTGATCAGCATGGCTCTCTTCCCCTACAGCCATTCCTTGTTGGTAAGGAAGTAAGTCCACAACTAAGAAAGGAAGGAAGGAATGGAGGGAGGAAGGAAGGAAGGGAGGGAGGGAGGAAGGTGGAAATGGGGCAGGGTTTCAGGAAAAAGGGCTTTGGCAATCCCACCTGCCATTGAACCCAAAAGGTTTTGACTCTACTAGGTTTTGCCATTAAGCTAGATCCCTGGAGCATAGGCTTACTGTACTATAAAGAAAGCAATACTGTAATAAATACATTCCCATGTACCGTATTTTTCGCCCTATAGGAAACCGACCCATAGGACGCACCTAGTTTTTTTGGGGGGGAAATAAAGGGGAAAAAATTTATTTCCCCCATAGGCACGGGGCTGGGGCGGGGATGCCCGAGCTTCCCCCGACCCCAGCCCCCAGAACAGGCTGCTATCCGCCTGTCCCGCCGGTCTCCCCAGGCTTGTGGATATCTGTCCCCCGAGCTTGTGGGGCTGGCAGCCTCCAAACCAGGTTGGGGAACAACAGGGTGGCGGCGCTGCGCCTCCCCGCTGTCCCCCGAGCTTGTCCCGCCGGGCTTGCAAGGCTTGCGGATAGCTTCCTGAAGCCTGCATTCGACCCATAGGACGCACACACATTTCCCCTTCATTTTTGGAGGGGGGGAGTGCGTCCTATAGGGCGAAAAATACGGTAACTGCTCAGCATTATTGCTTTAAAGGCAACTAGTTACCCACAGGTGTGATCTGCCACCATACTGACAAGATTCTCATGGCAATTTTATTAGGAACCGTAGAGAATTGCGCCAAATTCTTTAATATGGGCACTGGATGCAAACAGTATCCACGAGTATAGAATACCAACACCTTTCTTTTTCTGCGCACAGCAGAAACTGGAACCCATGACACATACAGCAAGGGAGAAGAACCAGCCCCTCATTTTTTAACCCAAAAAAGGCCTGGCACAGAACAGCCGAAGCAACACTGTGCTATCAAGTTGCAGCATTGGCTAGCTTGAGCTCTTTAGATGTCTAAGAGCACTGTGAATAGCCTCAGGTAAAATGAAACAGACATCCCCAAATACTGTACTTAGCTACATTAGGCAATATTTGCATTCTGTTGTTTGAACAAATATTTTGCCCGAAATACATACTTTGAGCTTAGGTTCAGGAACCATTGCAAGTTTGGTCAAAGCCGTGTTGGTCAAGTACTTTACAGTGACTACTGGTGCCAATGCAAAGAACATCTTGATCTTCTTGGCTAGGTGTGGCATGGTTGAAAATGCAATGAATGCTGTGGGGTGGGGGGGGGGGAGAAAAATAAATAGAGTTAGCAATGCAGTCTTGAAAAAACCCAATAACAAAATCAGGTATATTATCAAAATTTACAGACTTTCAGAAGAGCTGAAAATGCACCTTATACTGACTTCTCCAGTACCACTCTTATTCAACCTCTTCATAGCAAGAAACTTTAGTACTTCGTAGAGCAGCTGTAGCTGGGAACAACCCCTTCAGTTAAGGTTTCTGTCTTGATTTCCAAACAGTAGCTTTTTATTTGAATGACATGCTCTCAGAGACCATGATTAATGTGCCATTTTTCATGACATCTCTGGGGTTCACCTCTCTGGCACTATATAGAGCCACCCCTATAACAACTCCACTAGGTCTCAGGTTTGGGTCCTGAAATCTCAGGATCTGGGATCATTTTGACCTAGGACCCTGCTAGGGATGGAGCATTATGATCTACACATCACAACAGAAAAGGCCCTGCCTTGTTTCTGTTTCTTGCGTAATACATTCTGTGGCTAATAACAACATTAATAATAATTTTATTTTTTTATACCCAGCCCATCTGTCTGGGTTTCTCCAGCCACTCTAGGCTGTTCTAAGAACCAATAAAACATGAAGTGACAGTCAGAGGTGAGGTGACTTTCAAACCGGTTTGGTTATAGAACTATGATTTATGAGACCAAGAAGGAGTGTTCAGCCAACAAGTTCTCTTCTCCTCTTGTCTCAGGGGCCTTAACACATTACATCCCGGGGTTGTTAAACTATAGCTTCCTGTTACATCCAGACTGGGAAACTGTTACCTAAACTCTGACTGCAGACTAGGCTTGATACTGGTTTGCAATCCAGGATTTTAACAGTTTCTCAGTCCAGACAAACCACTTTTTATAAGCCCCTTAACCAATTTGAATCATCACCTATATGGGAAATATCACAAAGGAGGAAAATGACCACTCCCCGCTTAAAACGGGGGGCGCCCTTTGCGTGGACGCGCGCAGCCCCTAGATCTGGAGCGGCTCCATCAGCATAGGCTTCGCTTTGCCTTCCCTCAGGTGGGATACCTGGAGGTCTCCGCCTACCTCAGTCAGTTGTCCAATCCCACCTGGGGGAAGCGTTGCCAAGGAGATCAGGCCAGGTAGGGGAGGGATTACCTGCCCACACAATAGAGGGAGGATCTTACCTGGGAATCCTCACTTGGCTCCAGAGCTTCTCCCACCCTACCCACCCTCAGTTAATGTCTTATTTTGCAGGTTAACTTTTCTTCACAGGTTTTGCAGGTTAACTTTTCTTCACAGGTATGCGGGCGCTGCTACGTTAAGGTCGCTGTTAAAGGGCCGGAAAGGAATTTCCCTGCATTGGCAGGTTTTGCCTTTCCCGTAGCAAAACGTCACAACTAGCTGTACGAGTTAATCTGGTCTGTGACCGTTTTAATAAATTTGATTTGATTTGATTTGAACGTCACAACTTTGGCGGTATCAGGCCTTGGGCGGAATCCTTTAGTCCATCTTCCTCTTTGCGGCAGCAATACCAGGGTTCCCCGTTAAAGCAGTTTCTGAAGGGAGGCTTTGACCGTACGCTGAAAGGTTGTCATTGCTCTCCCCTGCGGCGGCGGCGTAACGGGGTCGGCTATCTCTGCTTGAACATATGTTCTCCAGAGCCGGCCCATCCCCCCCCCCACACTGGATAACCCTGATGCTCCCTAGGTCCACGGCTGGAGACTGGGGAGGGAGAACGCCCAATGCCTGAGCCAAGGTCTACCCACATTTGAAATTTAATAAAGTTGTGGCCAATTTAATCCCATAGCATGTTGTCTTGAGTCGTTATTCCACATGACGGGGGGACCGCTCGGGATCTGGGGACTCCGCCTGTCCACGCAATGCAGGAAACCAAAATGCAGGGATTGTTATTCAAGATGCTTCTCCATAGGTGTCCATAGGTTCCATGGAACATCACTGTACCATGAGCAAGATGTCTCTTGAATTTAATATACAACAGCAACTGCACATATAATTATGTAGTGAATAGAATTACCTGCATGTGTTTAAGAATCTTGCTAACCTACCCATTGTGGTGCCCTCGGAATGACCAACATAAAATATTTTTTCCTGACCAGTTTTGTTCAGGACAAAGTTTATTGAAGCTGGAAGGTCGTATTTAGCCATTTCATCAAAACTGCAAAGAAAAAGGAACAGCCTATGTTTAACAGACATGTATATGCAGTGGTATCTACATTGTGAAAGCCTAAAATGCCCTGTTCTCCGCCCAGTTCAATACAAGAACAGGCTTGGATCTGGCAGATCAGAGATCATCTCCTCCATGGATCCGTCAAGTCACCAAGTCTATGAACATTTGTGAAACAGTTATCTGAATTAAGCCATGACTCATCTTCCTTATATATTTCCATTTTCACTGTTCACTAGCAAGCAGGGCCACACTATGAGCTGTTCACTGCAAACTGAAAATGCCCACCAGACAGTTAAGAGCAACCATGTGGCTGCAATGGGGAAAGCAAAAACATTTTGAAAAAGCCAGTTTCAGGAGGAACAGTACTTATGCTGTGGGCCGGAGAGGACTCTGCTTTCCCTCCAACCCATGTCTGTCTGAGGAGCTTCAAATTCCAGCAGAGATTCAGAAGGACCAATATTGAGTCTCTCCAAATCAAGTCTAATTGCACCTGAAGTTAAGCTGATCTGCTATCATCTATTCTACGGAGTTCACCAAGGCCACATTTCACCAAGGCCATATTTTCCCCAGGAACAAACAAATTGTTTGTTTGTTTAAAGGGACAACTACCAATTTTACTTACTTGGAAATGTATTTCTATACCTCCATATCATATATTATAAGAGGAGGTGGAAAAACATGGCTCCACTAGGAAGAGCATGACTAATTAAAATTTTCCCCAAAGGGTGAACTAGGAACCAGAAACAAGAAGTTAGGTTTAAAAAGCTCACTCTACCTGAATAGCCAGAATTCTTGATGCTTCTCAGTATAGTTGATGTGTTTGTTGGACCAAGTGTTACCTCTGGTGTTTCCAAGCCAAACATCATATCCAGCATCAGCCAATATAAAGCCCAGGCTGTTGTAGTCCATATTAAACACCCAGTTACTGCTAGAACCAAACAAGCCATGCTGCAAGAACACTGCAGGCCTGGGACCTGAAGAGGAAGAGGAAGAAGAAGAATTTATACCCAGCCCATCTGGCTGGTTTTCCCCAGCCCCATTGGGAGGCTCCCAACACAATTAAAACTACAATAAAACATCAGACATTAAAAACTTCCCTAAACAGGGCTGCCTTCAGATGTCTTCTAAAAGTCATATAGTTGTTTATTTCCTTGACATCTGATGGGAGGGCGTTCCACAGGGTGGGCGCCACTACCAAGAAGGCCCTCTGCCTAGTTCCTTGTTTTAAACATAGTTACAATATGTAATTTCAGTGTCTCCATCCAATAAGATGCAGCCTCACCTGGCCAAGCTCTCCTCACCTCGCACCTCTGCTCTCCTTCCCAATAATCACCAGTGACGGATGTGTTAAGAAGCCAGGAGAGCAACGATGCCCCACATGTGCGGCCTCACTGGCCACTGGTGTGCATCACCAACTATAAACTTGGGACGCAGAGCATGCCAGCAATTTCACATGTCTGGAATTTGAGTCTGGAACGAGTATCTTCTAAATGCAAGGCAGAAGTATTTTGGGGCACAGCTCACCAGGCCCTGCAGATCTGAATTCATTTAAAGTAGCTAGGTGTTTCCTTACCACCTCTTTTCCTATCTTGGGCTGTAGCTCCCTCCTTACATCATTTAATATGTCATCACCAGGTTGGGGATCACTTTCTTTGTGAGTTAGAGACAGAGGCAAAGGGACTTCTGGTTTAATCACGGCTTAATGATTTTATGGTCTTTATTGTACACTATTTACAAAGTCAACACAAGCTCCGATAATTCACTCTGATTCATCATGTTCAGTTGGTGTGAATGACTTACGACACCTCCCCCAGCATTTCAAGTGTGACAGCTTTACGGCTTTCCTTTTGACCTCCAACCTCTTTGGCGCACGCCTCAAAAGAGCCGACTGTACTTCCTCCCCCCCCCCCTCCAAGTCTGAACTCAGCCTCAGCGGAACTGTTTGCTCTAGCTGTTTCGCTGTTTCAGCTTCTTGCACTTCCATGTTCAGGAGATCCAACCCCCCCCCCCATGCTGGTGCCTGCTTCTTCTTTGTCTCTGACCAGTGTCTTCTATCATGAGCATTAATTCATCCACCATGCCTTTAATTTATATGACTTATTTCCTACAGTTATTCCTCTAATATCATCATCTGCTCTTATATCTCTCACCAGTACCTCTAAGACTAAAATAGACAATAAAGGTGATAGGGGACACCCCTGTCTTGTTCCTTTTGTAATTTCACACTCATCTGCAGTTATATTATTAATTATTAATCTCGCTTGCTGTTCTGAATATATGGCTTCTATTCCTCTTTTAAATGTTTATCCAAAGTTCATTTCTTCCAGGACATTAACATAAAGGTCCAGGAAACATTATCAAATGCTTTTTCCATATCTACAAACATCATTGCTGCTTGTTTTTCATTTCTTACTACCAGATATTCAAAAATATCTATTATAGTCCTTATATATTCTTTCATATGTCTTCCTGGCAGAAATCCTGTTTGGTCTTTATGTATTATTTGTAATAATATGTTTTTCATTCTATTAGGAGATTGGCAATTTAAATTAATGGAATATGCTGAAATGGCTAAATTAACTGGAAGGAAGTCTAAGAAATCAAAATGACCCACAAATATAAAAAAGAATGGGAAATGTTTACTGAATTTTTACAAAGACATTGTAAATGAAGTTAATACAATAGCAGGCTTTTAAAAACACTTGTAATATTAAGAATGTTTAAAATTGGAAATTTTAATAAATTTAATAAATTATAGACATGTATAATATAAGATATTATAAAAGAACCAGGAGAGTAAATGGAGGGAAGTCAAGGGGTCTGAGTAATCCCAAAATATGGATTTAATATGGTGTGAAGATGTTTTATTTTTTTATTTTTTTTATTGAAGCTGTTTCTTATGGTTTATATGATGATAATGTTTAAATGTGAAAATTAATTTTAAAAATTTAAAAAAGAAGCCAAAGCCAAAGCAGTTCTGCCTTTTCTCTGTCATGCAATAGCATATCTCCATATTCTCCATGCAGAGGACCTAATACCTCAAGAAAGGACTAAAATGTGTTTAACCTAATCTATGGCCTTTTTTGGAATTTTATAGAAAAAATAGGACCAAAACATATAATTAATAAAATCATATTAATAAACATCCATAACCAAACAGATTGTTGAGGTTTTCTTGCAATAAGCAAACAAATTCCAAAGCAAAAACTTTTCGCCCAAGGCGAAGCGTTTGGCGGGCGGGAGGGTAAGTGCCGCACTCGGAAGGGCTTTCCGCGTCCCCTTCTGTGGGGAGGGAGGAGGAGCAGCGGCAGAAGGGGCTCCTCTGCTCACCAGCTCCCTCTCCTCCTTTCCAACGCGTATAACCGGCGTATAAGACGACCCCTGACTTTTGGGGTGATTTTCCAGGGATAAAAGATCACCTTGTATGCCGGAACATATGGTAATCTATGGCCTTTTTTGGAATTTTTAAAGAAAAAATAGGACCAAAACATATAATTAATAAAATCATATTAATAAACACCCCTAACCAAACAGATTGTTGATGTTTTCTTGCAATAAGTAAACAAATTCCAAAGCTAAAACTTATCATTTTTTAAATAATATTTTTAAATGTCCTCATAGTATTTTCATGTATACATAATAAATACCTCAAAAAACACACTCACCGGATTCCCGGTTATTTCTTTTCCCATGAGGAATTCTGTTAATACTCAGGATACACCCATCATCTGTCACCACTTCATATGTCTCACTGGGATATCCTCTGAAAGAAATCATTTCACCCTTGGCGGAAAGGGAGAAAAGAAAAGGCAAGGTTTGGCTGGGAGTGTAAAACTCCTGGACACTTCTTTTCCACAGAAGACTACATCTTTAATAGCAATGGTTCCCAAACTCCACCCAATCCTCTTGGACCACTTGAAAAATTATGAAGGTTTTTGTGGACCACTTAATGATTTTTTCTTCATGCTGTTGAGCAACAATAATGCATAGGGCAAGATGCTAAACTTGCTACTGCTGATACCTAAATGAAGCGCAAAGAGCACAGGGGTTACATGAAGCAGATGTTTGGAGATACTTTGGGAGTCCTTTTAGCAAAGTATTGGAAGACACAAGAACTACCCACGCTGGAAGAGTGGCAGACGAAGGTGATAGACTATATGGGACTGGCTGAGATGACGGGCAGAATCCGTGACCAAGGAAAAGAGACGGTGGAAGAAAATTGGAAGAAATTTAAAGTTTATCTTAAGAACTGTTGTAAAATCAATGAGTGCTAAAATGTCATGGGTAACGTAAAACAGAATTGCAGCGGTAAACGATTGGGTAAGAGAAAAAGGATTAAAGAAATGAATTATAAGTAATTGAAATTAGGGGTTGCTGAAAAAGTTTAAAACAGGGATGCAGAAAAGGGAGGCATGGGGAAGTCGTTGAAATAAGGCTTAAGAAAAAGAGGTTATGAAATTATACGTGTTTATATGTTTGCTTGTTTGTTTGTCTATGTATTGTGAGTTGTAATGTGTTTTAATTCATGTTGGAAAATCAATAAAAATTTATAAAAAAAAAAGGAGATACTTTGGGAATGCTTAAAAAACTAAAACAAAAAAATGCTGCAAGCTGCCCTGAGCAATGATGCATTGAGAGGGCAGGGTACATACTTCAAAATCATCCTCCTCATCATCATCATTTTCTTGACCCCTGCAATCCCAGCATTCCATGAAAAACAAACTTTAGGTATGTGGAATATAGCACAATTAAGCAGCACTAATAACCATAAATGCCTTGAGTTAAGCAAATGAAAGAATAAAAGATGGATGGCTTACAACATCCATAGTAGCTTCTGGGTGTACAGTTCTTCTTTTCATAAATATTCCTGAAGTAACAAGGGCTTGGACCAATCCTGCCCCCATTATGAAGAGCCACATCCTTGAAGTGCATGGAAGCAAATCCATCTTTCAGCATAGAGTACAAGACTGGGCTCCACAAAGCTGGATTAAAGAATATGCGCTTTAACCTATATCATATACTGGAGAATGAATTGGCAGAGAGTGTGGCTTAAATAGCTTGCCACTCTTCACCAAGTACAACACGTTCCTGGAAGGAACAGAAACATCCTCTCTAATTGATATCATTGGTTAAGTCTTGCCCAACTCCCAATATCATCTTACGCAAACTTCTCAGAAGGTATTTCCACTGACTTCCGTGTGACACCTTTCAAGGCAAGTGGGCATAGGACTGCAGTCTCAGTTCAACAAAAGATCAGTCAACGTGTAACAGATCATTTAGTGCAGCAGTTAAGAGTACAATGATCAATTTGCAGGTAGCTGATTCAAAGCTCATCTGGGTGGCCTGAGGCACATTATTTTTCAGACCGTAATCATATGGAGTTAATAGCTGAAGATAAAGGACCCCTGGACAGTTAAATCCAGTCAAAGATGACTATGAGGTGCAGCACTCATCTCGCTTTCCAGGCCGAGGGAGCCGTCTTTTGTCCACAGAAAGCTTTCTGAGTCACATGGCCAGCATAACTAAACTGCTACTGGTGCACAGAGGACAAGTGCCAGAGGAGAAGGAAACACTGTTTACTTTCCCGTCTCAGCAGTACCTATTTATCTGCTTGTGCTGGTATGCTTTCAAACTGCTAGGTTGGCAGGGGCTGGGACAGAGCAACTGAAGCTCACCCCATTGCACAGATTCGAACTGCTGACTTTCCAATCAGCAAGCCCAAGAGGCTCAGTGGTTTAGACAGTGCCACCCGTGTCCCAGGCTTATGGACTTAATGTTGGATTGATGAAAAAGAACACTTTGCAAATGCAGTTGACATGCACAATGGACCTTCTGAGAAAGCAACCACACAGAGAGGCAGTCACCTCCCAATCACTCCAAGGGGTGAATCTGCTTCCAGAATTTTCCAGAGAGTTATGGCGGTCACTGGTTCTCCACAGGACTTTAATCAATGCAGCAACTACTGGTAACCTCATGTATATTGTATAATGTATAACTCAAAACTACCCAAGAGAGGTGTTTTGAAACAGTTACTTACCATTAATAAATCAGGATATGCATAAGCCAAACTTACGCTTGGCCTTTCCTGTTTAGCATGTAAAATATGCCAGCATCCAGCTCTTAATGATGCCTTTCAATTACCGGTACATGCACACCCAGAAACTACATGCAATGGCTTCATTTAATGCAAGAATTAGAAGCCATGCTCCTCTATTGCCCCATAGCATGGAATGACACGTATTTGGGGAATAAGAATAGATATAATTTAGCTATATTGTTAAACAGATATAATAATTATCTATGTAATATTTTTCTTTTTGATGTAGTTTGTTATTATTTATTTCTTTGTCCTCCTTTTCTTCCTTTTTATATTGTGAGTATTTATTATCAAAGTATGGTTTAGGTGTCTGCGACCATACTATCCTGAACACGCCTGATCTTGTCTGATCTCGGAAACTAAGCAGGGTAAGGCCTGGTTAGTACTTGGATGGGAGACCGCCTGGGAATACCATGTGCTGTAGGCTTTTGCCTTGGCCGCGGGTGGCGCTGTGGGTTAAACCACAGAGCCTAGGACTTGCCGATCAGAAGGTTGGTGGTTCGAATCCACGTGACGGTGTGAGCTCCCGTTTCTCGGTCCCTGCTCCTGCCAACCTAGCAGTTCAAAAGCACATCAAAGCGCAAGTAGATAAATAGGTACCGCTCCTGGAGGAAGGTAAGCGGCGTTTCCGTGCGCTGCTCTGGTTCGCTAGAAGTCACTTAGTCATGCTGGCCACATGACCCGGAAGCTGTACACCGGCTCCCTCAGCCAATAACGCAAGATGAGCGCCGCAACCCCAGAGTCGGTCACGACTGGACCTAATGGTCAGGGGTCCCTTTACCTTTACCTATGGTTTAGATGGCTAAAATAATAAATACTTGGAAGCAGAAATAAAAATGAATTATTTTCTCATAATGAAATGAGAACCTGATTGTATTTGTACGGCACAGATGTCATAAGTCAAATTGCCCTCTGGGAAGGGAGTTGCTTTCTTTCTCTCAGAGTCCCAGCACACCTGTCTCTGCTTTTGAGTAAATGATGCCAACTTGGACCCTGTGGAGGATCCATTGGAAATGGGGCAGAGTTTGAACTTCCAGTTTAAATTCCTATGGCTGATTGAGGTGATCCCATTCCTGTTTCATTTTTCTCTTTGGAATTTTGCAGATTTGATTGCATTGCTTATGTTCTGATGTTCTAAGGGAGAGAGAGGGTTTTTCAAAATGTTGTTTTTTTTAAATAGAGATTGGTTCAGAGAGCCAGTTTGAATATCTGAACATTTATTTATGAGGTTATGGGAAGAGTCAGAAATTATATGGGAGGTTATGGGAAGAATCAGAAATTATATACTGATGGCTGTGTCAAGGTTTGCTATTTTAATGTATGGGGACTGGGTGGTGAAGGAAAACAGACTATTAAGTGGATTTCCTTTCATCTTCCAATTCAACCTCTGTCATGACATAGACTCCTGTTATGATTTTTACCATAGTTCTCTAAAACTGTTTTTTAAAACACGCACATTAGAATTGCACACCCCTCGTGGCAAGTCATAGAAAATGTTTTCCTGCAACTGTAATTATGCTCCAAGAACACCATCTGAGAGAAAGGCATGAAAGGTTATTGAAGCACAAATGGTTTAGGCAACACTTTTTAGCTCAGGGCCCTTTGAAAACTTGGGATGTGGCTATCATTATAGCAGAAACAACCACCTTTCAACAGCCAGTTATGCAACTGACAGGGTGCTACTTATTCACCAATAAGAAGGAAATAGCAACACCCCAAAGAAACATTAGGAAGACTGAAATATACTCGAAGTCGAGTGTGGATTTCATGCTCTTTATTCAGCTCATAGTAGTGAGGCATTGAAGTTCCCCCAAAATGTCTGCTTTATATACATTATTTACAGAATGGGCCCCACGTGATTGGCTAATTCCGGGATTCTCCTGTAGGCCAATCAGGTTGTGGATTCATGTCCACCTGGAGCTGGATTGGGTGGCTCCTGTGGACCAATCAGACTACTGCATTCTGGATCCTATTGTTCTAGAACCAATCAGACTGCTGCATTTTGGATCCTTTCAACTCAGTACATAACAAAGACTTTAGTTTGCATCCAACATTGCTGTTCCACTCATGCAACAGGCCTCTACTTCCAAAATGGAATTCCATGTCCTCTTCTTCCCTCTGCAGCCTCCTGTGCACCCTCAAAATCTGCTCCAGAGTGTTGCAGAACCATCTGCAACTGATTTGGTGGGAATAAAGGTCAAGGCAAGACCTTTTGCATGAGTGGAACTCAGTTTCTGCAGTGTTGGCTACAACTCTTCATGCTTCTACTTTAATACACAGTTTAATGATAATAATAATACCTTTGAAGGTGACCCGGAAACTACAACTAATCCAGAATGCGGCAGCTAGAATGGTGACTGGGAGCGGCCGCCGAGACCACATAACACTGGTCTTGAAAGATCTACATTGGCCCCCAGTATGTTTCAGAGCACAATTCAAAGTGTTGGTGCTGACCTTTAAAGCCCTAAACGGCCTCAGTCCAGTATACCTGAAGGAGCGTCTCCAGCCCCATCCTTCTGCCTGGACACTGAGATCCAGCGCCGAGGGCCTTCTGGTGGTTCCCTCACTGCGAGAAGCCAAGTTACAGGAAACCAGGCAGAGGGCCTTCTCAGTAGTGGCACCCGCCCTTTGGAAAGCCCACCCACCAGATGTCAAATAGAAGAACAACTACCAGACTTTTAGAAGACATCTGAAGGCAGCCCTGTTTAGGGCAGCTACCACTGTATTTTAATACTTTGGTGGAAGCTGCCCAGAGTAGCTGGGGAAACCCAGCCAGATGGGCAGGGTAAAAATAAATTATTATTATTATTATTATTATTATTATTATTATTATTATTATTATTATTAATTCACTCCATCTGACAGACTGAAGGAAGGATAGGGAACCTCAAGATATCTGTGCTGACCTTGAATGGTTTTTACTTGTGTTTTATGCCTCCCAGAACTCAGAACAAACAGAAATATCAACGTATCTGGAATCACACACCATGCTATTTGGCCACAGATGATCAGACAACATATTCAAATCAAATAGCTACTAGTGATATAATTTAAATGATTATTCAAAACCTAAAACTGTAGTAAAAGGCACATTCTCCCCAAGCATTTGTTCTCTCTTTCTCTCTCTCTATCTCCCCCACCCACCCCAGTCTGGAAGGACCTCCAGCCACCCAGAGCAGATTATGTGGTTGGTAGTGGATCCATCAGTGCTACAGTTTGCATCCTGTATCTCTAACACAGAGATGATTTTGAAAATGACGTTCAACAACCTCACAGAGTTAGTAGTTATGTTAATGAAATTGGAATATTCAAACTTAGAATCCATCTCCCTTGAAAGCCTACATCTTGCAGACAAGTGGAGGCGAGAGAGAGAGATGGATAGGGAAGGAGAGGGAAGGAGAGGGAGAGAACTGATTCTTTCATTTCCCAATTGTAAAGTCGCCAGAAGCATTTGGCTTACCTACAGTGGAATAATACTAGATGATTATCACTTAAACCAGAAGGACTCTTAATAAAAGTAAAAAGGTAAAGGGACCCCTGACCATTAGGTCCAGTTGTGGCTGACTCTGGGATTGCGGCGCTCATCTCGCTTTATTGGCCGAGGGAGCCAGTGTACAGCTTCCGGGTCGTGTGGCCAGCATGCCTAAGCCGCTTCTGGTGAAGCAGAGCAGCGCACGGAAACACCGTTTACCTTCCCGCCAGAGCTGTACCTAATTATCTACTTGCGCTTTGACGTGCTTTCGAACTGTGAGGTTGGCAGGAGCAGGGACCAAGCAACAGGAGCTCACCCCATCGCGGGGATTCGAACCTCCGACCTTCGTATCGGCAAGTCCTAGGCTCTGTGGTTTAACCCACAATGCCACCCGCGTCCCCTTAATAAAAGTAGGAAAATGAAAAAGATGGGTGGGAGCACATTACAAATGATGCTTGTCAACCTGTGTTCACAAGGTGCACAAAGGTGTATGATGCAACAACCAGGTCAGAATCTGGATGAGAGAACTACATACGCATCTCAAATTCCAACATAGAAAAATAAATGACATATAATATGTATCATTAATGCATGTATGAAGAGAGCTGGCCTTAGGAATACCATGTCAAGGGATGCTCTGTGCTGAGCTCAATGACTGTGTGTGTGTGTTTTATGTACTCTCTGCAGTGGAAAAAGCAAGTGTCTGTAGTCTTTCTTCTTCTTCAAGGTTCTACACTTTGTTGGGATGCTAACTGCAATAATGATCTTCCTTCCATTGGCTTTAAAATATGTTTCATTTTCCACTTTGTTGTTATTTGTAGTAGGTAAAAATCAGTGTAACAAAGCTTTGCTTTAAGATTGTTACCAAGCACTTAACCTGTAAGAAGTCAGGTAGGTAAAAATGGTTATTCTGACATAAAGAAGGCGTGCTAAAAGATAACAACTGCTATGAAACAAGAAAAATATATTAAAAGCAAAATAAGGCACGGCTTGGTCATGTGGTTACTACAGCTCTATATTTTGTTTTTTGTTTTTAATGTTTTTTATTAATTTTCATTTATAACACTCCAATTAATAACATATTAAATCTTGCCATATCATAATCCAAATAACAAAGCCAATCATACATTCCCAATTATACAATTTACAGAGACTTCCCATGTTCTGGCTGGTCAGGAGAAAATCTTTTGTTTCTTGTCCCTGCCTTTTCTCTCCTGGTTGTTCACATCATAATTCTAATCTTAATCCTTTATCTTATCTTAATAGTTACTAGTATCGACTTTCAATCGTATTTAACAAATCCATATGTATGTTAACATGCAAGAGGAAATTTGCTTTTCTTCTTATTTGTTCACCAAATGTTTTTCGCTGCAGTCCCCCTCGGAGGTCCCTTTCTCATTCCACAGTCTTGTCTTCCAGGACTCTGGGTTGTCTTCCAGCTTTCCTTTGTTTGATGAAAGTTTAAGAACAGTTTCAGGTTAAGAACAGACCTCCGGAACAAATTAAGTATGTAACCAGAGGTACCACTGTATAGATTGTTGGGCAGACTGTTTGCAATATTGCAATGTAAATAAACTGTAATCTACAGATATAAGTCATTTGGTGATTGATCAGCCTTCTTGGAGACCACACAATCCCCCCCTCCAGGCCCTAGAAGGGGGGCTGCTAGACATCCATTCAGCCTCCTCTCTCGCTCATAATGAAAAACTTCTGCAAACAGCTGCACTATTTGTTGTCCCAAATTGTTATCTCAAGTCATTACAAAGTCAGCCATCAAATATTTCCTGCTTTCCTTGAAAAAGGGAGGAATTCTCATTTTTCTGTGCTGTGTCTTATTAACAAACGCCATCTTGTTTCTTCTTCTATCTTTATCAAGTCTTTCAAGACTGAGTAAAGCTGCACTGTTGAATACAGTATAATTTCTTGATGAGGCTTGGCATGGAAAACCAATTGTAGATATTAAGAATAGAAAAAGAATGCATACTTGGCCTACATTTTAAAAACCCATTGGTGATACAGGGAAAGACAGCAGAAATCTTCAGAGACATACCAAAACAATTGTTGGACTTAAGAACTATATACAAGGATCTGGCAAGATTATTAAGAAACAACACAATCCCTTACAGGTGGGAATTCCCCCAAGGATTATCTTTTAATTTGAAAGGGAAGAAGGTGAGAATCAGAACAGCAGAAGAGCAAGAAAAATTCCTAAACGATCACGGGGAGGACCTTCGAAAAGGGACAGCAGGTACCTGGCCACCCCCCACGCCTGGTACAAAAGATCCACCTCCAGACATAGACGAGAAGGGAGACAACCCCATCGGCTAACAAGCTGATCCAGGATGTCTCTGCAGCTTTTTAGTTGGAATATCCATGGGGCAAATTCCCCTGAAAAAAGGAAAAGGATTTTTCACATTTTGAGGAAAGAACAACTAGACGTCATTTGTCTCCAGGAAACCCATGTGACTAGGCTCCACAGAAGAGTGCTAATAAACAAGCGACTAGGCCAAGAATTTATTTCATCAGCTAAAGAAAAGAAAAGGGGAGTCGTGATATATGCAAAGGAGAGCCTAGCACCAAAATTTGTGTTCAAAGATGAACAAGGAAGAATTTTGGCGATCGAAATACAATCACAAGGAGAAAAATTTTTGATAATTGGAATTTATGCACCAAATGAGGGGAAATCTGAATTTTATGGGAAGCTGCATGAGACAATGCTGGACCATATGGACTATAATAACATCATTCTGATGGGAGATATGAATGGGGTTGTCTCCACACACATGGATAAGTCACAAAATCAAAATGTGACTAAAGATGGCAGACTACCAAAGACTTTTTTTGAACTCACAGACAATATGGACTTGATTGATATCTGGAGGACAAAGAACCCCCTAGGTAGAGAGGGAACATTCTTTTCTGAGGCCCACCTATCCTGGACAAGAATCGACCAAATCTGGATATCTAGAGGACTGGCACCCAAGACCAAAAAAGTAGAGATCTGCCCTAAAACTTGCTCCGACCATAACCCCTTGAAAATGGACTTGAGACTTACACCAGCTGGATCCTTCAGATGGATAATGAATGATGCATTGTTTAGAGACCAGGAGATAGTGAAGAAGGCCCAAAAGACGATGAAAGACTACTTTGAACTAAATTTGAACACTTCGGTGGAAAAAAAAACAATCTGGGACGCAAGCAAAGCTGTTATGAGAGGGTTTCTGATACAGCAGAATTCTATTAAGAAAAAACTCTGGAACGGTAAAAAGGACAAGATCTTGGAAAGGATAAAAGACGGAGAGAAAAAGTTGAGACTAAATCCAAAATCAAAAGAAGTTTTGAGAGAAATAAAATTCCATCAAGCACAATATGCAAAACTGATAAATCAAGAAGTTGAATGGAAAATCAAACAGATGAAACAAAGATCATTTGAATCGGCAAATAAATGTGGGAAGCTGCTATCATGGCAGCTGAAAAAGAGACAAAAACTGAACTTTGTTACCAATCTAGAGGTTGAAGGAGAATGTATTCAGAAACCAGAGGAAATTAGAAAGTGTTTCCAGAGATATTTTAAAAAATTGTTTTCTCAAGGACCCCAAGTGGAGATTGAAATAAATAAATTTTTAAAAAGCTATGGCCTACAAAAACTAACACAAGACAAACAAACTGACCTGAATTATAAAATAACCCAACAGGAAATCGAAAATGCCATTCAGAACATGCAACTAGGCAAATCCCCGGGCCCAGATGGACTTACCTCCAAATACTATAAGATATTGAAGGAATACCTGACTCAGCCATTGATGGAGGTATGTAATCAAATTATGGAAGGGAAGGGGGCACCAGAATCGTGGAAAGAGGCATTCATCACTTTGATACCAAAATTGGAATCTGAAAAGACTCAACTTAAGAACTACCGTCCCATCTCACTCCTAAACGTGGATTACAAGATTTTTGCTGACATTTTGGCAAATAGATTGAAAAAAGTCTTAAATGGAGTTATTCATAAAGACCAAGCAGGCTTTCTCCCTGGCAGGCATTTGTCAGATAATACTAGGAACATTGTTGACGTTCTGGAACTTCTACAGACAAATTTGAATACAAAAGCAGTTTTGATATTTATAGACGCGGAGAAGGCCTTTGACAATATATCTTGGAAATTTATGAAGAAGAATTTGGAAGGGATGGGAGTGGGAAGGGCGTTCCAAAATGGCATAGATGCAATATATTCAGAACAAAAGGCTAAATTGATAGTAAACAATGTGGTGACAGAAGAGTTTAAAATTGAAAAAGGAACACGACAGGGGTGCCCCCTATCACCCTTGCTATTTATTTCTGTCCTTGAGGTTTTGCTAAATTTGATCAGGAAGGATCAGCAGGTGGAAGGAATACAGGTCGGAGGAAAACAATATAAACTGAAGGCCTTTGCAGATGACTTGGTTTTGACATTACAGGAGCCGGTGTCCAGCACAAAAAGAGTATTGGAATTAATTTCTGAGTTTGGTCGGGTGGCGGGATTCAAGTTAAACAAACAAAAAACTAAGGTTTTGGCAAAAAACTTGACACCTTTAGAAATAGATGGGTTTCAGAAGGAAACAGAACTAAACGTTGTTAATAAAGTGAAATACCTGGGGGTCAACTTGACTGGGAAAAATTTGAATCCGTTTAAAGATAATTATGAAAAATGTTGGTCTGAAATTAAAAAGGATCTAGAAATCTGGTCAAGATTGAAACTTTCCTTGTTGGGAAGAATTGTAGCAGTAAAGATGAATGTATTGCCAAAAATGCTGTTTCTGTTCCAGACCCTACAGATCGTGGACAGAGTGGAATGTTTTGGAAAGTGGCAGAGGGACATTATGAAGTTTGTCTGGCAGGGCAAAAAGCCCCGAATAAAATTTAAAATATTAACAGATGCAAAGGAAAGAGGGGGTTTTGCCCTGCCGGACTTAAGGTTGTATTATGAAGCTGCATCCCTCTGCTGGCTGAAAGATTGGTTTTTGCTAGAAAACACTGATGTCCTAGATCTGGAAGGGTTCAACAATGCTTTTGGGTGGCATGCATATTTGTGGTACGACAAGGTAAAGTCTCATAAGTTGTTTAAAAACCATATTGTAAGGAAATCTCTGTTTTCTGTCTGGACTAAATACAAGGACTTATTTGAAAACAAGACTCCGAGGTGGTTATCACCGATGGAGGCTAAAGCCACAAAAATACTTAATATGGGGGGTGGCTGGGCAAAATACTGTGAAATAATAGAAAGAGTGGGTGACACTTGGAGGTTGCAGAGCTTTGAAAAATTGAAAGGGAAGGTGCGAGACTGGTTTCACTATGCCCAAATTTTAGAGATCTTTAAAAAAGATAAAAAAATTGGTTTCCAGGTGGAAAAATCAAAATTAGAACTAGAATTACTTGAACCTAAGACGAAAGTGCTTTCAAGAATGTACAACTTGCTGCTTAAATGGAATACTCAAGATGAGACAGTCAAATCAGCCATGATAAAATGGGCACAAGATATTGGATACAACATTATGTTTGAGGACTGGGAAAGGTTATGGACCACCGGTATGAAATTTACGGCATGTAGTGCCTTAAAGGAAAATATTATGAAAATGATGTACAGGTGGTACATGACCCCAGTCAAACTTGCAAAGATATACCATTTGTCTGATAATAAATGTTGGAAATGTAAGGAGGCTGAAGGAACTTTTTACCACCTCTGGTGGACATGCCCGAGGGTGAAGGCCTTCTCGGAAATGATTTATAACGAGTTGAAAAAGGTATTTAAGTATACCTTTCAGAAGAAACCAGAGGCCTTCCTCTTGGGCATTGTGGGCCAGAGGATACCTAAGAAAGACAGAACCTTCTTTCTATATGCAACGACTGCAGCAAGAATTCTCATAGCTAAATACTGGAAGGCACAGGAGCTACCCACACTGGAAGAATGGCACACACAACTGATGGACTATATGCAACTAGCCGAAATGACTGGCAGAATCCGAGACCTGGGAGAAGAGGCTGCGGAAGAGGATTGGAAAAAATTTAAGGACTATTTACAAAAACATTATAAGATATATGAATGTTAAAAATTTGCTAAGGTTTGAGGTAAATATGCTTCAGTATTGAAATTCGGAGTTGATAGAAACAAAGTTAATGATTGAGAAAAGTTTTAATTTCAGAGTGAATAATTAGATGAAAATACAAAAACACAGGAAACAAGGTATTAATTTGCTGTTTATATTTATTATAAAGAATGCAGGGATGGAGGAGATGGGGAAGTCCAGTGGATGATGAAAAAAAAAAAAAAAAGACTTCGAAAAATGAATTTTTTCTTGTTTAATTTCTTTTTCTTTCTGTAAAACCGCTTTTGTTGTGTTATTGATGATGGATTTAGATTCTGGAAAAAAGCAATAAAAAAATTTATAAAAAAAAAAAAAGAATAGAAAAAGAATGTGCCAAACACCTCCGTAATCCAAATGTCATGATGAGAATCTCTTAGAAATCCGAGCTTAATCACCAGGGACTGTACAGTTGTGCAGGTTTTTTCTTAGTCTTCTTCAGTCCAGACTATGTCTGTTTATTGTCCAAATCAAATTATTTTATCAAACAGATATTTCTGGCTATGAGAGTGACTTCAGAGAGTGCCAGCCGTGTTGTGCTCTGGGACCCAGTGTCCTGCTGCTTGTACCTTGATGCAAACTGACAATCTTGGACAATCTGTGGGTCTACTAGACAGTCCTCCTCCACCCTGGGGAGTCTGCCAAGGCTAATATCAGCCCCCATATCAGCCCCTGACTTACCGGCACGGCTGGGATCCGATCATATGGAAGTCAGCCATTTCCCACTGCCGGAAACAGGAAGCCCACCTTCACTTTAACTTTAATCGATATACGACAAAAGTTCATGCCAGCAAATGTGATTTCTTGTGTGAAATATACCCCGGTTGTAATCCATTGGTTGTCTTCAGCCCCCCTGAAAAGGCCCTTTCTTTTTCAAATCACCATAAATTACATCATTTTATCATCTTGAGCTGAGAATATATCTAATCATGTTTTTGTGCAAAGTCCCTTCATATCTTGCCAGTTCCAATTAGAGACCTCCACAGAGGCCCGCACCACAAATCCTCAGATTCACAAGTTTTAATAAAATTCCTCTTGCATTCCATTTAGTTAATTAAATCTTTCTTCGTGAGGCTTGCCAAGTCATGAAGTAGCATGTATAGAAAAGAAACAGATGCTCACCTCACATATACCGTAGTAAAACGACCAAAGTCCTTTCTGGATCAAAACCTTAGCACCCAGTAACTGGTTTGTTTAGCAGGTCCTTTTTGTCTGCTTTCCAGAACACGCCAGTTTCTGAGTCCAAATTCAAATATTTTTTAAGGAACAGGAATGCTCCCACTCATGGCGCTGGCAATGGAGAGTTTCCAATTTGTGCAATGTTAAGCACCCAGCATCCCTGCCCCCGCATTCCATTGTAGCAAGCGGCAGATATCGGATGACCCGCAGGTGAGAAGTCCCCCCCTGCCATGGGGGGCCACCAGGGATAATTACCCCCATATTATCCCTGATAAATTGCATGGCTGGGAGGAAAGGTGTCAAACGCCATGGCAATCGCACCGGAAGTCCTACAGCTCTATATTTTGGGACACTGTTAATTTTCATTTTTTAAAAAAAAACAGCAAGAGGAGAAGACTGAAGAAGCAGCTGCAGCTCGTTAGACAGGAGTTTGTGGTAATACTGAAACCTTTAACTCTAGTTTTTTAACTGACTGCAGAATGCTTATGGGAAGCAAGCAACAAGTGGCTATTTACTCATCACCAAGAGAAGATCCAAAGAGAATTCAAGTTTGCAAGTACTTGCCTCTGTGTATACATGAAAATCTTGAAATAATTACTATATTTAGTGCTATTGGTGCACCTATATAATTATATGACTTATTGAGCGCTGGAGATTGCTGTTGTGCCGAGATCCTTCTTTGAGGTTTCCTATAGGCATTTGGTTGCCCACTGTAAAAAGATGGTGCTTGACTCAGATAAGCCACTGACCTGATCCAGCTTCTGATCTGCTTCTGTCCTTAATCTAAATAGAAATCTATGTCACCATAGTGGGGAAGACAGCTCATTCTCCTGTCCACATGCTATGCATTGATGGGGCATGATGCCAAGACTCCTGCTGTTTTTTTTCTTTTCTTTTCAAACAGAGGAGTGTCCTCTGGAAAGTAAAGCATATGGGCACTCTAGTGCCTAGCTGAGTCACAATGGAAGTGAGTGGTGCAAATATGGTCCTGTTGGGGGGGCCATTAGGGGCGCATTGGAAGATGGCCAACAGT
This sequence comes from Podarcis raffonei, assembly GCF_027172205.1. Lineage (NCBI taxonomy): Eukaryota > Metazoa > Chordata > Lepidosauria > Squamata > Lacertidae > Podarcis > Podarcis raffonei. The sequence continues at coordinate 37,376,342 of NC_070606.1, forward strand.
AACATCTCTCCGACCCACACGAGGTAATTAAGAGGCTGTGCTGGGAGTATGCAGCCTCCCTGCCCCCCAAGAGAATGGGGGGGACTGCCCTTGCCCGCTGTGCCCATAAATCACCCCCGGATTCGAGGGGGTGAGGGCACTAGGCAGAACGCCCTTGTGTGGACTTCAGCTCTCCTGGACGCTGTCTCTGATTCACGCCACTAGCTGCAGCAACTTGAAAATAAACAATTAAGAAGAAGCAAATGCACATATTTCAAGTGAAGAATGGGGAGTAAAGACTGCTAATTGAAGGGACCTCTGTGAAAGAAGATGGGTCGGATAAACAGGAATATATCATGAGAAGACACACTAAGGCTCGGTATGTCGGCAGTGGGACTGGATGGGGGGGACTTTTTTTCTTTCTTCTATGTGATTAACCAATAATCCCCCCTCACAAGTCAGAAATGCCGCTTAAATGACCTAAGCTGGATGATTTAAGACTGTGTGGAGATAAACTCCAACCAAAAGCATGTTTTAAGGAGATCGAGGAAAGTACAAGAGTTTTGGGATGACGCAGTAAAAAACAGCGTCGCCATTTTGGCAAGTTCTGTCGAAAGATTTATGTCTGGGAGGAGGAATGGTTTTGTTTTCATACTGCGGGCGAACCTCCTCAGAGGACTAAAAGTAGGCGACAGATTTGCGAAGATTAATGATGGAAAGAGTGCTGTTATTAATGGAAGTAATGATATATGGAAACCATCTCGATATGGCTATTGGACGAACGGAAAAATTCACACAGGATTACAACTTGCTTTTACCTGCTTAAGGAGATTATTAGAAGAGGTCACAAAGAAAAAAGAAAACATACGAAAATAACAAGATGAGATATGGAAACAGCAAGATAGGACTGGATAGAATTATGAACATTATTTGGACAGATTTGTGGACATTAATGCAGCAGCAAGAAGATGATTGGACCACCTTAGGAACTTGAAATATGGGTACCCCCAACAAAAATTTAAAATTCAGCTTTGTAATTTGGAATTTATGTGATGTGATTTGATTTGATTTGATTTGATTTGATTGGTCGGTTAATAAAAATTATTTTTTTTAAAAAAAATGGTCCTGTTGAGGGATGGGTGAAGACACTGCCATGCCAAGCATAACATGTGAATGAGGCACCACATATGAAAGTTCTGTCTGGGGAGGTAGGGAACCATGCTATCTCAGTGTTTCTCAAATGAATCTTCCTAGGCTTCATATGCTCATCTGTCACCTATCAGATGTGCCCTAAATGATTACACTATGCCAGCAGGCCTGAATGAGTCCGAAGGCTTAAAACTTGCTTTTTTAAAGGCTTCCAATAAAAAATGCTTGCAGTACTGGAGGCAGCTACTATGTCTGGTACAGTGGTACCTTGGTTCTCAAACTTAATCCATTCCAGAAGTCCGTTCCAAAACCAAAGCATTCTAAAACCAAGGCACACTTTCCCATAGAAAGTAATGCAAAATGGATTAACTGATTCCAGACTTTTAGAAACAACCCCCCAAACAGCAATTTAACAGGAATTTTACTATCTAACAAGACCACTGATCCATAAAATGAAAGCAATAAACAATGTAGTGCAGTCACACAATCAATCAATCAATCAGTAGCTGAACTGAGTTCCACTCAGTCACAAAAACAAAACAAAAAGAGAGGCCAAAAATAATGCAGAATAAATAGCAAAAACAGACAGACCTCAGCCTAACACTCAGTGTGGCACTCACAACGGAAGTGTAACACTCAAAACGGAGCATGTTCAGCTTCTGAAAAAAAGATCACACTTACTTCCAGGTCTGCGGTTTTGGGGTTCCAAGTTGTTTGAATACCATGGCATTTGAGAACCAAGGTACCACTGTAAATGTCTGTTTCTGCATCTTCACACAGGAACCCACAAGGTCTTTGTGCCTCCTAGGTGGGTCATAAGGAAAGGGTTAAAATGAGTGTGATGTGATTGGCAAGTGGAAACTGTTAGGAGGAGTTAGTGTTAAAGTGGATGTTTTTTGGAAGTCAGTTGAGAGTGGGGAGTTGGAGAAGGAAGAGGGAGGATAAGTCTGTGGGTTGGTCGAGTTGTGTTGTGAGGGAATGAGAGGAATTGTTAGGTGGGGTCAGATAGATAGTTGGGATAATCAGTTTGAAGTTGTTAGGAACGTATAAGACAGTATAGAAACTAAGATTAAGAAACTGCCAAGAAAAATTAACCGAAACCTTAAACGTGTTCATGCTTATGAAAATAAACTTGATTATTTGTTAATGTTAACAACTGTCTGGACTCCGTGTGTCCCCGAGGGAAACGGGTTGGTGGCAGCAAAGAGGCAATCACAGTGGTGGCACAGGGATCAATAAATTATTGCTGCAAAGGAAGCGAAGTTGCAAGTCAGGCTAGATATTGGGAATCTTGTTTTAAGACACTTAAAAGGAGGGATGGTTTCTTTCATGTTCTCTTTATGTTGCAAGAACAGCATCTCCCAGCTTAAGATGTAATAACGAATTACAAAGTATCACTCATAAGGGCCACAGCTCCATCTTGTGGCATCAGACTGCATCAACTTGCTTAAAGTGGTAACTCATTCCGAAAATGTATCCAAACTAAAGCAGAAGCCAGCAGCACTCTTAAGATTCAAAAGGCAACAGGATCTTCCTTGCTTAGGATCTTCCTAATTATGGATTTTGCACATACTGTATACTTATAGTTAAAGGTGCAAGGGGCTTATCCTCACCACCTCAAAATTCACCTTGCAGGTTGCCCGTTTCACTTTTCGCCTAAATGGCAGGAATGGTACTTCATTTTTGTACTTTCTAGACTGGAGAAATTGAAACACATAACATCTCTGTTCTTTCAGAATTTAGATTTAAAAACTTGATCCACATCCAGCCTGTCACTGCCTCCAAGCACTGGTCTAACACCTCAATGGTGTCTTGGATCATTATGATAGTCGGAGCTTTATCTACAGCCCCTTTGCTACTGATCCCCAGTATGGAATCCACCTTTTTCACAGCAGCCACAACATCTTTATCAAGCTCTCTACTCTGACCCCATGATCTCATTCCTGGTCCATCACTGCCAGTACAGAGCCCATGACCATATACAGCATGTGAAATTAATATTTTATCTGCCCCAGTGTGTATCAGTTTACACTTGCTTAGATTGAATTGCATTTGCCATTTTACTGTCATTTTGGAGAGATCCTTTTGAATCCATTCATTCCTACTCTTTCCTTTCTGTTTCTAAATAGTTGCTATTGTTCTCTAGAGCAAATGTGCTTGTGGTAAATGGCTGAGGGGAGTTTGAAGGAAGAGATATAGAAGAGGAGGAGGGTGGGAGTGGGTGTCACTTTTCGGCCCCTGCAGTGGCAATCTTAACTTAAACTGACTGTGGCAGCACTGCAGAAAAATGATGTGCCCCTTTTGTCCTCCTTATAGCTTCCATGCTTCTCTTTGAAGTTATGGTGAGTGGAAACTTCAGCCCTGGTCCACCGAGGACAACATTCTAATACATGGTCAAATCTTGCATTCCAACAACTAGGGACTGACATCAATGGAAATTTAAAAAAAAAAATCATTTCCAAGTAAATGTTGTTTAGTCCCAAGGTGCCAATTTTTAAGTAAGTTTGACACATTGTGTTCCTTTCAAGATGAAGGTTTATTGCTTATATATACCCTGCTAATGTTTCTAAGTAACTACAGTGATTTTTAAGATATTTTACAAATTTTTCTCATTCTTTTTTTTAAAATAAGTTTTATTCATTTTCAATAAAAATCTTCCAATTAATGACAAATCAAATCATTCCAAATTACAATAATAACAATACCACCAATTATATACTCCAATTATAAAAAAATTCAAAGGAGGATGCCCCATGTTCCAGGTGGCTAGAGATATTGTCCTCATTAAAGTCTGCATTTTTTGCTATTTTCCATTTTCAGAACTCTGATTTTTAACCCTCCTCATCTTCCCAGTCCATCAGTCGCTATTTCTGTGACTCACTATCTTTTTAAACAGTTCCTTATATTATTAATACTCAGGAGGCATTTGTGTTCCATATTATTCTCTGTCCAATTATTTTGAAGTGCAGTCCTCTTTCTTTGATCTCTCCTTCATTTGACGAAGTCTCGTTAAGGCTCTGAAGTTTATGGCGGCATATCAACAAATTCTTTCTGATCTCTCTTAATAAGCTGGTGTGTCTTTATGTTTCCATTCGATACAATACGATACGATAATCTTTATTGTCATTGTCCCATACAGAACGACGAAATTAAGTACTGTATTGTGGGGTATGTTTCAGGATCTGTATGCTATATGAGAATTATTTCAGTTTCTTCTAAAGGAGCCCTCCTCCCCCCCCCCCCAGTTCTCCCGGGCCCTGGGAGAACTGGCAGGGCCCAGAATTCACTGTCATTCTGTCCTCAAATCATATATAGAAATAATCCATACAAGCAGATGTGTCTTAGAGCAAAGTATACGCCTTTTGTAATCCAAACGAATTCCATTCTTTTTGTAACTGCACAATACAGCCGCCACCTTTTCCCCCACCCTGTCCTCAGCCTGAGCTGCTTTCATATCAGATCTTACTCTGTCAGTTCCAATTAGAGTTCTACATTGAGGGCTGTGCATCATTCAATTGAAATTTCACTTCTTGTGCTTCCTTTGAATAATTAATTTCTTTCTGGGTGAGCTTTGCCAAATCATGAGGTAACAGATATGATGAATGCAAAAAGACAGAGGTCTCTTACCTCATTAATCCACGCATTAAGATGAGAGTCCTTTTAGAGTCTGAAATTTAGCATCCATTGACTGTATAATTAGGCAGATTTTTTCTTTTATCTCCTTCCATCTGGAACATGCCAGTTTTTGGTCTGAATCTTATTACGTTTTTGAAAACAGGTATTTTCTGCTTCTGGGAGTGGCTCCAGAGAGTGCCCGGCTCGTTCTGTGAAATTTTTCCCATTCTTGATTATTATTTTTGTTATCTTGATGTCTGATCTTCACAGTCATCTTTGCCATTTCAGCATAGTCCATCATTTTGTTAATCCACTCTTCTTTTGTTGGGACCTTCTCTTCCTTCCACATCTGGGCTAACAACATTCTTGCAGCTGTTGTCGCATACGTAAACAGTTTTTTAGGTCTCTTGGTATTTCTTCTCCTGTTAAACCTAGTAAGAAGGCTTCTGGTTTTTTATTAAACGTTGTCTTAAAAAATAATAAGAATATACCATTTCCCAGAAGCCCTTTACTACCTTTCATAACCACCACATGTGATAGAAAATACCCTCCCTCTCCTTATATTTCCAGCATAACTTAGATGTATTTTTGTACATTTTTGCCAACTTTACTGGAGTGAAATACCAATACCAACGGTCCATCATTTTCATATAGTTTTTCTTCAATGCACAACAAGCCATAAATTTTTAATTCTCTTTCCAGAACCTCTCCCATAAATTAATTGGTATGTTATAACCTACATGCTTTGCCCAGTGTATTATCACTACTTTGACTTCTTCATCTTTTGTCTCCCATTCCAACAGTAGTTTATACATTTTTGATAGAAATTTATCATTATTTCCCAGTACTTCTTTTTCAAACCTCGAAAATTCCTTCCCAAAACCCACTCCTTTATCACACCTGAAAATATCATTGAGTTGGTGATATTGTAACCAATCTGTTAACAAATACCTTATATCATTACATTCTTTCAATTTTAATTGGTTTTCCACCTTCTTTAACAATTCATAATGACTTTTTTGACCAATATTGCTTCTAGTGGGGAGAACCATCATCGCGTTTTATTTTCCAACAGATTTTTGTACTTTTCCTATACTTGATAGCTTGATTTTCTTATAATGTGATTCAGAAATCCCTTGTGTACTTTTGTTTTCCCATACCACAAATAAGCATGCCAGCCATATCTTTTATCATGTCCTTCCAAATCCAAAACCCCGAATTTTTAGTAGTACTCATTCCCGTAGCCAACAAATAGGACCCTTCATAATATAATTTCAAATCTGGCAGAGAGAATCCACCTCTCTCTTTAGCATCTGTTAACAATTTGTATTTAATTCTGGGCTTTCCCCCCTGCCAGACAAATTTAGAAATATCCTTTTGCCACTGTTTAAAGTTTTCTGCTCCTCTGACCACAGGTATCAATTGGAATAAAAATAGCCTTCTTGGCAATACATTCATTTTTATCACTGAGATTCTTCCCCACAAAGACAAGTTCATCTTTCCCCATACCTCTGTGACTCTCTTTATTTCTTTCCAAACCTTTAAATAGTTATCCTTAAAAATATTTATATTCTTAGCTATTAGCCATACCCCTAGATATTTCACCTTCTTTTCTACCACCAGCTCTGAACCTTGTATAAATTAATTTTTCTTTTGTTATGTCATATTCTTTAACAAGACCTTTGTTTTGGTTTTATTAAGTTTAAAGCCAGCTAGTTGCCCAAATTGAGTAATTTTTTCTAGCACCCTTGGTACTTTTGCAAGGGATCCTCAACAGTTATTACTGTTGCTTTCAATTTATATGATTTGCACCCTACTGTGATTCCTTTATTTTTTCATCCATTCTTATATTTCTCGCTAATGTTTCCAAAGTCAAGATGAACAGTAAAGGAGACAGGGGACAACCCTGTCTCGTTCCCTTAGTTATTTTACATTTTTCAGTTATAACATTATTCACTATCAACATCGCTTGTTGTTCTGAATATATTGCGTCTATTCCATTCATAAAGGTCTATCCAAAGTCCATCATTTCAATTATTATTTTTTTCATATACATCCAGGAGACTCTGTCAAATGTCATTCCTCACCTCCAAATATTCCACTACATCCAATATATTTCTTATATTGTCTTTCATCTGTCGGCCTGGTAAAAACCCAGCCTGATCTGAATGTATCAAATCTGTTGACTTGCTAAATGCAAGATGGTTCTTTTAAAATTAGATTCAGAAGCAATACAAATGCAAATGAGTGAGAAGATTACAGGTTTTATTCCAAACAGCAAGCAAAATATATATTATCAAGCAGCACTTCAATCTGCCACCAAGAAACCCTGAAGAAGTGGCGAAGTGACCTCCAGGTAGCCTTCGATGCACAGCACTGCAGCAAAGAAGGGCAAAGATTTAATTCCCCAAGGGATTATTAAACTGCACATAGACATCCTAGTAATTTTTTTTTTTAATGGAAGGGTTTTCATGGATAACAAAGGAACATATAGCATTTCTGTTTTCCATCTTTTCTACAGGTCAGATACATTTGGTGTGAGACACTGCTGTCGTAGGGGAGAGAGAGAGGTGGGGGAGAGAAGGGGAAGGTAGGGAATGCTTTCCAGGGTGAATTTTCTTAAGAAATATGGGAGTGACATATCCCAACAGAGGCTCCTCTGTCATTAGTGCTTCTCTCCCCTTTTCTCTATCCAAAGTGAATAATTAGAGATAAGAAAAACTAACTAGAAAATTCCAGCAATACAACTGCTAACTAAGGGAGGATTCCAATCTAGAGAGAAACTTATCAAATTAAAGTTTACAACTCAGTGGCAGAGAGGAAGAGAAAGAGAGAGATTAGACCAGAAACTGCTGAGGGAGCTAAGAAAAGGCAGCACTCTATCCCAGAGCAGATAGATCCCAAGACTGGGAAACAACTGGAATTGGACCAGTTCCTCGTCGGAAACGAGTTGGACATCACCACAAGTACTTTTTCTACCCTCAATAGGTATGCTGTGCTAGAACAAGAATCTGCTACACAGCATGATGAAGCAAGAGCAACAAAGAATCTTAGCCGCTCCTAAAACAACGGAAGAATACCCATGGTCACTGACAGAATTAGAGAAGGCAAGGTTACTAAGCAAATCTTTCTTATAACTGAGACTGTGATGAACCTGTATGAGAAATGGAATCTTAAGAAATCTTGTAGTTCTTTTCATCAACACAGATTGACAGTGATAAGTTCTGAAGGAATATTTCACATTCACTTATAAGTCTGCATTAAATCCATTATCTCTATGTACATGCGCTGTGGGGCATCATAGCCTATGATAAAATCCAGATGTTGCCATTCAGGAACATCCTTGTGGTAAACTAAGTTTGGGATCTGAGGCAGCAAGAGGGCCATGTCCTTTGAGTCTGCAATCCAGTCGTTACCACCACTCCAGACAGCTGTTGGAAGAGTCATCCGTTGTACGTTGTGGAAAGGTGGTGTTGACTAAAAGAGAGAAGATAAAAAAAAGTTTAAAAGCAGTCTTCAAAGACTTCCTGATCAAAACACACACATATAGGTACAAACATGCAAAACACAAACATATTTCTTATTTGAGGAGAATGCAGGTTGAACTCTTAATGTGCGTAACAACTGGGCATTGTGCGCATTCATCAGAAGTTGTGCAAGAAAGTGCACATAATCCATCCATGAAGAGGAAATTGTGCAGATTGTCTGGTCAATCTACATCTCAGGGTTGTGCTTCCAGCCTCATGCAGGGCAAAGAAGTCCTGCATTGTATGGGGTTTGACTCTATAATTTGATGATTCTATGATTTTTTGAGAACCTAAACTTTGTTCTTATCCTTACTGTTACTAAGCAACTGAGCTTAGATAGTAACATTTGCTGATTTGTTTGTTTGTTTTTAATATCAAGTGGCCGAGACCCTGAGCTGCAGGCCGCTCTGCCTGGCTGTAAATCCAGCACTGATTGTCTGGCTTTAATGATTGTTCCAAAAGAATGGAATGGTTTATATGTAGCTTTAAGCCCAACTATGACTGAGCATGAATGTGCACTCTGCCTAAGAGGAGAGCACAGACACTTTGACCCTTCTCTGGTCTCACTACTGCTGCTTTAGCATTAAGGACAAACCCAGGCTCATAGTTTGTCTCACTCCAAACAAACCACAAGATGGAACCAAAGTTTGTTCTCATATTTACAGCTCATGCAGTGTCCTGAGAAAGACAAGCCACATGCCTGGGTTGAGCAACTTGCTCAACCAAACTACGGATTAGCGTGCAGAAGAGCAGCAGCAGGAGAGTCAAGGGAAGTGCAAAGTGGGCAGGCTCTCCTCTCAGGAAGCTCTTCCACACCAGCATTCATGGCAAGCTTTGATTTGGCTTAGAGTTACCTACAAACCAGCTCAGTGTCTTTGACTCATTACTCCCAACTATCATCACTGTGATTCTTCCTACTGCTCCAGTTTTGTTAGCACTGAAGAAACATGATTGCAGTTTCAAGACAGACTCTTCTGGCAAATTTCAAGTATGGCAGTTAGAACCAGACTTATATCTTAGTTAGCTAATCTATAGAGGGATAAATTTGAAAGAAAGAATGGAAGCAATCCTCATTGGTGTGATGTATTGCTTTATAAAAAAAATGATCTTCATTATAAGACAGGGGAGTGAAGATAGACACCTGGCATATGGCAGATTTGTCAACAAATTTACATTTGAGATACATTTTTTGGCTATAGAAATTAGATATTATCAAGTGAATCTGGAGACCATTCACTAGAGTAAATGTGCATCTAATTTAAGAGATATTTTGGCATATCCTAAAGTAAAGGGACATGGGTGGTGCTGTGGGTTAAACCCCAGAGCCTAGGACTTGCTCTGTTCCCTGCTTCTGCCAACCTCACAGTTCGAAAGCACATGAAAGTGCAAGTAGATAAATAGGGACTGCTCTGGCGGGAAGGTAAACGGCGTTTCCGTGTGCTGCTCTGGTTCACCAGGAGCGGCTTAGTCATGCTGGCCACATGACCCGAAAGCTGTACTCTGGCTCCCTCGGCCAATAAAGCGAGATGAGCGCTGCAACCCCAGAGTCGGTCACGACTGGACCTAATGGTCAGGGGTCCTTTACCTTAAAGTAAATCCAAAACCTCTTTAACTCCCTAGATATTATCAAGCTGGGCCAAATAATTCCCATGTGGGAGTTGTAATGGTGGTAAAATGAATTCCTTGTGCAATCCTGATTTTAATCAAATTTACCACCTTAATGAAGCATATAACCACAATACTCAAGGGAGTGATTAATGATAATGCCTTTATACATTGGCATTGCCACAAGAAAGATTAAGATCTGGACATGGGAATGCAAAAGTTGCATAAGGACAAAAGAAACTCAATGTGTTATTGCTTAAACACTGTATAGAGGAGCAATGTGATGCTTAATCTAAAGTATTGGTGCTTTGAGAACATACATGGTTCAGAGAAACAATTGTAGACACAATTTAAAAGGAAGGAAATCAGAGAGATCTATAGATTAAGGACAGTAGCATCCGGTGGACTTAAGGAGAACCTAAAATGGGTGTCTGCTATGCAACAAGTTAAAGATGTACTTTTAATGGAAATTATGCCACATTTCTTGCCATATCAGTTATTATTGTAGTCACTATATTTACATAATGCATGAAATTTCTATGAAATGGAGCTAGAAACCTGATTATCAATGCAGTTGCTATAGTTGGTAAAGTTATAGCAGATCCTCTTACATGAGTTGAACCTGTATCAACTGAAGTTAACTGGCTTTTGACTTCACATGAGCAAAGGTGATATTTGGATCTGATTTGGTGAGCATACTGTGACAAATGTCAGGTGCCCATCCCTCCCACTGCTGAGTGGTGGCAAGAGCCCATGGGGTCCCAGGCACCCATACAGGGTTTGTGTCCCTTTGGGGAATGGAAGATGTTAAATGTTCAGAAAAAGTCAGAAGCCCAAGGCAATATAAGTTCCTCAGCTAAGTTTATTCAACATTTGTCAGTGACAACAACTCACTCATGATGTTTAGTCGTTTAGTCGTGTCCGACTCTTCGTGACCCCATGGACCAGAGCACGCCAGGCACTCCTGTCTTCCACTGCCTGCCGCAGTTTGGTCAGACTCACGTTTGTAGCTTCAAGAACACTGTCCAACCATCTCGTCCTCTGTCGTCCCCTTCTCCTTGTGCCCTCCATCTTTCCCAACATCAGGGTCTTTTCCAGGGAGTCTTCTCTTCTCATGAGGTGGCCAAAATATTGGAGCCTCAGCTTCACGATCTGTCCTTCCAGGGAGCACTCAGGGCTGATTTCCTTCAGAATGGATAAGTTTGATCTTCTTGCAGTCCATGAGACTCTTTGTTGGCAAGGTGATGTCTCTGCTTTTTAAGATGCTGTCTAGGTTTGCCATCGCCTTTCTCCCAAGGAGCAGCCATCTTTTAATTTCGTGACTGCTGTCACCATCTGCAGTGATCATGGAGCCCAAGAAAGTAAAATCTCTCACTGCCTCCATTTCTTCCCCTTCTATTTGCCAGGAGGTGATGGGCCCAGTGGCCATGATCTTCGTTTTTTTTATGTTGAGCTTCAGACCATATTTTGCGCTCTCCTCTTTCATCCTCATTAAAAGGTTCTTTAATTCCTCCTCACTTTCTGCCATCAAGGTTGTGTCATCTGCATATCTGAGGTTGTTGATATTTCTTCCAGCAATCTTAATTCCAGGTAGGGATTCATCCAGCCCAGCCTTTCGCATGATGAATTCTGCATATAAGTTAAATAAGCAGGGAGACAATATACAGCCTTGCCGTACTCCTTTCCCAATTTTGAACCAATCAGTTGTTCCATATCCAGTTCTAACTGTAGCTTCTTGTCCCACATAGAGATTTCTCAGGAGACAGATGAGGTGATCAGGCACTCCCATTTCTTTAAGAACTTGCCATAGTTTGCTGTGGTCAACACAGTCAAAGGCTTTTGCATAGTCAATAAAGCAGAAGTAGATGTCTTTCTGGAACTCTCTAGCTTTCTCCATAATCCAGCACATGTTTGCAATTTGGTCTCTGGTTCCTCTGCCTCTTCTAAATCCAGCTTGCACTTCTGGGAGTTCTCGATCCACATACTGTTTGAGCCTTCCTTGTAGAATTTTAAGCATAACCTTGCTAGCGTGTGAAATGAGTGTAATTGTGCGGTAGTTGGAGCATTCTTTGGCACTGCCCTTTGGGATTGGGATGTAGACTGATCTTCTCCAATCCTCTGGCCACTGCTGAGTTTTCCAAACTTGCTGGCATATTGAGTGTAGCACCTTGACAGCATCATCTTTTAAAATTTTAAATAGTTAAGCTGGAGTATCATCACTTCCACTGGCCTTGTTATTAGCAGTGCTTTCTAAGGCCCATTTGACTTCACTCTCCAGGATGTCTGGCTCAAGGAACACAAGGAACTCACTCATAGGAACACAAGAACCAAACTGACTGGACAACACAATAATAAATCCGAGCATGAACACTGACAGTTGACAGCTGAAAGTGCATGTGCTTACTTGCCATTAGAACGTTTGTCTACCAACGCTTATACGATTGGTTAGAACATGCCTTGTAACATAAAATGTGATAAACCCAATACATAACACTCATCCCCCCAACTTCCTAACAAAAGGAACAAACATAGTCATCAAGGTGTGCCGGCTTTTTCCACTCCCACTTGGGCCATGGCGGTTCCTGTGCCCGAGTGGGTGACCTAGGAGGTTCCTCCGGTACCCGCGGTCTGAGTGGGGAGCTCAGCGAGGCCGGCTCTGAAGTGGTCCCTGCTGATGGAGCCACTGAGGATTCCAGCCTGAAGTCGCCCTGCTGGGGTAACTCAGTCACCGGTAACCCGTCTGGTTCCCCCCCTGGCCTGGGCACAGAATCTCCCTAAGTACCCATTTCTCTGTCCTCTGGTTCAACTTGAAGTTCTGTGTTCAGAGGTGCCCAGGCTCTGATCTGGTTGAGGTGTCTCTTCCAAACTAGTCCCCCCTGTTCTGTCCCCCTGTTCCAAACCAGTTCCCCCTGTTCTGTCCCCCTGGTCTCTGTTCTTCTACCTGCTTCTTCCTCCCAGCAATCCTTGCTCAAAAACACCCTTTTCCTGTCCCCTCAAATACACACTCTATCACCTTGGCAACATCTCATTCCCCAGGCTAAAAGATTTCTCTCCCCAATAGCCCATCAACACTTTTTGTCATGTTAACAGGTTTGGTCTTCACTAAGCCTGCCAGTCAGGAATTTTCTGTCTGGCACATTTCTGCAACTTGTACTTTAATCCATATCCCAGTTAATCAAAATCCTAGCATTTTTTCATTTCTAGGGTTTAGGGAGATCCCTCCCCTAAATCTATAACAATACTTTTTAAATGAAAGGTTCTCTGCATAAAGGATGCTATATAACAAAATAGTTGACTGATAAAGCTCGGAAAACTTAAAAACACCTTGTAGATGGATTCTATTAATACATGCTCAGTCTATGGATTTACATTAAGCTACCCACTATCTACCCTCATATAAACACCTTCAGAGAGAAATACTCAATTTGTGAGAAATTCCTACCTGGTTGTGGTGAGCCATATTTGCTTCCTTGCTTCCCCAGTCAAAGCCTTTGAACTTCCCAGCCTTCACAATCTGAAAAAGAGGTGTGCCATACTTTGAAAAACCAAATGGGAAAAGCAGATGATATAGAATTGTGCGATATGAATAGACCATGGTACTGGCATAAACAAGGATGTTGAACGTGTCAAAAACCATGCTATGATTAAGGCTATGCAATAATGTGTAACTTCATCTTTAGTGAGAAGAACAAAAGTTAATGTAAACATACAAAAAAAGGTACACAAAGCTATTTGAAAGCAGTAGATCTGTTTTTTAGTACTGCTTAACCTTCTACGTCTCCTCAGTTTATCTGATATCTTGAGAATGTTTGACATGTGTCCTACTAGATATGAGTTGTCTGTTTTACACCTACCTGGAAGCAACTCTCATCTAACTTAGGGGGACTTTAGTAAACACACATAGGTTTGGGCTGAAAATTTCTCTTCCGATCTAATATGTATTCTCCTCTCTGCCTCTGGGCAGCTGGGTTAAGTTGGGTGGTTGGATAAGTAGCCCAGGTATCCCATTGCTCAGAAATCAGAATATTGTGCAGGGATCAGGAGTTTCCACTCCACAGTCCAACTTAGTCTGCTAGGGGATCCAGTCTCACCCAAACACTTTCCCACAAAGACACCCACTTGCCCATCAGCTGATCTCACTCATTTAAATTATGCTCTGCTTGGCAGTATTCCATGCAAACCTCTGCCTGATGAAGGAAGGAGTTTGCATTGGAAGTGTTACTAAAGTGAATCAGGAAGAGGTTTGCATTGGAATCCAGAAGGAGCACCTTGCAAGGAGCTTTGACACCCTTGATTGTTCTAATAGGTTCCTGGAAGGAAGAACGGCAAAAGAGGCTTGAGCCCAGGAGTCAGCCTCTTTTCTTTTGGCCTTAGGCCCAACCCCAGCCGGCCGTCCATTGTCCTCCCTGGCCGAGGGCGGGTCAAAGGCCAGCTCAAGCAGGTGGGTGGCATGCGCCCAGGTGAGCCTCGCTTGAATCCGCAAACCCCGCCCACCTGTGGGGAAGGGAGGGCGGATACTGTCTAATCATGTCTATTCAGAACCATTCAATTGGACTTATTCCCAGGGAAGTGTTTCTAGTAATGCAGGCTAAGTCACAGAATCAGAGTTAGAAAACACCAACTCCATCCTAAAGATTATTTCACACAATTGATCCAAAATAGAGAGCAGGTTCAAGGGAAGCAGTGGCTAGGAAGAAGCAACTCAATTGTGGGATATATGAGCCTCAAATAACCAGCATGTTTAGCTCTATGAGTTAGCATGATGGGTTTAAGACAGTCCAGCGAGGCTTAACTAGATCATTCCCCCTCACTTTGGAAGGAAAGATTACCCAAGCCATTATTCATTTTCTTTTCCACCATGTATATCCGATCAGAAAGGACATCTTAGCTAGATGCTCCAAGCTTCTACTGTGTGGCTTTAGCAAGCCATCTTTGTGTTTCTATACAAATAATTCAGATGACACTAAGTTAAAGTGCCGGTCTAGCCTGGAGCCATCCTGATGCTTTGGACACCAACTCCCATCAGCAAAAGGCAGTGTGGCCTGGCTGATGGGAGTTGTAGTCCAATCAGGTGGGCAAAGCTTCCAGTAGCACTGGGTTCTTCACTGAGACACCAATCAGGAAAATACCACAGCAATGTAGTATTTGTCCATCTTCATGCAGAGGGACTATTTTGACAATAAAAACAAATCCATTGGGGATATTATTGTATCTGTAGCTTTTGAAATACTCCTGTTTGGAAACATTTAAACACAATAAAACTCTCTCAGCTTTAAATCCTTTCTCATAAAAACAAAACATATTTCTGGAGTATGTAAAAAGAGAGGCGGAGTTATTAAGAATTTTTCTTTCAATCATATTTATTAATTTCATTCTTAAAAGTCTTTGTAAAAGCCTGTTCTGATTGCCCATTCTTCAATCAATACGAAAACCTTTTTTTAAAAGAGAAAAGAGGATTTCGGTGCTACCTGAACCCAGTGAAGCATGTTCTGGATAGATGTCCCAGCTGGGAAGTGTGATAAATAAACATCGATTCGACTCTGTAAGAAAGCGCAAAGTGATTAGCTGAATTTATCACAAATTACAACAGCCACTTTTCTTCCATTTGGTTTGTTTGAACAAAAGCAGTGCACCAGAGCTCAACATCGGGATATCACACAGGAATCCGTGTTTACATAGTAACTACACAACTTGACACTCTAAACTGGTTACTAATCCCAATATGATGTTGCAAAAAAACAACAACAACAACAACCAATGGCTTAGAGCAAGGCATTTCAGTTTTAACTGTCCCAGAACTTAAATGCATTTTTTTTTTCATTTTATATATCAAATTACTTGCAGTGCTATTCTATGCATATTTACTAAGAAGCAAATTGTACTGTGTTCAACCAGGCTTCATCCCATGTACCTATGCACAGGAGGAGGAGGAGGAGGAGGAGGAGGAGGAGGAGGAGAAGAAGAAGAAGAAGAAGAAGAAGAAGAAGAAGAAGAAGAAGAAGAAGAAGAAGAAGAAGAAGAAGAAGAAGAAGAGTAGTAGTAGTAGTAGTAGTAGTAGTAGTAGTAGTAGTAGTAGTTTGGATTTGATATCCCGCTTTATCACTACCCGAAGGAGTCTCAAAGCGGCTAACATTCTCCTTTCCCTTCCTCCCCCACAAGAAACACTCTGTGAGGTGAGTTGGGCTGAGAGACTTCAGAGAAGTGTGACTGGCCCAAGGTCACCCAGCAGCTGCATGTGGAGGAGCGGAGAGGCGAACCCGATTCCCCAGATTACGAGTCTATCGCCCTTAACCACTACACCACACTGGCTCTCTGGTTAGATTACAGCCTAACTATAATGCTTTTCATCATACAGTACAACTAGAACCAATCCAGGTACGGTTACTAACAATGATTGATGCAATAGGCATTGCATTGTGTATGTTCCTCCTACAGAACATGAATTCACCCTATCCTGCTTGAGTACCAAACCTGGCCTTGGTGTGCACTTATGGCTTCTCACTTCATGTTCCTGGGCTGATGTGCACCATCTTTCAATGCACACAAATGTTCAGTTCCATTTTACAAGCATATGCACACAAACCCTTATACAAATATTGGACCTAAGTGTGTGATTAAATGATTGCCTGTTTTTTGACTGCTGTTTATTGTTGTAATAATAATAGTAGTAGTAGTAGTAGTAGTAGTAGTAGTAGTAGTAGTAGTATTTATCTCCCGCCATTCTGGGCAGCTTACAAATATAAAAAAGTGTTGTTGTTTTTTAAAAAAGGTATCCCACCCACCCTGTGACCACCTGGTGAAATGTAGAATGTAAATAATGAATAAATTTACAGGAATATTGGCTGGAAAGGAAGCAAGAAAGGTCAAAGACTAGTAAAAGGCTTTTACTAGTGCCCCAGAATCTGAGCTCTCCTTTAAAAAGTAAGTCTCTATCCATCATAGACACAAAGTGATGGGGCAAAATGTGCAGGTATCTTCTATGTTTTGTCTGAATGTAATTAAGTTATGGATGGCACAAGTAGCAATCACTTCAGAGAAGCCTCCATACACCTACCGTATTTTTCGCCCCATAGGACGCACCGGCCCATAGGACACACCTAGTTTTTTGGGGGGGAAATAAAGGGGGGAAATTATTTTTTCCCCCAGGTGTGCTGCGCTAATCCCGAAGCTTGGGGCATGCGGAGCTCCGCACGCCCCAAGCTTCTGGGTGCCGGCAAGGTCTCCGCTAGCTGTGGGAGAGCCGCGCGGCTTTGCGCGGCTCTCCCACAGCTAGTGGAGTGTTGCGCTAATCCTAAAGCTTAGGGCGTGCAGAGCTCAGCGCGCCCCAAGCTTCTGGGTGCCGGCAAAGTCTCTGCTAGCCATGGGAGAGCCGCGCGGCTTCGCGCGGCTCTCCCACAGCTAGCGGAGCACTGCGCTAATCCCAAAGCTTAGGGCGTGCGGAGCTCAGCGCGCCCCAAGCTTCTGGGTGCCGGCAAGGTCTCCGCTAGCTGTGGGAGAGACGCGCGGCTTCGCGCGGCTCTCCCACAGCTAGCGGAGCGCTGCGCTAATCCCAAAGCTTACGGCGTGCGGAGCTCAGCACGCCCCAAGCTTCTGGGTGCCGGCAAGGGAGAGTCGCACGGCTCTCCCACGGCTAGCGGAGCCCTGCGCCAATCCCGAAGCTTGGGGCATGCGGAGCTCAGCACGCCCCAAGCTTCTGGGTGCCGGCAAGGTCTCCGCTAGCCGTGGGAGAGCTGGGTCTCCCACGGCTAGCGGATAGCTTCCTGAAGCCTGCATTCACCCCATAGGACGCACACACATTTCCCCTTCATTTTTAGAGGGGGAAAAGTGCGTCCTAAAGGGCGAAAAATACGGTACCTTTTTTTAAGAGCACACTCCTACTAAGTAATCTTACCGCATTGAAGTTTAGCACATTAAAGCCATGCAACAGGAAGAAAGCAGTGCCACAAAGATAATCCATTGGGAAACGGTTACACAAGGAAGTAGCACACCATTTCATTGTTCTGTCTTGAGCTAAAAACTGCTTAGTTCCAAACATTTTCTGCCAAAACAAAAACATTAGTACATACACCATTTTGTTAGTCAATTCTCTTTTTTCCTATGGATACTTCTAACGAGTAGCAACAAAATATTACACACACAAAAAACTGTCATGAGAATAGAATACCCATTCAAATCCCACAAGCACAGTCAGACAGAATGACCCTCTGGACCCTCTAGGTGTCCCTATTTTCCAGCGGCTATCCCAGATTTACAGAAGCCATCCTGGTTTCTGATTTGATCTCAGAAAGTTCCATTGTTTCTTAGGATGTCCCTATTTTCACTGGAGAAATGATGAAGGGTATGGAGCTTTGCAGCCCCCAAGACAAGGAGATAAGTCACTATACAACCTTTAGAAGGCATCTGAATGCAGCCTTATAGAGGGAAGTTTTTTAATGTTTAATGTTTCGTTATGTTTTCATATATGTTGGAAGCTGCCCAGAGTGGCTGAGGCAACCGAGTCAGAATGTTAGATGAACCGAGTCAGATGGCCAGATGAACACTAGTTACGTAGGAGCCCAAATATGCAAAAGACATGAGTTATGCAAACATAGCCTCTAAGGACATTGGTTTCTTTATTTTATTTTATAATATTTTTATTATTATTTTCCATTTTTAACATTATTGTAACATCTTATTTCCTTTTACTAATTCATATCTTCACCGAACCACTCGGCTTCCCTCCATCCCGTTATCTGGTTTTTGAATAACTACATCATATTTCCACACATTTATACCATCTCAATCCTTGACTTTTTTCTTGGTTATTTTACTCTTAAAGCACAAGTAGAAGGTTCCTTCCAATGAGCGTTGTGAGATTTATCGCAGTCTTGCAAGTGTCTTTACATGTTTACAATAACTGTCTATATATTGAATAAATTTACTCCAATCTCTCTGGAAAGCTTTGTCACTCAGATTTCAGATTTTGCCGGTCAACTTTGGTAATTCTGCATAGTCTATCATCTTCATTGATTTCTAGACTTTTGGCTTCCTTCTAAAGTGGTTCAGGAACAAGCTAGATTATAATGGTTCCCACAACATGA
The DNA here is from genome assembly GCF_027172205.1 of Podarcis raffonei. NCBI lineage: Eukaryota > Metazoa > Chordata > Lepidosauria > Squamata > Lacertidae > Podarcis > Podarcis raffonei. The sequence continues at coordinate 37,395,297 of NC_070606.1, forward strand.
ATACTATTTCAGTAGGAGCCCAAATATACAAAGGACATGAGTTATGAAAACATTTTGCCAAATGTCCAGTAGCTAAATAGATGTGCTTGAAATCATTCAATTCCCCAGTAGTTTCAGCAAAAGTGTCTTACTGCTCTATTGTATGCCTAGTGACTTAATTTAGTGTCATGTCTCCTGACTTGACCCTAGGCTAAAAATACAAGAGGTAGCTATTCCTCCAATCTGAAAAGGACAGGAGTGTAACATAGCAACCAAGGGTGACTGTAGCATGGGGATAAAACTGACCATGCTCCAATGTTGTTTTATGGATTACAGAGCTAAAAGCAGCAGGGTGGAAGAGATAGACAACACAGGAGACCCAAGCAAACAGCCTCCAACATGATCAGTGAGTTTCTCTGAGCCCTAAAAATGGGTGCATGTGCCTGTAATTTGATCAGCATGGTTCTCTTCCCCTACAGCCATTCTTTGTTACTAAGTCCGCAAGGAAGAAAGAAAGAAAGAAAGAAAGAAAGAAAGAAAGAAAGAAAGAAAGGGGACAGGGTTTCAGGAAAAAGGGCTTTGGCAATCCCACCTGCCATTGAACCCCGTAGGTTTTGATTCTACTTGATTTTGGCTTTAAGCAAGATCCCTGGAGTATAGGCTTACTGTACTGTAAAGAAAGCAATACTGTAATAAATACATTCCCATGTAACTGCTCAGCATTACAGTGGTACCTCTGGTTACGTACTTAATTTGTTCCAGAGGTCCGTTCTTAACCTGAAACTGTTCTTAACCTGAAGCACCACTTTAGCTAATGGGGCCTCCTGCTGCCACTGCGCCACCGCCACGCAATTTCTGTTCTCATCCTGAAGCAAAGTTCTTAACCTAAGGTACTATTTCTGGGTTAGGGTTAGCATATGTAACCTGAAATATGTAACCCAAGGTACCACTGTATTGCTTTAAAGGCAACTGAGTTACTCACAGGTGTGATCTGCCACCATACTGACAAGATTCTCATGACAATTTTATTAGAAACCGTAGAGAATTGCACCAAATTCTTTAATATGGCCACTGGATGCAAACAGTATCCACAAGTATAGAGCACCAACACCTTTCTTTTTCTGCCCACAGCAGAAACTGGAACCCATGACACATATAGCAAGGGAGAAAAGCCAACCCCTCATTCTTTTTACCCCCCAAAAGTTCTGGCACAGAAGAGCCAAAGCGACACTGTGCTATCAAGTTGCAGCATTGGCTAGCTTGAGCTTTTTAGATGTCCAAGAGCATTATGAATGGCCTCAGGTAAAATGAAACAGACATCCCCAAATACTGTACTTAGCTACATTAGGCAATATTTGCATTCTGTTGTTTGAACAAATATTTTGCCCGAAATACATACTTTGAGCTTAGGTTCAGGAACCATTGCAAGTTTGGTCAAAGCCGTGTTGGTCAAGTACTTTACAGTGACTACTGGTGCCAATGCAAAGAACATCTTGATCTTCTTGGCTAGGTGTGGCATGGTTGAAAATGCAATGAATGCTGTGGGGTGGGGGGGGGAGAAAAATAAATGGAGTTAGCAATGCAGTCTTGAAAAAACCCAATAACAAAATCTTAAACTGAATTTTTGCATAATGCAAAAGCAATCAAGTACACAATGTTGTATGTCCTGTGGGGGACCATATATGGCCATGTTTCAAGTCAAAATGAACTGTTATTTATTCATAATTAAATCTGAAGTTTGCTTTTAAATTCAAAATCACTTGCAAGATTAGTGAAATAAACCACAACAGCAATAATTGTAGCTAAAACTGAGGATGAGCAAATCTCAAGTTGAGTTCTCCATGTTTCCACAGCAATTTTTAAAGTGCTTATGAAAATCATTTGTATCATTTGTATTTGTATCATTTGAAAATCAATTGTATTATAGTGTGCATAATTTGCCTGCAATCTTACCTAGTACCCACAGTTTTGCAAAGCACTTTTTCCAAAAATAATGCTTTTGTATGCTATTTCCACTCATGCATTTTTATCCTAGTTTATACATTTTTGTACACATTTCTTGGACACAGAAGTTCATTTCAAAATCTGGAGAAGTGTGAATTTGGAAGGATGGTTGTGTTTCAGCTCACATATTGTTTTGCAAAGTGTTAATGAAGTGGAATAGGAGCATGAAAGCACAGTGAAAAACTGACGGAATAGAAAGGCTTGAAGCTTAAAAGAGAAGCGGCAAACCAGAACTCTATAGGTATTAGGGTTGCCAGGGCTCTAGGGCTGACCTAGTCTCCAGGTTTGCCTGGTCCCCTCCAGGGGGATTGCAAGCTTCAGCTCAGCAAGAGCTGGCTGTAAATTGTAACATTGACTCTCTTCCCTCCTTCACTTCTACCCTCTCCTCATAAACCTCCATCTCCAGGGCTTTGTGGTGGGAAGGAGTGCAGAGGAAGAAAAGGAACAGGGCTGGGCTCAAGAGGATGAAAGCCTTTAGAGTGTGCATGTGTGGTTGACACAAGGTGTATTGCTGCAGAGCACATGAAGAGTAACAGCCATAGCTGAGACTTCCTGCCTCCCCCCATGCAAAAAAATGCTCAAAACAATTCTTGGATGGCTCTCAAATAAGTCAGAGGAGGCAAAGACAAAAAAAGTGGAGACTAGAGAGTCTTGACCAGGAGTTGTCAACTTGCTCCCTACCGCCCACTAGTGGACGTTTCAAGATTCTAGGTGGGGGGTAGGGGGTTCTACGGCACAAGCTGAATCCTCCTTCCATCGAGCACTGGTGGGTGGTAAGGAAATTTTACCATCAAGAAAGATGCATTAGTGGGCAGCAAGTATAAAAAGGTTGACCACCCCTGTTCTAGACTAAAGGAGGTGCTTATTATTTAGTTTATTTTAATAAAGCACCCCTTCATGGATCCGTGCCTTGCCGTGGCAAAGGGGCTTGAATAACTCAGAGAAGCTATGAACTATGCCGAGCAGGGCACCCAAGATAGACAGGTCATAGTGGAAAGTTTTGACCAAACGTGATCCACGTGGAGGAGGAACCGGCAAGCCACTCCAGTATCCCTGCCAAGAAAACTCCATGGACAAAGACAACAGGCATATAAAAGTTATGACGCTGTAAGATGAGCCCCTCAGGTCGGAAGGCATCCAACATGTTACTAAGGAAGAGCGGAGGACAAGTACAAGTAGATTCAGAGCTGATGAAGCGGCTGGGCCAAAGCCGAAAGGACGCTCAGTTGCGGATATGCCTGGAAGCGAAAGGAAAGTCCAATGCTGTAAAGAAAAATATTGCATAGTAATAATAATAATAATAATAATAATAATAATAATAATAATAATAATTTATTATTTATACCCCGCCCATCTGGCTGGGCCTCCCCAGCCACTCTGGGCGGCTTCCATAGAAACAAAAAATACAGTAAAATATCACACGTTAAAAACTTCCCTGAACAGGGCTGCCTTAAGATGTCTTCTGAATGTCAGGTAGTTGTTTATCGCTTTGACATCTGCTGGAAGGGCGTTCCACAGGGCAGGCGCCACTACCGAGAAGGCCCTCTGCCTGGTTCCCTGTAGCTTTGCTTCTCGCAATGAGGGAACCACCAGAAGGCCCTTGGCACTGGACCTCAGCGTCCAGGCTGAATGATGGGGGTGGAGACGCTCCTTCAGGTATACTGGACCGAGGCCGTTTAGGGCTTTAAAGGTCAGCACCAACACTTTGAATTGTGCTCGGAAACGTACTGGGAGCCAGTGTAGGTCTTTCAAGACTGGTGTTATATGGTCTCGGCGGCCACTCCCAGTCACCAGTCTAGCTGCCGCATTCTGGATTAGTTGTAGTTTCCGAGTCACCTTCAAAGGTAGCCCCACGTAGAGTGCATTGCAGTAGTCCAAGCGGGAGATAACCAGAGCATGCACCACTCTGGCGAGACAGTCCGCAGGCAGATAGGGTCTCAGCCTACGTACCAGATGGAGCTGGTAAACAGCTGCCCTTGACACAGATTTGACCTGTGCCTCCATGGACAGCTGTGAGTCCAAAATGACTCCCAGGCTGCGCACCTGGTCCTTCAGGGGCACAGTTACCCCATTCAGGACCAGGGAATCCTCCACACCTGCCCGCCTCCTGTCCCTCAAAAACAGTACTTCTGTCTTGTCAGGATTCAACCTCAATCTGCTAGCCGCCATCCATCCTCCAACCGCCTCCAGACACTCACACAGGACCTTCACCGCCTTCACTGGTTCTGATTTAAAAGAGAGGTAGAGCTGGGTATCACCCGCATATTGATGAACACCCAGCCCAAACCTCCTGATGATCTCTCCCAGTGGCTGCATGTAAATGTTGAAAAGCATGGGGGAGAGGACAGAACCCTGAGGCACCCCACAAGTGAGAGCCCAGGGGTCTGAACACTCATCCCCCACCACCACTTTCTGAACACGGCCCATGAGGAAGGAGCGGAACCACTGTATGACAGTGCCCCCAGCTCCCAGCCCCTCAAGACGGTCCAGAAGGATGTTATGGTCGATGGTATCAAACGCCGCTGAGAGATCCAGCAGAACTAGGAAACAGCTCTCACCTTTGTCCCTAGCCCGCCGGAGATCATCAACCAGTGCGACCAAGGCAGTTTCAGTCCCATGATGAGGCCTGAATCCCGACTGGAAGGGATCCAAATGGTCCGCTTCTTCCAGGCGTGCCTGGAGTTGTTCGGCAACCGCTCGCTCAATCACCTTGCCCAAGAATGGAAGATTTGAGACTGGGCGATAGTTGGCCATCGTGGCCGCATCTAAAGATGGTTTTTTAAGAAGCGGTTTAATAACCGCCTCTTTCAGCGCGTCTGGGAAGACTCCCTCACGGAGGGAAGCATTCACCACCCCACGAAGCCCATCGCCCAGTCCTTCCCGGCTAGCTTTTATAAGCCAGGATGGGCAAGGATCCAGGAGACAGGTGGTTGGTTTCACTCGTCCAAGCAGCCTGTCCACATCCTCGGAGGTAACAGATTGGAATTGATCCCACTCAACTTGACTAGACAGAAATCTAGCACTCTCCCGCCCCGGCCCTGCTTCCACGGTGGAGTCTACTTCTTCCCGAATCTGAGCGATTTTATCTGCAAAAAACTTTGCAAAATCATTGCAGGAGAACATGTGGCCCGTACTGGGCCCCGATGTTGCAGGTGGTTCCGCTAAATTGTGAACCACCTGAAAAAGTCTCCTGCTGCTGTTTTCTGCAGATGCAATAGAGGCAGTGAAGAAATTCTTCTTCGCCGTCGCTATCGCCACTTGGTAGGCTCCACGTTGAGCTCTAACCTGTGTCCGGTCAGATTCGGAATGAATTATCCGCCACCGGCGCTCTAGCCGTCTCAACGATTGTTTCATTGCCCTCAGATCCGTGGAAAACCACGGGGCTGTCCGGGCTCCATGCAATCGGAGAGGGCGCTTCGGAGCCAAACAGTCAATAGCCCTGGTTAACTCCACATTCCAGCAGGCCACCAGGGAATCAGCTGAAAGGCCATCAACATGGGATAAAGCATCTCCTACCACTCTCTGGAAACCATTTGGATCCATTAAGTGGCGGGGGCGGGCCATCCGAATTGGTCCCACCTCCCTGCAGAGGGGGTGGGTCACAGAGAAGTCCAGTTGCACCAGGAAGTGATCTGACCATGGCACTTCTTTCATTTTGCTTTTACTTAGTGTCAGATCACCAACATCCATAGAGGTAAACACCAGGTCCAATGCATGTCTGTGGCTATGGGTTGGGCCAGACTTATTCAGGGACAGCCCCATGGAGGCCATGCTTTCCACGAAGTCCCGAGCGGCCCCTTGTAAGGTCGTGTCGGCATGGATGTTAAAATCCCCTAGGATGACCAAGCTAGGTGTCTCCAGCAGAACATCCGCCACGACCTGAAGCAGCTCGGGCAGGGAATCCTTGGTGCAGCGGGGAGGTCGGTACACCAAAAGGAATCCTGTACTGCCCCTATTGCCCAACTTCCAGAACATGCACTCGGAAAACTGGGTCTTCCCAATAGGACGCCTGGTGCAAACTAAAGGCATAGGAACCTGGAATGTAAGAACCATGAACCTGGGTAAGTTGGATGTGGTCAAAAATGAGATGGCAAGAATAAATATTGACATCCTGTGCATCAGTGAACTAAAATGGACGGGAATGGGCGAATTCAGTTCGGATGACCATCATATCTACTACTGTGGGCAAGAAACCAGTAAAAGAAATGGAGTGGCCCTCATAGTCAACAAAAGGGTGGCGAAAGCTGTACTGGGATGCAATCTCAAAAATGATAGAATGATCTCGATACGAATCCAAGGCAGACTTTTTAACATCACAGTAATCCAAGTTTATGCACCAACTACTGGTGCTGAAGAAACTGAAATTGACCAGTTCTGTGAAGACTTACAACACCTTCTAGAAATGACACCAAAGAAGGATGTTCTTCTCATTATAGGGGATTGGAATGCTAAAGTAGGGAATCAAGAGATAAAAGGAACAACTGGCAAGTTTGGCATTGGAGTTCAAAACAAAGCAGGGCAAAGGCTTATTGAATTCTGTCAAGAGAACAAGCTGGTCATCACAAACACTCTTTTCCAACAACACAAAAGACGACTCTACACATGGACATCACCAGACGGGCAGCATCGAAATGAGATTGATTATATTCTCTGCAGCCAAAGATGGAGAAGCTCTATACAGTCAGCAAAAACAAGACCTGGAGCTAACTGTGGCTCAGATCATCAGCTTCTTATAGCAAAATTCAAACTTAAACGGAAGAAAGTAGGAAAAACCACTGGGCCGGTAAGATACAATCTAAGTCAAATCCCTTATGAATACACAGTGGAAGTGAGGAACAGGTTTAAGGATTTAGATTTGGTGGACAGAGTGCCTGAAGAATTATGGATGGAGGCTCGCAAGATTATACAGGAGGCAGCAACGAAAACCATCCCAATGAAAAGGAAATGCAAGAAAGCAAAGTGTCTGTCCAACGAGGCCTTACAAATAATGGGGGAGAGAAGGTAAGCAAAATGCGAGGGAGATAGTGAAAGATACAGGAAATTGAATGCAGATTTCCAAAAAACAGCAAGGAGAGACAAGAAGGCCTTCTTAAATGAGCAATGCAAAGAAATAGAGGAAAACAATAGAATGGGAAGAACCAGAGATCTGTTCAAGAAAATTGGAGATATGAAAGGAACATTTCATACAAAGATTACCATAATAAAGGACAAAAGTGGTAAGGACCTAACCAAAGCAGAAGACATCAAGAAGACGTGGCAAGAATACACAGAGGAATTATACCAGAAAGATATGGATGGCTCATACACCCCAGGTAGTGTGGTTGCTCACCTTGAGTCAGACATCCTGGAAAGTGAAGTCAAATGGGCCTTGGAAAGCACTGCAAATAACAAGGCCAGTGGGAGTGATGGTATTCCAGCTGAACTATTTAAAATTTTAAAAGATGCTGCTGTTAAGGTGCTACACTCAATATGCCAGCAAGTTTGGAAAACTCAGCAGTGGCCAGAGGATTGGAGAAGATCAGTCTACATCCCGATCCCAAAGGGCAGTGCCAAAGAATGCTCCAACTACCGCACAATTACACTCATTTCACACGCTAGCAAGGTTATGCTTAAAATTCTACAAGGAAGGCTCAAGCAGTATGTGCACCGAGAACTCCCAGAAGTGCAAGCTGGATTTAGAAGGGGCAGAGGAACCAGAGACCAAATTGCAAACATGTGCTGGATTATGGAGAAAGCTAGAGAGTTCCAGAAAGACATCTACTTCTGCTTTATTGACTATGCAAAAGCCTTTGACTGTGTTGACCACAGCAAACTATGGCAAGTTCTTAAAGAAATGGGAGTGCCTGATCACCTCATCTGTCTCCTGAGAAATCTCTATGTGGGACAAGAAGCTACAGTTAGAACTGGATATGGAACAACTGATTGGTTCAAAATTGGGAAAGGAGTACAGCAAGGCTGTATATTGTCTCCCTGCTTATTTAACTTATATGCAGAATTCATCATACGAAAGGCTGGGCTGGATGAATCCCTAGCTGGAACTAAGATCGCTGGAAGAAATATCAACAACCTCAGATATGCAGATGACACAACCTTGATGGCAGAAAGTGAGGAGGAATTAAAGAACCTTTTAATGAGGATGAAAGAGGAGACGCAAAATATGGTCAACATAAAAAAAACGAAGATCATGGCCACTGGGCCAATCACCTCCTGGCAAATAGAAGGGGAAGAAATGGAGGCAGTGAGAGATTTTACTTTCTTGGGCTCCATGATCACTGCAGATGGTGACAGCAGTCACGAAATTAAAAGACGCCTGCTCCTTGGGAGAAAAGCAATGACAAACCTAGATAGCATCTTAAAAAGTAGAGACATCACCTGGCCACCAAAGGTCCATATAGTTAAAGCTATGGTTTTCCCAGTAGTGATGTATGGAAGTGAAAGCTGGACCATAAAGGCTGATCGCTGAAGAATTGATGCTTTCAAATTATGGTGCTAGAGGAGACTCTTGAGAGTCCCATAGACTGCAAGAAGATCAAATCTCTCCATTCTTAAGGAAATCAGCCTTGAGTGCTCACTGGAAGGACAGATCATGAAGCTGAGGCTCCAATACTTTGGCCACCTCATGAGAAGAGAAGACACTCCCCCCCCCCGAATAGAAATTGATGAGATAAAAGAGGCTATAAAAGAACTGAAGAGAGGAAAGGCCCCGGGACCAGATGGATTTACATCAGGTTATTATAAAGAAATGAGAGATGTGCTGACGATACCATTGAAAGAAGTTATGAATAATATTTTTTAAAAAAGAGATATCCCAGATACGTGGAAAGAAGCATTTATCACTTTGATTCCAAAACAAGACTCGGATTTAACACAAGTTAAAAACTATAGGCCTATTTCATTATTGAACACGGACTACAAAATATTTGCGGGGATTTTAGCGAAGAGGATGAAAAATATACTGATAAAAATCATCCATAAAGATCAAGCAGGTTTCCTGCCAGGAAGACAAATGAAAGATATTATAAGGAACATAATTAATATTTTAGAATATCTGACTGCCAGGAATGAGAAACAAGCGATATTAATGTTTGTGGATGCAGAAAAGGCCTTTGATAACATAGTATGGGATTTTATGCTGAAAAATTTAGAGTATATGGATGTGGGGAAAGAATTTTTCAATGGAATCAAGGCAATATATACAGAACAGTGAGCTAAACTGCTAGTCAATAATGTAGTTACAGAAGATATAAAAATATCAAAAGGAACAAGACAGGGCTGTCCGCTCTCGCCATTGTTATTTATAACGGTTCTGGAGGTCTTCTTAAGTGCGATTAGACAAAATTAATTAATTAAAGGGGTAACAGTTGGTCAGAATGAATATAAAGTAAAAGCCTTTGCCGATGATCTGGTAATAACAATTGAAGAACCATTGGAAAGTGTAAAAGAAGTATTGGAGGAAATAGAACAATTTGGGGAAATGGCACGATTTAGATTGAATAAGAAAAAGACCAAAATAATTGCTAAAAATATGGAACAAAGTAGGATAGAAATAATGCAACAACAGACAGAGATAGGGGTGGTGAAAAAAGTAAAATACTTGGGGATTTGGTGAACACCTACAAACATTGACCTGTTCCACAATAACTATATTCCGGTATGGAAGGAAATAAGGAAAGATCTGGAGGTGTGGGGAAGAATGAAACTGTCTTTTTGGGGTAGGATTTCTACGATAAAGATGAGTGTGCTTCCAAAGATGTTATTTTTATTTCAGACTATCCCCATTATAAAGGGGTTAGGGACTTTTAAAGAGTGGCAAAGAGTGATTTCAAGGTACATTTGGCAGGGCAAGAAGCCAAGAATAAAATATAAGTTATTAACCGATGTGAAAGAAAGAGGAGGCTTCACCCTGCCAGATATGAAATTATACTATGAAGAAGCATGCCTTTGTTGGTTAAAAGAATGGATAAAATTAGAAAACAAGGAGTTATTAGATCTCGAAGGCTTTGATAACAGATTTGGATGGCACGCATACCTATGGTGTGATAAGAAGAAAATTCATAAAGGTTTTGGGAACCACATCTTTAGGAACTCGTTAGTATGGGACAGGTACAAAAATCTATTGGAACCAAAAGTTCCACACTGGCTATCCCCGCTAGAAGTTATGAGCGTAAAGAAAATCAATATGAGAGGTAACTGGATCACATATGGTGAAATGGTAATTAAAGAGGAGGGAAAATGGAAGTTAAAACCATATGAACAAATCAAAGAACATGTATATGATTGGTTGCATTATTTCCAGGTTAATGAAATGTTTAAAAAAGATATAAAAGAATGGGACTATGGAGAAAAAGAGCCAAACCACAGACGACGAAGAGGACTTTGTGGGTTTTCCTGCCTCCGAAGAGGAGGGAGGGGAGGAATCAGACTGGGAGGCCCACCCCGCGGGAAGAGATCGGAGCGGGTGGGAAGTGGGGTTTGAATCCTCAGAGGATGGTGACAGCTCCTTCAGGGGATTCCCCACATCGTTGGCCGAGGAAAGGGACGAGGTTGAATCGGAAAATCGGGCCGGGGGTGGAGGGGGTCCTGGGAGGGAGGTGGATGTCAGGGAACTGCCATCGGAGCCAGAGGCGGAGGGAAGACTCCAGAGGGATGCCGGAGAGGGTCCCAGTAGGGAGAGAAGCAGCCCATCTGCTGGGGAAGGAAATCAGCGTAGCACCAGTGGAGAAGGGGGGCAGATGGGGGAATCGGCGAGGGGGCTCCAGGACTCCTCGCCGGAGACCAGCGGGGAGAGCACGGGTCCTCCGCTGCCCACACCCTCCCTGCGCAGAAGACTTCCGCGCAGGGACAGTAGGCGGAGACTAGGCGTCAAAGAACTTCTTTGCTGGAAGAAGTTCAAGAAACGCCCACTGACGGATTCTGCCAGCGATTGAGACAGCCACGGGTGAGAGGCTGTCCAGACAGAAAGGGTTCACCCAGGTAACCTAGCCAGGAGTGAAGACAACTTACGTACGAGCAACCCCTAGAACCATTACAATCACCTATATGTGAAATAACACTAAGAAAGAAAGTGCAGGAAACCACTTTTTATAAGCCCCTTAACCAATTTGAATCATCACCTATATGGGAAATATCACAAAGGAGGAAAATGACCGCTCCCCGCTTAAAACGGGGGGGCGCCCTTTGCGTGGACGTGCGCAGCCCCTAGATCTGGAGCGGCTCCATCAGCATAGGCTTCGCTTTGCCTTCCCTCAGGTGGGATACCTGGAGGTCTCCGCCTACCTCAGTCAGTTCTCCAATCCCACCTGGGGGAAGCGTTGCCAAGGAGATCAGGCCAAGTAGGGGAGGGATTACCTGCCCACACAATAGAGGGAGGATCTTACCTGGGAATCCTCACTTGGCTCCAGAGCTTCTCCCACCCTACCCACCCTCAGTTAATGTCTTATTTTGCAGGTTAACTTTTCTTCACAGGTTTTGCAGGTTAACTTTTCTTCACAGGTATGCGGGCGCTGCTACGTAAGGTCACTGTTAAAGGGCCGGAAAGGAATTTCCCTGCATTGGCAGGTTTCGCCTTTCCCGTAGCAAAACGTCACAACTTTGGCGGTATCAGGCCTTGGGCGGAATCCTTTAGTCCATCTTCCTCTTTGCGGCGGCGATACCAGGGTTCCCCATTAAAGGGGTTTCTGAAGGGAGGCTTTGACCGTACGCTGAAAGGTTGTCATTGCTCTCCCCTGCGGCGGCGGCGTAACGGGGGCGGCTATCTCTGCTTGAACATATGTTCTCCAGAGCCGGCCCATCCCCCCCACACACACACTGGATAACCCTGATGCTCCCTAGGTCCCCGGCTGGAGACTGGGGAGGGAGAACGCCCAATGCCTGAGCCAAGGTCTACCCACATTTCAAATTTAATAAAGTTGTGGCCAATTTAATCCCATAGCACATATGCTTCTCCATAGGTGTCCATTGGAACATCACTGTACCATGAGCAAGATGCCTCTTGAATTTAATATACAACAGCAACTGCACATATAATTATGTAGTGAATAGAATTGCCCGCATGTGTTTAAGAATCTTGCTAACCTACCCATTGTGGTGCCCTCGGAATGACCAACATAAAATATTTTTTCCTGACCAGTTTTGTTCAGGACAAAGTTTATTGAAGCTGGAAGGTCGTATTTAGCCATTTCATCAAAACTGCAAAGAAAAAGGAACAGCCTATGTTTAACAGACATGTATATGCAGTGGGATCTACATTGTGAAAGCCTAAAATGCCCTGTTCTCCACCCAGTTCAATACAAGAACAGGCTTGGATCTGGCAGATCAGAGATCATCTCCTCCATGGATCCGTCAAGTCACCAAGTCTATGAACATTTGTGAAACATCTGAATTAAGCCATGACTCATCTTCCTTATATATTTCCATTTTCACTGTTCACTAGCAAGCAGGGCCACACTATGAGCTGTTCACTGCAAACTGAAAATGCCCACCAGACAGTTAAGAGCAACCATGTGGCTGCAATGGGGAAAGCAAAAACATTTTGAAAAAGCCAGTTTCAGGAGGAACAGTACTTATGCTGTGGGCAGGAGAGGACTCTGCTTTCCCTCCAACCCATGTCTGTCTGAGAAGCTTCAAATTCCAGCAGAGATTCAGAAGGACAAATATTGAGTCTTTCCAGATCAAATCTAATTGCACCTGAAGTTAAGCTGATCTGCTATCATCTATTCTATGGAGTTCACCAAGGCCACATTTCACCAAGGCCATATTTTCCCCAGGAACAAACAAATTGTTTGTTTGTTTAAAGGGACAACTACCAATTTTACTTACTTGGAAATGTATTTCTATACCTCCATATCATATATTATAAGAGGAGGTGGAAAAATATGGCTCCACTAGGAAGAGCATGACTAATTAAAGTTTTCCCCAAAGGGTGAACTAGGAACCAGAAACAAGAAATTAGGTTTAGAAAGCTCACTCTACCTGAATAGCCAGAATTCTTGATGCTTCTCAGTATAGTTGATGTGTTTGTTGGACCAAGTGTTACCTCTGGTGTTTCCAAGCCAAACATCATATCCAGCATCAGCCAATATAAAGCCCAGGCTGTTGTAGTCCATATTAAACACCCAGTTACTGCTAGAACCAAGCAAGCCATGCTGCAAGAACACTGCAGGCCTGGGACCTGAAGAGGAAGAGGAAGAAGAAGAATTTATACCCAGCCCATCTGGCTGGTTTTCCCCAGCCCCATTGGGAGGCTCCCAACACAATTAAAACTACAATAAAACATCAGACATTAAAAACTTCCCTAAACAGGGCTACCTTCAGATGTCTTCTAAAAGTCATTTATTTCCTTGGCATCTGATGGGAGGGCGTTCCACAGGGTGCGCGCCACTACCAAGAAGGCCCTCTGCCTAGTTCCTTGTTTTAAACATAGTTACAATATGTAATTTCAGTGTCTCCATCCAATAAGATGCAGCCTTACCTGGCCAAGCTCTCCTCACTTGGCACCTCTTCTCTCCTTCCCAATTATCACCAGTGACAGTGGTGTTAAGAAGCCAGGAGAGCAACAATGGCCCACATGTGTGGCCTCACTGGTCACTGGTGTGCATCACCAACTATAAACTTGGGACGCAGAGCAGGCCAGCAATTTCACGTGTCTGGAATTTGAGTCTGGAATGAGTATCTTCTAAATGCAATATGGAAAGCAAGGCAGAGGTATTTTGGGGCACAGCTCACCAGGCCCTGCAGATCTGAATTCATTTAAAGTAGCTACCTCTTTTCCTATCTTGGGCTGTAGTTCCATCCTTACATCATTTAATATGTCATCACCAGGTTGGGGATCACTTTCCTTGTGAGTTAGAGATAGAGGCAAAGGGACTTCCGGTTTGGCATAAATGGTGGATGGATTATGGGTTTGACAGCTTCGTCAAACTTGGCTCTATGGAGGACCAGTGGGGATGTGCCAAGGTGAGCCCCCCCAAAAAAAAGTCTCAAAAGTAATTGGAAATATATAATTGGAAAGAAGCTAATGCACATACATCAAGTGAAGATCAGGAGTAAAGACTGCTGATTAATGGATCTCTGTGAGCGGAGCAACGGGCTGGACAATAATTCAAGTGAAGAATCATCATTAAAAGACTGGTATGTTGGAGTGAAATGGAAAGGGGGGAGAGGAAAAAACTTTCCTTTTTTTGTCTTATGTGAGTACCAATAACCCTCCCCTCCAGAGAGAAGAATTGTTGTGAATTATTAATCACAAGCAGGAGATCATGAACTGTGTGGAAATGAATTGTTGATCAAAGAGAGGACTGGTGGAATGGAAGGAAAGTTTTATGACGCAGCTACAAATGGAGTTTCGTGAAGAGATGCTTGCCGACGAGGGGGAAGAGGACCAGGGTCATCGGAATGTGAATGTATGGTTATCGGAATGTTATCTTGACCCTGCAGGGTCCTCTGAGATATAGATTGGCAAGCCTGTGGAAACCAACGGACAGACTGTGGGAATGTTCTTAACGGAGGTGTGGAAATGGCGTCTGTTCTTTTCCCTCCTCTCACTGACCTTTTCGCGCCTTCGAGTTTTTGGGCTGGCTATTCCTGGCCTCTCTCCATCTGTTTCTGAGCTAAGATTGGTATTTTGTTTATCCCTGCTCTGGCTCTCCCTTCCTTGGTCACTATGCTCAGGGATCAGATTACCATTAGCTATCTGCTGCCTGCTCTCTGTTCTCTGAAGCCATGCCGCTAGGCTGCCCCTCCTCCCTCTCACATTCCAGCTCACATTCCCGTGTCCTTATCTCTCTTTGTCTGTTCTCATTCCCAGCCTCTGTCAGCTCCGGAATGAAGCTGACATGAATGTATTGCCAAAATGTTATTTTTATTTCAATCAATCCTGGTGATAAGTAATGTGAATTGCTTTAAAGAGTGGCAGAGACATACTTCAAGATTCATTTGGAGAGGCAAGAAGCCAAGAATAAAATATAAATTATTAATAGACCTTAAAGAAAGAGGAGGCTTCTCACTACCGGATATAAAATTATACTATGAAGCCTCTTGTTTGTATTGGATACAGGATTGGATAACATTAAAGAATGTAGGCTTATTAACAGAAGGCCAAGGTACATAGAAGTTTCCAGAACCACATAATAAGAAAGGCAATTTTTCAAGTTTGGGGAAAATATAAAGATCTATTAGAACAAAAAACACCATGGTGGCTTTTGCCACTGGAAGCAATAGCATTCAAAAAAAATAAACCCAACTGGGCAACATATAGAGAGCTGTTAATGGAAGTGGATAATAAATTAAAATTAAATGAATATAATGAAATAAAAGAAGAGGTAACAGATTGGTTACAATATTTTCAATTAAATGAAACATTTAAAAGAAATAAAAAGAAAGGATTTGCATATGAAATTTCAAAATTCCAGAGAAAAATACTAGAAAGTGAATATAAATAACTATAAAAAATGTATAATATTTTGTTGGAATGAGAAACAAAGGATGAAGAGGTCAAAAGTGTTATGATAAAAAGGGCAAAAGATGTGGGACATAATATACAGATGACAGATTGGGAAAGATTATGGAAAAATGATATAAAATTCACAGCATGTACGGCTCTTAAAGAGAATTATATGAAAACGAGGTACAGATGGTATCTAACTCTGGTTAAATTATAAAAAATGCATAAGACAAAAGATCATAAGTGCTGGAAGTATAAAGAAGTAGAAGGCACTTTTTACCATATGTGGTGGCAATGTAAGGTTATAATAAGTTTTTGGGAAAAGATTTATAATGAACTGGGGGGGAAATGTTAAAAATAACATTTGTTAAAAAGCCAGAAGCCTTTTTAATACGAATAACTGGAACAGATATACCGAAAGAATATAAAAACTTGTTTATGTATGCAACAACAGCCGCCCGGATATTGATAGCTCAACATTGGAAAGAACAAGTGCCAACCAAAGAAGATTGGCAATTTAAATTAATGGAATATGCTGAAATGGCAAAATTAACTGGAAGGAAGTCTAAGAAATCAAGAAGACCACAAATATAAAAAAGAATGGGAAATGTTTACTGCATATTTACAAAGGCATTGTAAAAGAAGTTAATACAATAGCAGGCTTTTAAAAACACTTGTAATATTAAGAAAGTTTAAAATTGGAAACTTTAATAAATTTAATAAATTATAGACATGTATAATATAAGATATTATAAAAGAACCAGGAGAGGAAATGGAGGGAAGTCAGGGGATCTGAGTAATCCCAAAATATGGATTTAATATGGTGTGAAGATGTTTTATTTTCTATTTTCTATTTTTTATTTTATTGAAGTTGTTTGTTATGGTTTATATGATGATAATGTTTAAATGTGAAAATTAATTTTAAAAAAATATAAAAAGGAAAAGGAAGACAGAGGCAAAGCAGTTCTGCCTTTTCTCTGTCACCCAATAGCATATCTCCATATTCTCCATGCAGAGGACCTAATAGCTCAAGAAAGGACTAAAATGTGTTTAACCTACCGTAGATATTAGGCATATTAGGCAACTGGGCATATAAGACGACCCCCAACTTTTGCTGTTCAATTTTAGAGTTTTAGAGTTATAGAGTTTGAGCACTGCCAGGGGCAGAGCGCCCACCCCTCCTCTGCCTCTGACGTTGCAGCAGCAGCAGCAGCCCAAGGCGAAGCATTTGGCGGGCGGGAGGGTAAGTGCCGCACTCGGAAGGGCTTTCCGCGTCCCCTTCTGTGGGGAGGGAGGAGGAGCAGCGGCAGAAGGGGCTCCTCTGCTCACCAGCTCCCTCTCCTCCTTTCCAATGCGTATAACCGGCGTATAAGACGACCCCTGACTTTTGGGGTGATTTTCCAGGGATAAAAGATCACCTTGTATGCCGGAACATATGGTAATCTATGGCCTTTTTTGGAATTTTTAAAGAAAAAATAGGACCAAAACATATAATTAATAAAATCATATTAATAAACACCCCTAACCAAACAGATTGTTGATGTTTTCTTGCAATAAGTAAACAAATTCCAAAGCTAAAACTTATCATTTTTTAAATAATATTTTTAAATGTCCTCATAGTATTTTCATGTATACATAATAAATACCTCA
This sequence comes from Podarcis raffonei, assembly GCF_027172205.1. NCBI lineage: Eukaryota > Metazoa > Chordata > Lepidosauria > Squamata > Lacertidae > Podarcis > Podarcis raffonei. The sequence continues at coordinate 37,412,371 of NC_070606.1, forward strand.
AAAAACACACTCACCGGATTCCCGGTTATTTCTTTTCCCATGAGGAATTCTGTTAATACTCAGGATACACCCATCATCTGTCACCACTTCATATGTCTCACTGGGATATCCTCTGAAAGAAATCATTTCACCCTTGGCGGAAAGGGAGAAAAGAAAAGGCAAGGTTTGGCTGGGAGTGTAAAACTCCTGGACACTTCTTTTCCACAGAAGACTACATCTTTAATAGCAATGGTTCCCAAACTCCACCCAATCCTCTTGGACCACTTGAAAAATTATGAAGGTTTTTGTGGACCACTTAATGATTTTTTCTTCATGCTGTTGAGCAACAATAATGCATAGGGCAAGATGCTAAACTTGCTACTGCTGATACCTAAATGAAGCCCAAAGAGCACAGGGGTTACATGAAGCAGATGTTTGGAGATACTTTGGGAATGCTTAAAAAACTAAAACAAAAAAATGCTGCAAGCTGCCCTGAGCCATGATGCATTGAGAGGGCAGGGTGCATACTTCAAAATCCTCCTCATCATCATCATCATTTTCTTGCGCCTGCTATCCCAGCATTCCATGAAAAACAAACTTTAGGTATGTGGAATATAGCACAATTAAGCAGCACTAATAACCATAAATGCCTTGAGTTAAGCAAATAAAAGAATAAAAGATGGATGGCTTACAACATCCATAGTAGCTTCTGGTTGTACAGTTCTTCTTTTCATAAACATTCCTGAAGTAACAAGGGCTTGGACCAATCCTGCCCCCATTATGAAGAGCCACATCCTTGAAGTGCATGGAAGCAAATCCATCTTTCAGCGTAGAGTACAAGACTGGGCTCCACAAAGCTGGATTAAAGAATATGCACTTTAACCTATATCATATACTGGAGAATGAATTGGCAGAGAGTGTGGCTTAAATAGCTTGCCACTCTTCACCAAGTACAACACGTTCCTGGAAGGAACAGAAACATCCTCTGTAATTGATATCATTGGTTCAGTCTTGCCCAACTCCCAATATCATCTTACGCAAACTTCTCAGAAGGTATTTCCACTGACTTCGGTGTGACACCTTTCAAGGCAAGTGGGCATAGGACTGCAGTCTCAGTTCAACAAAAGATTAGTCAACGTGTAACAGATCATTTAGTACAGCAGTTAAGAGTACAATGATCAATTTGCAGGTAGCTGATTCAAAGCTCATCTGGGTGACCTGAGGCACATTATTTTTCACACCATAATCCTATGGAGTTGATAGGTAAAGATAAAGATAAAGGACCTCTGGACAGTTAAGTCCAGTCAAAGGCAACTATGGGGTGCAACTATGGGTCTCGCTTTTCAGGCTGAGAGAGCCGTCTTTTGTCCACAGAAAGCTTTCTGAGTCATGTAGCCATTATAACTAAACTGCTACTGGTGCACAGAGAACAAGTGCCTGACCACATGGAAACACTGTTTACCTTTCCGTCGCAGTGATACCTATTTATCTACTTGCGCTGGTATGCTTTCAAACTGCTAGGTTGGCAGAAGCTGGGACAGAGCAACAGGAGCTCACCCCATTGCGTGGATTCGAACTGCTGACCTTCCGATCACCAAGCCCAAGAGGCTCAGTGGTTTAGACCACAGTGCCACCCGCATCCCAGACATATGGAGTTAATGTTGGATTGATGAAAAAGAACACTTTGCAAATGTGGTTGACATGCACAACGGAACTACTGAGAAAGCTGATCACATGACAACAGCAACCACACAAAGAGGCAGTCACCTCCCAATCACTCCATGGGGTGAATCTGCTTCTAGAATTTTCCAAAGAGTTATGGTGGTCACTGATTCTCCACAGGACTGTAATCAATACAGCAACTACTGGTAACCTCATGTATATTGTATAATGTATAACTCAAAACTACCCAGGAGAGGTGTTTTAAAACAGTTACTTAACATTAACAAATCAGGATATGCACGTTAATAAATCAGAATATGCACAAGTAGAACTTACCCATATATGTGCCCTTTCCTGTTTTTGCTGCTGTGCCCTTTGGCATGCAAAAGATGCCAGGATCCAGCCCTTAATGATGCTTTTCAATTACATACACACCCAGAAGCTGCATGCAATCAGTGCCAGAGGGAGCCTCTCGGGTGCCTGGGGCAGCACGCTCAGGGGCGGGGCACACCGTAGGGCCTCTGGCATCTACCTGCCTCCTTCCACTCAGCCGCCCTACAGCTTGGGGGGCGACGAGGCAGCGAGTGGACTGTTGGGGCAGTGTGGAGGCTGTGCACGTCCAAGCCACCACGTCTCTCCCAGGAGAGATGCATAGCTGGATGCACTGCAGGCCCCGCTGTGAGTGCCACCCAGCATTTTGTCACACACACCCTCAATGGTGACACCCAGGACGGACCGCACCTACCGCACCCCCTTCCTCCGCCCCTGCATGCAATGGCTTCATTTAATACAAGAGTTCGAAGCCATGCTCCTCTATTGCCCCATATCTTCTGACTTATATTATGTCAGCTTTTTAAAAGAATATAATGGCATGATACCATTTCATTATTTTAAAAGTCGTATCCTTGATACTAACAGATGGTGAAAAAGGGATGAATGGATTTACAAAAAGTGTTAAAGTTTATTTATTTTTATTTTAACAAAGAATCTTGTAATTATCATTCCCCCTAATAGCTGCCTCAGCTGGTGAGTGCCAGCAGGATTCAGAGTCCACATGGGGCAACTGAGAAGCAAGAAGCACGTGGGTGGGTGAAACGGGGCTTCCAAAAGAACACAAAAGCTTTAGAATAGGGCAGTTGATGAGCTCTGTTGTTCTTTGGGGAGGATTCAGCAGGATTTCCCAAGGTGATGATGGTCAACAGGCAGTGCATATGTGTCTGTTCTGATATATTTCTTTTTTAAAAAAAAAAAAGAAAGGTCTCCTGGTACCTGATTCTGATCTGGAAATGGTCATAACTCGGCCAATTGCAGCAAAATCAGCAATTGCAAACTCTTAGAAGAAAACCACAGCATCGTTTATATAACAATGGCTTGATGAAATATGAAAAATCATAACATTATTAGAACTCACATTTTATAAAAGAGAGGAGGCTGTGCCTGTTAGTAGCTGTATGGAAACATGGTCCTTATTTATTATGGCCTGGAATGACGCCTATTTGGGGAATAAGATTAGATATAATTTAGCTATATTGTTAAACAGATATGTGTGGTTAAGATAATTATCTATATAATATTTTTCTCTTTGTTGTAGTTTGTTATTAGTTGTTTCTTTATCCTCCTTTTCTTCCTTTTTATATTGTGAGTATTTATTATCAAAGTATTATGGTGTAAATGGTTAAAATGGTTAAAATAATAAAGATATTTGGAAGCAGAAATAAATTTGAATTATTTTCTGATAATGAAATGAGAACCAAATTGTATTTGTACTGCACAGCCTCTTTCATGTCATAGACTCCTGTTAAGATTTTTACCTTAGTTCCCTATAAAGGGTGTTCTCCCTAAAAGAGAGCACGTGTTGCGGTTGGGGGAACAAGCCACCCTGCTGTTACTGGGCAGATTTGGGATGAACCCAAGCCATTAAGTGGTTAAAATTGGGTTGCTGGGGAGTTTTGATTGTTGCCAATTTGGAGGAGGGGTCAGAGTCTTTAAATACAGGATGCCTGACGTTGGGCGTCCTCTTGGCCGTTTTGCACCGGATAAGGAGCTGTGGAGACGGTTGTATATGAGCTGGCTTGCAATCTACTTTCATTTTCCCTTGGCCTTAGGTTTTAAGTACTTTTCTCCCTCACTTCTTCCCTTTAGTATTTTCCTCCCTTCCCTTTCCTCTTCCCCTTTCCCCTTTTCCCATCCCATTGTATTCTTCCCTTCAACCCAGTTTTAAAATTTTAAAATATTTTAGCAGGACGAAAACGCCGGGCTCAGAGGGTGCCCCCCCCCCCGGCCATCTGAGGCTTTGCCTCTCTATTTAGGCGTTTGGAGGCCGGTTCTTTCATGGGCCGGTAGCTGCTTCCTGCGCCCCAGTTTTTGCGTTTCTGTGGACGCCAGGCCCGTCCCGAGGCCTGGTAGTCCAGCAGCCGGCAGAAGAACCTTACAGCGGGCCTCTCTGGCCTCACTGATACCCGCCGAGCGTTTTTTCCTTTATTAGGGGTTTTTAGTTCTTAATTTTATTTTGGGCAGTTGCAAGGGCGCTTGCTCTTCCGGTGCCGCGGGGGCAGTTCGCGGGATCCTGACCTCTCCTCGGGGCCACGGCAGCGGCCGCTTCTTGGGGGGGAAGGCCTTGGGGGGCAAGCGGAAGACGTGGAGAGAATTGCCTTCCCCCGGCATTTTGCTGCCCAGAGCACGTGGCGTGAGAGTGCAGGCAGCCGATTTTGCGGCCATAATCCTTGCAGGCATCGCCTAGCAAAAGAACTGGCCGGTGGCTGCCGCGCTGGGCCTCGGGCTCCCTGCTTGCTCAATATAAATCGCCCAGCTCGGCTGCGTAGCTCCCCCTGGGTGCCGGGGGGCTGCAAGCTGTATTGCGCTCACCATTTTACCTGTTTTATGTACGCAGCTCCGTTGATGGAGACTTTTCCCACTGCGGTGCGTTTCTCCCTGCTGGCCCCCTTGTGGTTGTGCAGAGTTATTGCAGCTTGGCTGAGCGCCTGGGCTCCCCCCGGTGGCCTAGCCTGGTACTGCACCTCCTCCCACTGAGCCTGGACCAGCTGGTGATCCCTGCTGGCCGGCTTGAGGAGGTGCACCTTGTGGAGAGAATCAGAACTTACAGGGTTAAGAAGTTCTGAGTGACGTCTCACATTCTGAGGCATGGTTTAGAATACTGAGGGGAGTGTTTTACTGTGTCTCTCAGAGTGTGTGTTGCTCCGTTGCGAGAGAGGAGCAAGATGTGTGCTCTGTCACCAGGAGAGTTATGAACTGTTGTTTTGCTACACGAATAAAGCTATTTGTAAGATAAGGAAGACACCGTGCGTTAAGCCTGATTTATTACGCACACACGGCAACTGTTTCTACGCTGTGTATACACTCTGCTGAAGCTGTGAGGAGCCCTTTGGAGCAGAGCACCGCAGCGGAAGCGTGTGGACTCCGGGGGCTGGAAAAGCTACAAATAAATCATCGCATAGGTTATGGGGGTTGTCAGCAAACGCTTTGAAGCAGAGACTTGCAGAGTTCGTGCCGGTGTGTGTGCTGCAGCCAGCTGGAGCTATGCCTACCGTTTGAGGCAGAGAGCTCGCTGGGAAGATCTGGTCTGCTGAACCGGGTGCTGGAGGAGTTCCGTAAGTAAGCTGGGCCCCGGGGGAAGATGGCAGACAGCCATGAATCGTACGCAGTCCCTTTTGATAAGGTGGACGGAAAGAAGCCCTGGGTCACGTGGCAGGCACTGAAGACAGCATGTCAGGCCGCAGTGGGAGCCAGACCAGAGGGGGCTGGAAGCTGCCCAGAGGGAGCACCAAGCCCAGGAGGGGCTGAGGGACTCCCAGAAAGCCCAGAAGGGGCTGGGACTGTGTTGGGAGGCTGTTGCAATGCTTCCACACGTCTGTGTGATGGGCTGTGTGCTGGAGAGCGGCTGAGAGAGGAGAAGAGAGAAGCAGTGGCAAGCTGTTCCTCTGGAAGCTGTGCACCCAGGAGTGGGGGTGCAGGCCAGGCAGGCCATTCCAAGGGTCTTGAGAGTGCCCAGGCTGTTTGGCAGGAGCTGGAGAGGGTTTGCAGAGAAACCACAGCGGAAGCCAAAAGCCACGTCCCCAGATGCAGTATAGCCTCAAGGAGCGCTGCTGGCAAGGTTGGGGGGGCAGAGAAGACAAAAGGCAAGTTTGCAAAGTTTTCCACTCGTCGTTGCTTTGTTTGCAATTCCTCTGACCATCTGCGTCGCAACTGCCCACAGAGAGCAAGGGAGACAGGGCAGGATGTTTCCAAGGTCGCTTCCCATGGGAACCAGCCGGGTTTCCATGGCAACCAGTCCAGCAGAGGAGGCAGGCGTGGGAAGACGCAGATAGTACGTGTCTCAGAGGGGGAAGAAGGCACTTATCAGCTATCTGCTTCGATGGCAGTTTTAGAGAACACCTGCAAAGGCCCCAAGGACGGGGGCAGCGGGAAGTCTGTTGCTAAGGCAACAACGGACAGCTCCAGTGAGGAGAGAGTGCTGCGTTGGGTTGTGGACTCTGCTGCAAATAAGCATCTCATGACTGAGACACCTGGTGTCAAGATAAGGAACTGCAGGGCTGTTTCAGCTGGGAAATCAGTGTGTTTTGCTGATGGGTCACAGAGACGTGTAACCAATGTGGGAAATGTGTTTGTTTCTGTTTTACAGGCGCAGCTGGAAGTCTACGTGTCGCCAGGGATAAAACATTGTCTTTTATCTGTACCTTGTCTCTTACAGGAGGGGTATAAGGTTTGTTTTGAGAAGAATGTCTGTACAATTTCCAGAGGGGGGAAGCAGCTAGTACGTGTTGAGAGAAATCAGAACAACCTCTTTGTTCTGGAAACACCTCTGGAGGGTGAGGGGAATGCTGGGAAAGCCACCATTCACACTCATGTTTCGTGTGCTTGCGTGTGGCACAAGAGAATGTCACATGGCTCTTGTGAAGACATCCAGATGTTATCAGAGTGCACCAAAGGGTGCAAGGTAAGAGAATGTGGTGAAACTCTACGGTGCAGGGCTTGCAGGAAAGCCAAGAATAAGGGATACAGTTATCCCAGGGTGGAGAGAGTAACCACAAAGCCTTTTGAGCTTGTGCATGCAGACCTTTTTGGTCCCGTTCCAAAGCCAAGTCTGGGTGGGGCCAGGTTTCTGCTGACGCTGACAGATGATTTTTCGCAGAACTCATGGGCGTTCACGCTGAGAACAAAGGAGGACGCAACGCAACTGATCAAAGATTGGGTTGCTGAGGTGGAACTAAGGTTCTCCACCAAGGTGCAGGGGTTCAAGTGTGACCGAGGTTCAGAGGTCACTGGGTCTGCTCTAAAGAGTTTCTTTCGCCAGAGAGGGATACGTCACAAGGTGACTTCTCCTCAGGAGAGGGGCGTGGCAGAGCTTAGGAGTAAAGCTCTGGTTCAAGCATCAGAGATTCTACTGTGTGACTTTGGTTTGCCTCAAAGTTTTTGGGGGGAGGCAGTAAAGACGGCCAATTTCACGATGAACAGGTGCTACAATTCAGTGGTAGGTGACACCCCGTATTTCTTGCTCAACGGAGAGAAACCGCAGCTGCATTTCTTCGGTTCGTTTGGTTGCAGAGCCTTGGTGCCTGTACCAAAGTTTCAGCAGCAGGAGGGTGGCCCAAGGTACCAGGAAATGATCTTCTGTGGGTATGAACCTGTGACAAAGGGGTGGAGATTTGCATATCCAGAAGGTGATCAGACCAAGCTTCTGATCAGTAAACATGCTGAGTTCTATGAGCAGGATAGTTGGGCAAGGCGGAAAGCGAGCCCTGAAGTTCACTCAGATTGTCTGTCTGAATCTGAAGAGGAGGGAGAGCCAGATGATGGGGACCAGGTCCATGATCAGGGTCAGGACCAGGGTAGGGCGTCTCCACAGGTTGTTAAAAGAGTATCCAAGAGTGAGCCCTCATCTCCTGTTAGCATAAAGGAGAAAGCTCACAGACGGTTCAAGTCAGAGGGGGAGTCGTCTGATGAAGAAGACGCACTTGCTGGCCCCAGTGGGCCAGAAGAAGCACCCCAGTTTGTGCCCAGGCGGTCATCTCGGGCAACAAAGGGAATTCCACCTGAGAGGTTTCAGGTCACAAATGCGTGGGTTGGTCTCGCACAGTGCGAACCTGAGATTTGTGAGGAGGTTCAACAGGTGCCTGACAATGATGCCAGGAAGGAGCGAAAGGCAGTGGGGAAGGTGTTGAACACTCAGAGGTCTGTAAATGTGTGTTCACAACTCCTCTCAGAAGGTGATACGAGAGGGGGTGTGGAGAGAATCAGAACTTACAGGGTTAAGAAGTTCTGAGTGATGTCTCACATTCTGAGGCGTGGTTTAGAATACTGAGGGGAGTGTTTTACTGTGTCTCTCAGAGTGTGTGTTGCTCCGTTGCGAGAGAGGAGCAAGATGTGTGCTCTGTCTCCAGGAGAGTTATGAACTGTTGTTTTGCTACACGAATAAAGCTATTTGTAAGATAAGGAAGACACCGTGCGTTAAGCCTGATTTATTACGCACACACGGCAACTGTTTCTACACTGTGTATACACTCTGCTGAAGCTGTGAGGAGCCCTTTGGAGCAGAGCACCGCAGCGGAAGCGTGTGGACTCCGGGGGCTGGAAAAGCTACAAATAAATCATCGCATAACCTTGCTTATTCTTTAGGAATAAATAAAGATAGGTAGATAGATAGATAGATGATAGATAGATAGATGATAGATAGATAGATAGATAGATAGATAGATAGATAGATAGATAGATAGATATAGATAGATAGATGATAGATAGATACCAGCCTGTCCTGCTTACCTTTGACTCAATTTGTTGGTTATTTAATTTACTTAATTTAATTATCGTATATAGACACTTTTAATTTAATTTATTATTTTATTTTCTTTAGAGAAGGTGCTGATAGGGAAGCAGTGGTGCTTCCGTCTTGGACGGTGACTAGCCAGCAGTTGCTAATTCTCATTTGATATTTGATAGCCCTTTAATTGGTTGCGGCGCCCCCTTTTGGGAGCTGTCTTTGACTGTTGATCTTATCCTTAACTAGCAGGTATGGCTCCGAAGAAAGTCGCCGCCCACCCCGGCTCAGCCTCCGCCTCAAAACGGCCTATTAGAGGCCCATCCCAGGCGCTTCGCTCACCCACCCCAAGTCAACCAGTGGGGCGGGTGCAATCTTTGGTGGCGAGCATGGCCGGTGGAGCATTGGCCTGTCTCGCTTCGCGGTGGAAATGGAAGGTTTCCTTCAACACTGCTCCACCCAGCCTTTCGCGTCTGGAAGGCCACTTCGTTCAGCACTTGCGTCGTCTCCGGTTTCGCCATCATCTAGCGAAGATGGGAGTGAAGGGTCATCATCGAGGGGTTCAATGATGGATCCCCAGTTAACCCAGTCCCCCGACTTACCTGCAGTCCGGGCAATTCACAGAGGAAAGGTCGTTCCACCAGGAGGGCCTCAGGGAGAAGGGGCCCTTTGGCAGCATCCATCCACTGGGGTACGCCCGCTCAGCCTTCAGCTGAAGTGGCGTCGGGTTCTGGCCTCTCACGTGTTGTTTCTCCGCAGTCAGTCCCGGGTGCATCGCAGCTGAATCTTGACTCTGAGTTGTCAATTGAGGACAGTCTACCAGTCCCTGCCAGGAAGTCTTCAGGCGGAAAACGTCGCCGCAGGAGGTCTTCCCGGAAGCATGCCAAGCGGAGGAGGGATGACACATCTTCCTCTTATACTGGTACATCATCTTCTAGTTCCAATGATGAGGCGGGTAATTCAATGGAACTTTACTGGGGTTTTGGAGAATCAGCTTCGGGGTTTCCACGGTGGGCCTGGGATCGAAGGGCCAACACACACACTGGGCAAAGTATGGAGCTGTCCAGGAGTGTAGGGACGGTGTGTTGGTACCTGACGTTAAAGTCTCTACCAATTCTGCCAGGGATATCACACCAGGTTCCCATTTGTCAGCAAAGCTACGCTCCAGGATATTGAAGGCCGCTGTGTAGACATTTTCAAATTGGCCCCACCTTCGGAGGATCAGGAGAAGGGAAACTCTTCCTCCAAAAAACGCCCTGGCGCCACCACTGTGGACAGGACATTCGAACACTGGCTCGATTGTTTCCAGGTCTTCGCTGGTGTGGTTATGGCAGCGTACCCACGGAGATCTCTTCATTTGATAGTTTATCCATTGTTCATTCTGCCTTCACCAAAGCTGGTGAAAAAGCTGCGATCAAATATGATGAGAACTTCAGGCGCCGCGCTGCCAGGATCCCTTCGGCCCGCTGGGATCGTAAGGATCTCGATGTATGGACCACTCACGTGGACCCACTCATCGATAAAAAGGTGCCGGAACAACAGAAGTCGAGGACTTCGGCTTTTAGAACTAGCCGTCGTCTGCTATGCTGGGATTTTAATAAGGGCTCTTGTCAGCGCCAGGCGTGCAAGTATGCTCATATGTGTGAAAAATGCAATGGATTGCATTCTGCTTCCTCTTGTTTTGGTGGTCGGCGGCCCTTTTGTGGGAGAGGAGTGGGTTCTCAGCAACCCCCCAAGCCAGCCCCCCTCCCTTCAACCTCAGGAACAGGAAAATAGCGTGTTGACCTCCTGGGCTCATACTCCTGTTCGTTTGCCGGCCCTTCAAATTTGGTTGCAGTCTTACCCCAATAGGGATGCTGCACGTTATTTGAGTAATGGTTTTTCTCTTGGTTTTCGGATTCCGGTAGCCATGCCTCCCATGGAACGGAATCCTTCTAACCAAAAATCAGTTCGCGAGCTACCTGAGGTTGCCCGGAAAAAGATTGCAAAGGAGGTGGCTTTGCATCATATGGCTGGTCCTTTTGGTGCCCCCCCTTTCATAATTTGCATGTATCCCCATTGGGTATCGTGCCGAAGAAAGCTCCAGGTGAATTTCGTTTAATTCATAATTTATCACATCCCAGGGGTACCTCAGTCAACGATGTTATTCCTCCGGAGCTTTGCTCCGTAAAGTATGCCTCTCTTGATCATGCGATCAAGATGATTCGGAAGTTCGGCCATGCTGCTTTATTGGCAAAATGCGATATTGAATCGGCATTTCGCTTACTGCCAATTCATCCGGAGGATTTTTGGCTCCTAGGTTTCCAGTTTGAGGGCAAATATTACTTTGACAAAGCCATGCCTATGGGCTGTTCAATAGCGTGTGCCGCTTTTGAATCTTTCAGCACGTTTTTGGAGTGGGCCCTCAAATTTAAAACCGGACTGGGCGGAGTCACACATTATTTGGATGATTTTTTATTGGCCTCGGCTCGTGATACCAGCAATTGCTCGGTGTTGCTGCGAGCCTTTGCTGACCTTACGCAGGAACTGGGGGTTCCGCTCGCTGCGGAAAAGATCCGAGAGTCCTTCGACCCAGCTTACTTACCTGGGTATCCTTTTGGATACGGTTTCCCAAACTTCCAGCTTGCCAAAAGACAAGCTGGTAGCCTTGAAGAAAGTCATAGAGGAATTGCTCCCTCTGAAGAAGGTGTCCCTAAGGCAACTCCAGTCACTATTAGGACACCTGAATTTCGCGTGCAGGGTGGTGGCTCCTGGGCGCCCTTTCTGTTCACGCCTGGCTCAACTCACGGCGGGGTTGAGGGCCCCACATCATCGAGTGCGCCTCTCCAGTGAGGTGAAGGCTGATCTTTGCATTTGGCTTGAATTCCTGGAGGAATTCAATGGGGTGTCGTTATGGCAAGACACGTTGAACTTACATAATGACTTCCAGATACAATCAGATGCTGCAGGTTCCCTGGGCTTTGGTCTTTACTGGAAAGTAAAGCCGATGGTGCGCCATGCGTTAGCTGCCTGCGTGGCAGGGAGGAGCCATTACGCGGGACCTAATTTTTCTCAAGTTTTTTCCCATTGCAGTGGCAGTGCACTTGTGGGTCGATGAGTTCAGGGACCGTCGTGTCTGCTTCTGGACCAATAACCAGGTGGTGGTGACCGTGCTGGCCAAGCTGTCGTCACGCTCCCCCAGGGTGTCGTCCCTTTTGCGGGCCTTTGTGTTGCATTGTTTACGTTATAATATAGTGTTTTCTGCACGTTTCATTCCTGGGGTATCTAACGAAATTGCTGATGCTCTGTCCCGTTTTCAGATGGAGCGGTTCAGACTCCTGGTTCCAGAGGCTCGGATACATCTGGAATATTTCCCGGATCATCTCTGGAACTTTGGCAGCAATTAGTTTTGCAGGGAGTAGCGGCATCTATTTCCCCTTCTACCCTCAGATCGTACACTAAAGCTTGGACTGATTTTTTGGCATTTACGCGTCAGTCGGCCAGTAGGGAAAGGGGGGTCCCGCCCTCCTCTTCGCAGGTGTTAAGATATTTGGCGCACCTATTTCAGTTGGGACGTGCAGCTAAGACAATCAGGATTCAAGCAGCTGCTATAGCATTTTTCTGTAAATCATTTTCTGATAAATATCCGTGCGCGAAGTTCATCATACGCAAGGCCCCTGAAGGTCAGGGTAGACTTTGTCCTTCCCGGCAAGCAACCCGGCGCCCCATCTCATTTGACTTGTTGAGTAGGATGCGCAAAAAGTTGCGGGATGTGTGCTGGTCGGGGTATGAGGCTCGCCTTTTTTCGACAGCCTTTTCTATTGCCTTCTTTGGAGCATTGAGAGTGGGTGAGCTCGTGTTGGAGGCTCACAGGGACGGTCGTTCTAGGGGCCTATTGCTCCAGGACGTACAGTTATCCCCCGCGGAGCTGAGAATCACAATTAGGAACTCAAAAACGGATGAGAGGGGTAAGGGAGCCCTCATTCATCTCCCTGCTACGGGGGAAGCAGGCCCTTGCCCTGTAAAAGATGTCAGGAAGTACCTGGCGGTTCGCCCCCAGGGGATGGTCCTCTATTGAGGCATGAGAATGGGTTGCCCCTGTCAAGACACCAGTTTGCAAAAGTGATGCGTAAGGCGATCCTGGCTTGTGGCGACACGGCCTATGGTTTTGCCCCCCATTCCTTTAGGATCGGGGCTGCCATGATGGCAGCTCACTAGGGCTTGTCAGCCGCCAGAATAAAGGATTTGGGTCGCTGGAAATCAAATGCATTCAGAGGTTATGTTCGCTAACAATTTTTGGTATCTTACATTCTTTTTGCTTGTTTATCTCAGGTTTAGCAGCTGTCCGCATCTGGATGGTGGGGCACAGCATCATCCATTGGGCTGGCATCAGAGCACGGCAGTCTGGATTGGGACCAGGTCTCGGCCTTCCTCCACATGTGCAGTTGTCTTGGCTGTCCAGACGGGGAATGCGCTGGTCAGAGTCCTGCCGCTGATTCGGAGGCAGATGCTGTTGGAAGGGCCGCCCACGGCTATCGTGGTGCAGCTGGGTGAGAACGACCTGGTTTCCATGGACTGTTTTTCACTACGTGCTGCAATTTTGGGTGACCTGGAGAAGCTGCGGGCAGTGGTGCCAACAGCAAAAATATTTTGGTCAAAGCTTTTGCAACAATGCGTTTGGATGGGTAGTCGTTGCCCAGCTGCCTCCGAAAGGGCCAGGAAACGCATCAATTCTGCTGTGTCTAAAAAGATTTTTGAGCTGGGTGGAGATGTGATTTCCCATCCTGAGATTCTTTTTCAGGCTGAATCCTTTTTCAGAGCTGATGGCGTGCACCTTTCTGCCTTAGGGAATGAGGCTTGGCTGGGTGCGGTGGTGGCTAAGCTGAAGGCTTGGTTGGGTCTGTGAGTGGTTTGGCGGTGAGCTGAGGGCTCCATGGCGGTTAGGCATTGGTTAAAATTGGTTGTTGGAGGGGTAAGTGCCTACCCCTCCAATGGTGGTGCGGAAAGGGAATTCCGTTAAAGGAATCCAGGGGCTTGCCATTCTTTTCGTCCTTGTCGCTGGCATCGGACTTGGGCAGTGCAAGCCCCACAGGAACATGAGGGTGAGAAGTGAGGGGCTGATGCCCAGCTTCATTTTCTCACCCAATACTTGTTTCCCACGCTGGCTTCCGTTGGAATCCGGAAGGCCAGCTCTGTCCCTGGGGGCAAGGACACATAGTCATAACCAATGCCTAAGCAACCACTCACATTTTTTTTGTATTTTGAATAAAGTTGTGGCCAAAATTATGCCAAAAACCTTAAACAAAAATTGATGTGTGATGTGTGAATTTTTGGGGGGTGGCATTGTGGGACTCAACACGAAACAGTTTTTTAAAACATGCACATTAGAATTGCAGTCATAGAGATGGCTTTCAAATGGGCCATTCATCACTTCATGAGCTCTGCCTTTAAGGTTCCACAGGACCACCTTTCTGGAAATTCTTCAACTTTTAATGTGAATACACAGGGAAGGTAATTGATTTCGGAATATCTGCTGGTGGCTGATGTGTGCGTGTGTATTGTGTGTTATGAGATTTAATTCTTTTTAAGTATCTCCATATCAATAAACAATATAGAAGAAAGACTTGTGTAAAATAAACCAATTGCAGCAGAATGGAAAATACCAAATGATAATTTGAGTGGAAGTTGGAGCAGATTGAGTCACACTTGCAGCACCCCTTGTGGCAAGTCATATAAAATGTTTTCCTGCAGCTGTAATTATGCTCCAAGAACACCATCTGAGAGATAGGCACGAAAGGTTAGTGAAGCACAAATGGTTTAGGCAACACTTTTTAACCCAGGGCCCTTTGAAAACTTGAGGTGTGGCTATCTTTATAGCAGCAACAAACACCTTTCAACAGCCAATTATGTAACTCACAAGATGCTACCATATTCACCAATCAGAAACACCCCAAAGAAACATTAGGAATACTTTAGTTTGCATCCAACATTGCTGTTCCACTCATGCAACAGACCTCTACTTGCAAAGTGGAATTCCATGTCCTCTTCTTCCCCCTACAGCCTCCTGTGCACCCTCAAAATCTGCTCCAGTGTGTTGCAGGACCATCTGGAACTGATTTGGTGGGAATAGGTAAGTCAAGGCAAGACCTTTCACATGAGTGGAACTCAATTTGTGCCGTTTTGGCTACAACTCTTCGTGTTTCTACTTTATTACAGTTTTGTAAATAAATAGATGATGATAGATAGATGATAGATTAGATAGATTAGATAGATAGATAGATAGATAGATAGATAGATAGATAGATGATAGATAGATAGATAGATGATAGATAGATGATTGATAGATACCAGAGATTCTTATACATCCCTTTACTTGGAACATGATCCGCTTCACTGTGCTGCAGAGAGGGTGGCAAGCAACGAAGGCAGTGGTCAGGGGAATTTCTATAAAGAAGTCCCCAAGCTTTGAAAACCCCTTAAGAGTCAGACTGAAAAACTTGTCTCTGAGATTAATTCTCTGGGATTCTTAAACAGTTTAGGTCTCAAAAAGTTTTTTGAAACAACTCAAGACTCAAAGAAAAGCATTAACTGCATTGTGGAAGGAAATATCAAAGGCATCATGAATACAGTAAAAAATATCTCATGATTATTGCTCAATAGAAATAGTTGAGGCAAAAAACTTTATTCACTCCATCTGACTGAAGTAACGATCGGGAACCTCAAGATATCTGTGCCCACCTTGAATGGTTTTTGCTTGTGTTTTTTACCTCCCAGAACTCAGAAGAAACAGAAATATCAACATATCTGGAATCACACACCATGCTATTTGGCCACAGATGATCAGGCAATATATTCAAATCAAATAGCTACTAGTGATATAATTTAAATGATTATGTAAAACCTAAAACTGTAGTTAAAGGCAGATTCTCCCCAAGCATTTGTTCTCTCTCTCTCTCTCTCTCTCTCTCTCTCTCTCTCTCTCTCTCCCTCCTGGAAGGCCCTCCAGCCATCCAGAGCAGATTATGTGGTTGGTAGTGGGTGGGTGGGTGGGTGGATCCAAAACTTCTGGGTAGACCGGGAGAGCAAGGAAGCTTACAGAGATGATTTTGAAAATGTTGTTCAACAACTTCACAGAGTTAGTAGTCATGTTAATGAAATTTGAATATTCATACTTAGAATGCATATCCCTTGAAAGCCTAGACCAGGGGTTGTCCACCTGGTCCCTACTGCCCACTAATGGGCATTTCAGGATTCTAGGTGGGCTGTAGAGGGTTCTATGGCACAAGCTGAACCCTCCTTCCATCAAGCACTGGTGGGCAGTAAGGAAATTTTACCATCAAGAAAGATACATCAGTGGGCGGTAGGTATAAAAAGGTTGACTACCCCTGGCCTAGACCTTGCAGATATGTGGGAGAAAGAGAGAGGGAGGGAGAGTGTTATGGCTTGGTCTGTCCCACAAACATGAGACCACTCTGGCTGTTAATTATTTCAGATTTATTGCTAAAGCAACAAACAAGGACGGAGCTCCTCTACTCATCATCCTCCACAGAAGATGGAGCTGCCCAGACTGAGCTTCTCCCCCTTCCCCAGCACGGAAGCCCCCACCTTTTTCCCCAGTATCTTTCGCACGTCTCGGCCACTTTTGAGATCCTACGAGATTTGGGAGAGAATGCTTCCTGCATTCCAATGTCTGACTCACTATTGAAGCTCTCACACAGCCGCCTGTCACTCTGGCCCTGTCTTTCATCTCCCCTTTGTTCAGAGCTCAGGTTACAGCTGCTCTCCCTCTCCTATCTGCCTTCTGCTGTTAACTGTTCTCTCTCTATGCCTGCTTCTTCTTCTCCTGTCAGCATCTGAGCTTCGCTAATAGAGAGAGGGAGAGAGGGAGAGAACTGATTCCTTCATTTCCCAATTGTAAAGTCGCCAGAAGCATCTGGCTTACCCACAGAGGAAACATAATACTAGACTAGATGAACCATTACTTTAAACCAGAACAACTCTTAATAAAAGTAGGAAAATGAAAAAGATGGGTGGGAGCACATTACAAATGATGCTTGTCAACTTGTGCACAAAGGTGTATGATGCAACAACCAAGTCAGAACCAGGTCAGGCTCTACTTCTGTTCTTAAACTAAGCAGAAATCTAAACAGAAATCTATGTCACCATAGTAGGGATGGGCCTGCTCATTCTCCTGTCCACGTGCTATGCATTGATGGGGCATGATGCCAAGACTCCTGCTGTCTTTTCTTAATCTTTAAACTGGACTTGGACCATACAGCTACTCAAACAGAGTGTCCTCCGGAAAGTAAGGCATATGGGCACTCTAGTGCCTAGCTGTGTCAAATTGGAAGCAAATGGTGCAAATGTGGTTCTGTTGAGGGGTGGGTGAAGAGACTGCCATGCCAAGCATAACATGAGAATGAGCCACCACATATGAAAGTTCTGCCTGGGGAGGTGGGGAACCATGCCACCTCAGTGTTTTTCAAATGACTCTTCAGAGGCTTCATATGCCTCAGCAGTCACTCAGCGGGGCAAGCTGGGGCAGGATGCTCCACGGGGCCTCTTAGGAGTCTGCCTGCCTCCTCCCACTCAGGTACCACTGTACTGTGATGAGAAGTCACTTGAGTTATGTCTCAACACCTCCATTAAAAATGCATGGATATAAATAATGATAAGCAGTTCAAAAATATTATTTTCAAAGGAATTATTTTGTGTGAACAAACAGGGATTTCTTTCCAAGGTGATTTTTTTTGTAGTTTTTGTAGTTGTTGTCGTCGTCATCATAGACATAGACTGATGGTGCTGATTTCTTGAAGGACTATTTCAGGATCACAAACTCACTGATAATTCTGCATAAGCTCAACTATCTCTTTATACATGCGCTGTGGGGCATCAAAGCCCAAGATGAAATCCAGGTGTGCCCAGTCAGGAATAAACTTGTGGTAAACTAGGTTTGAGACCTGAGGCAGCAGCAGGGCAAAATCCTTTGGAGTTGAAGCCCAGTCGTTTCCACCATTCCAGAGAGCTGTTGGAATAGTCATTTGTTTAATATCATAGGAAGGTGCTGTTTCCTAAAAGAGAGGGGGAAATAACAAATACTTAAAAATACTTTATATGTTAGGACTCTGCAAAAAATTTCCTGATCAAAACAAATGTGCACGTGCTCACGCGCGCACACACACAAACACATATATATTGTCTCCCTGCTTATTTAACTTATATGCAGAATTCATCATGCGAAAGGCTGGACTGGATGAATCCCAAGCTGGAATTAAGATTGCCAGAAGAAATATCAACAGCCTCAGATATGCTGATGACACAATCTTGATGGCAGAAAGTGAGGACGAATTAAAGAACCTTTTAATGAGGGTGAAAGAGAAGAGCGCAAAATATGGTCTGAAGCTCAACACCAAAAAAACGAAGACCATAGCCACTGGTCCCATCACCTCCTGGCAAATAGAAGGGGAAGAAATGGAGGCAGTGAGAGATTTTACTTTCTTGGGCTCCATGATCACTGCAGATGGTGACAGCAGTCATGATATTAAAAGACGCTTGCTTCTTGGGAGAAAAGCAATGACAAACCTAGACAGCATCTTAAAAAGCAGAGACATCACCTTGCCAACAAAGGTCCGTATAATTAAAGCTATGGTTTTCCCAGTAGTGATGTGTGGAAGTGAGAGCTGGACCATAAGGAAGGCTGATTGCCGAAGAATTGATGCTTTTGAATTATGGTGCTGGAGGAGACTCCTGAGAGTCCCATGGACTGCAAGAAGATCAAACCTATCCATTCTGAAGGAAATCAGCCCGGAGTGCTCACTGGAAGGAAGATCCTGAAGCTGAGGCTCCAATACTTTGGCCACCTCATGAGAAGAGAAAACTCCCTGGAAAAGACCTTGATGTTGGGAAAGATGGAGGGCACAAGGAGAAGGGGACGACAGAGGACAAGATGGTTGGACAGTGCGGGAGACAGTAGAAGACAGGAGTGCCTGACGTGCTCTGGTCCATGGGGCCACGAAGAATCGGACACGACTAAATGACTAAACAACAACAACAAATATGTTAAGGGGAATATAAATTGAGCACTTAAAGTGCATAACAATTGGACATTGTGCAGATTTAAGATGCATTGTGGAGAATAAGCATATCATCCATGAAAAGGAACTTGTTCACATTTCCTGGTAAATATACACGGTTTCCAACAGGCTTTGACCAATTTGCATATATTGACTGTCCTTTGTACATTCTCTGGCCATTTTTCATAATCTCAATCAGGTTTTGTGGAATGTGCTGCATTTTGTGCATTCTGAGGAAATGAGCTGTTTTGTATGTGACACTAAGTCAAACTATGAGAGCCAACACAACCTGACAATAAGAATTATTCTATATTTCAGAGGGCCAGCTTTCCCAAGCCTTATGCCCTCAGATGTTTTGCAGTATAATTCCCATCATCTCAGCCAATTGGCTTTATTTCCTGGGTTGATGGGAGCTGTCCTCCAAAACATCTGGAAGGAACTAGGTCGAAGAAGGTTGTTGCATACAAAATTTGTCTATTTATTTCCTTTATCATATCGTTCTCTGATAACCAAGTGTTCATGGAGCTTCATTTTATACTAACATTCCACAGGAGGAAGTCATATTGATGATAGAGGATCCTTTAAGCAAAATGGAAGTAATACACATATAGGCAGATAGAGAGAGACAGAGGGAAGGAGGGAGAACCCGTTTCATTTTTGCATTAGTGACATGAGCACCAAATCAACATTATTTCAGTTTTAAAAGAGATCCTTCTTGCACATTTCAGATATCATCATGCAAAGCAGACATCTGAGTTAGCAAATCTACATATGGATAAATTTGAAGGAACATACATACTGGACATAAGCAGTCTGTATAATGGTGACATATTGCTATATAAAAATATAATAATAATAATAATAATAATAATAATAATAATAATAATAATAATTTTATTTATACCCTGCCCATCTGGCTGGGTTTCGCCAGCCACTCTGGGTAGCTCCCAAGGGAATAGCAAAAGCATGATAAAACATCAAACTTCTAAACTTCTAAAAGTCAAATAGTTGTTTATTTCCTTGACATATGAAGGGAGGGTTTTCTGCAGGCGGGCACCACTACCGAGAAGGCCCTCTGCTTGGTTCCCTGTAACCTCACTTCTCGCAGTGAAGTAATCAGCAGAAGACCCTCGGAGGAAAGTGTAGACAATATCTTCATTTTATGACAAGGGACTGAAGATAGACACCTGGCATCTTGCAGATTTGTCAACAAACCTACATTCCCATATTAAATCTGAGAGATACATATACATTTGATACAGAAATAAGCTATTTTCAAGGGAATCTGGAGACCACTCCCTATAGTAAATATGTACAGTGGTACCTCAGGTTACATATGCTTCAGGTTACATAAGCTTCAGGTTACAGACTCCGCTAACCCAGAAATAGTGCTTCAGGTTAAGAACTTTGCTTCAGGATGAGAACAGAAATTGTGCTCCGGCAGCGCAGCGGCAGCAGGAGGCCCCATTAGCTAAAGTGGTGCTTCAGGTTAAGAAGAGCAACATGATGCTAAATCTAATATTTTCATGCTTTAAGAACATACACAGTTCAGAGAAACAATAGACACAATTTAAAAGGAAGGGAGACACATGGATCTATAGATTAAGTACAGTAGCACCTGGTGGATTTAAGGAAGACATAAAATGATATCTGTTATGTAACAAATTGAAGATGTACTTTTGTTGGAAATTATGCCACATTTCTTGCCATTCCAGTTATTTCATGACATTAATATATGTGTCTGTGGAATATTGCTTATTGCCATCACTGTATTTACACAATGCAGCAATGCAGCTTCATTTTCTGGTGAATGGAGTCCAACGTGCGAGGCCAGCCCTTGCCCCCAGAGCCAAGTGGGGCCACGCTGTGCCTCCTGCTGCCTGTCTGCACAGTGGGGAGCATGGCCGGCCAACATGGCTGTTAACAGATTGAGGTTGAATCCTGACAAGACAGAAGCTCTGTTTTGGGGGGACAGGAGACGGGCGGGTGTGGAGGACTCCCTGGTCCTGAATGGGGTAACTGTTCCCCTGAAGGACCAGGTGCGCAGCCTGGGAGTCATTCTGAACTCACAGCTGTCCATGGAGGCGCAGGTCAATTCTGTGCCCCGGGCAGCTGTTTATCAGCTCCATCTGGTACGCAGGCCGAGACCCTACCTGCCCACTGACTTTCTCGCCAGAGTGGTGCATGCTCTAGTTATCTCTCGCTTGGACTACTGCAATGTGCTCTATGTGGGGCTACCTTTGAAGGTGACCCAGAAACTACAACTAATCCAGAATGTGGCAGCTAGACTGGTGACTTGGAGCGGCCGCCAAGACCATATAACACCAGTCTTGAAAGACCTACATTGGCTCTCAGTACGTTTCCGAGCACAATTCAAAGTGTTGGTGCTGACCTTTAAAGCCCTAAACAGCTTCGGTCCAGTATATCTGAAGGAGCGTCTCCACCTCCATCATTCTGCCCAGACACTAAGGTCCAGCGTCGAGGGCCTTCTGGTGGTTCCCTCACTGCGAGAAGCCATGTTACAGGGAACCAGGCAGAGGGCCCTCTCAGTAGTGGGACCCAGCCTGTGGAAGCTTTTAATGTTTAGTAGGTTATTGTATTTTAGTGTTTTGTTGGAAGCCGCCCAGAGTGGCTGGGGAAACCCAGCCAGATGGGCGGGGTATAAATAATATGTTGTTGTTGTTGTTGTTGTTGTTGTTGTTGTTGTTGTTGTTGTTAGGCAAATCCTTGCAAGACCCACAGAGAGGAATGCCGGACTGGGCCACACTAGGGTTGCCCTTTACCTGCCTGCTTCCATCTCTACCTGTTCACCATCTGACTGAGGAGCAAGCATGTGCTGTCTGGGCGAGGTGGCCAGGGACACAGCAGTGAGGCTGGGCCAGATTCCAGGGCCCAGAAACCCCCAGAAACAGGGCAGGAATCCCTGCAAAGGGGTGCCTGATTTGTGCCACTTCAAAATTGTGTGCCCGGAGCCATGGTCCCACTGCCCCCTCATGCTGCGCCCCTGACACAGTGTGGGGAATTTCTATGAAATGGAGCTAGAAACTATTGTCATCAGATTAACAGTGCAATATTGCGGGTAAAATAATAGCTTCTTTCACTTAAGTTCACTCATGATCCCCGCGGTGTAGAAATTTAAATTGGTAAGTTTCTCATTATATTTACTTACTTACTTTCATACGTTCCTTTTTTTGAGATATGTTTCTAATGTTATATGCATTGCTTTAACAGATGATTGCATTTTTTGCAAACCTGTACCGACTGAAGATATTGAATTTTGATCACGACACAAGTAAAGGTAATATTTGGATCTAGTTTGGTGAGATTTTTAGTTAAAGTGATTGGTTTATTTGGATGTTAGTTACAATTTTTAACAAAACTGAGAGACTGAACTCATGCATGCAGAATACTGCATAGCAAAATAGTCCACTGAAGAAGCATAAAATGCCAAAATGTGTTTGGTAGTTCAGTTATCCAGAAAGTTTGATTAAAAATATCTTATATAGCCATATCAGCTATCTAATTAATATAATTAAAGAAGTTTAAGACCATCTCATGCATTGTACAGAAATTTTATTTTTATTAGGGTTTATTGTATAATTGTGGATATATTATTTTGATAAATAGTCAGTTTATGGATTTACATATTAGAATTTGTTAACGTATTCATGGGCATCACAGCCATTAGAAGACATCAGAAGGCAGCCCTGTACTGGGAAATTTTTAATGACTGATGGGAAAACTGCCAATGTCTTACCAATGTCTATCATCATATAAACAGAGGAGGGAGGGAGGGGAGGAGAAAGAGGGGGAAAGAGATGCAATTAGTGAAAAATTCTTACCTGGTTGTGGTGAGCCATGTTCTCTTCCTTGCTACCCCAGTCAAAACCTTTGAACTCCTTACTCCTCCTATTCTGAAAAAAGAAGTGTACCATATTTTGAAAAAACTAAATGGGAAAATTATTATTATTGCTGTTTATTATTAATCAAAAAATACCTGAGGATCATAGTGCAGTTTACTATATAAAAGCACAAAAGCACATAACATAATAACAAAACAATACGCACAGACACAACAGGCACGGCAGGTTGTGAGGAACATAGAAGAGAAGAAAAAGTTTTTACCATCTGCTTTTTATTCAATATTTACAGAGAGAGGCTTGGAACACAGCCTCTTGGGATAATGGCCTTGTTCCGAGTGACTCTCCACTCCCCCTTTTCTCATTTGTCATTGTCATCATCTCCCTAGGGGTGCCACGGAGGGCCCTCTGTTTCTGAGCTCTTTGCTCCTCTACCTTCAAGGCTCGCTGGGTTCTGGGAGAGAGGGGGTCTGGAAGGCTTTCTAAACACATTGTGTCTGTCAGCTGTCCTCCCTCTTCCCCCTCCACGCCTCCCAACATTTCCCGGCTTTCTGCCAGGGGATCCAGTTTGGCCCAAACACTTCTCCCAAAGTCTTCCACCTACTATCCAGCTGAGATTGCCGCTGAAGCCAGCTGGGTGTGGGTGTGTGGGTGTGTGTGCGCGTGTGAAAATCCTACTCAGTTTGCCAGAATTCCATGCAAATCCCTTCCCAATTCAGAAAGGAGATTCTCTTAAAAGACTTGTTAAAACAGATCAGCAAGAGGTCTGCATCAGAATCTCCAGGGGAAATAAAGAGGAGGGATCAGTTTCATCTGCACCTTGCAACACACTTTGAAATCCTGCATTGCTACAACAGGTAATTAACAGGTAGGCAGCCCCACTCTGCTTTTAAATGTGACCTATGAAACTAATCCTGATAAAAAACTCCTGTGGTATCAAAACGATACCAACCCTGTTTTGTTTTTGCAAGGCCATGAAGAAATTACCAGCAACTACATTCAACACCAGGTGCTCCCAGATCATGGCACTTCTTGGCCAGCCTTATGCTACTGACACACAGCCTTCACTAGCCTAGAACCCTCCAGATGTTCTGGACTACATTCTCTTCAACCCCAGCCAGCGTGGCCTGGCTGAAGGGAGTTGTCATCTAAGCAAGTTGGCACTACCAACACCTGAGTTATTCATTAAGACACAAATCAACAAAATACTGCAGAAATGTGGCATTTGTTCATCTAAATACAGAAGGAATATATTGTGAATAAAAACAAATTCACTGGGGAAATGAGTATATCTGTTCCTGGTGAAATACTGCTCTTTGGTCATTTAAAAAACAAAACAAAAATCTTAGAGAAGAAAATATTTTTGTTGTAAAATATGTAAAAAGAGAAGCTGAGCTATTGAGTTGAATGCTTCCTTCCATTATACAGAAAGGTAGCCGTGTTGGTCTGCCATAGTCAAAACAAAAAAATTTTCCCCTTCCAGTAGCACCTTAAAGACCAACTAAGTTAGTTCTTGGTATGAGCTTTCGTGTGCATGCATTGTGAAGAAGTGTGCATGCACACGAAAGCTCATACCAAGAACTAACTTAGTTGGTCTTTAAGGTGCTACTGGAAGGGAAAAAATTTTTTGTCCTTCCATTATAGTTCTTGATCTCATTCTTAATAGCCTGTTCTTTTGAAAATGATCAATATTCAAAGCTTTAATCAATACACAAAGCTTCTTTTAACAGAATTGAGGATTTAGGTGCTACCTGACTCCAGTGAAGGATGTTCTGCACAGATGTCCCAGCTGGGCAGTGTGATAAATATACATTGATTCGAGTCTGAAAGAAAGAACAAAGTGATTAGCTGAATTGATCTCAAAGTGTAACAGCCATTTCAATTTCATTTGGTTTGTTTCAACAAAACAAGTGCACTCTAGAGCTCGACATCTGGATATCATGCAGGAATCAGTGTTTAAGTAGCAATTACATGCCAGTTTTGGAGATCAACTTGACACTTCAAACTAGCTGCCAATGCCAATATTGTGTTACCAAACAAGAGGGAAATTCGCTTACAGCAAAGCATTGCCCCACAACATAAATACATTTCTACTAATACTGCAATCCTATGCACATTTACTAAGAAGTAAATTGTACTGTGTTCAACCAGGTTACACCCAGGTAACTATGCACAGGATTACAGCCCCAGTTATAATATTTTTCTTTATATAGTACAACCAGGGCAATTACAGACATATCAAATAACACCCATTTGTGCAGTGGGCCGGGCCGTTGTGTACATTCCTCCTGTAGGACATGAATTCACTCCACCCTGCTTTGGTGCCATGTCCAGTTGTGTTACCAACCATAATTAAGGGCCACTCCTAGACTCTTATCAGGAACTATGAACTGAAACTCAGTATTGCTCTTAACTATGGTCCTATTGCATCATGGTGGCAAGGAAGACACAGCCTTCTTGTGACCCATAAGGCATTACCTGCATTCTCTTTTGGGGAAGTGGACCCCTGTATGGGGAATTGCACAAGGGCCCCCAAGCACCTTAACTAGGCCTTGGTGCACACCATGACTTCTCACCTCTTCACATGTTTCTTGGGCTGATGTGCACCATCTTTCAATGCACACAAATATTAAGTTCCAGTTTACAAGTATCTGTACAAAAGCCATATTGGTTCATTTTGTTCTTATTTTTGCTCTTATTTCTATTGTGTATTTAAAATTTGTTATATTGTATTGTCTCAAGGAATGTGGCAGCTGTGCCCTCTTAAGGTTTCTGCCTTAATGCTACCAGACAATAATTTTCCAACAACAACAACAACAATAGCTCTGCCCATTTGGACGCCTCTGAAGATATTTCACCCCATTCTGCAAGTCTTTTTTAAATTTGAGGTGACAATTTCAACCTTCACCAACTTGGACATCTCTGAAGATATCATTGCCCAAAATGTGGGACAGCTCCAACCAATCAGGTTGCCTCTCAATATATCATCGCCAAACTTGGTACGAGGACTCCTGAGGTGGATATATTAGTCTTCAACTATGTTTGCATGCAAGGCACCATTTTGAATCAATATGATAGACTAATTTAACTCAAATTAAACACTTAAATTTAAGTGGCAGTCCTGGGTTGGTTTTTGTGTGCACACGTAGCCCAAAATATCACAAATTACACTATCAACTAGTGCTCAATGAAGTAGTCATCTAGGATCCACTTCTCCAGGGGTAATTAAGATATGGATGTTTTAAGCAGCAACCATTTCAAAGAAGCCTCCACATACTTTTCTTTAGATCACACTCTTTACCTCCTATTATGTAGTTAGAAATCTTACCAGATTCATGTTTTTCACATTAAAGCCCATCCCTAGGAAGAAAAAACTGGCACAAACATGATCAAGTAAGAAACGATTACACAGGTTAGTAGCAAACCATTTAGAAGTTTTGCTTTGAGCAGCAAACTGCCTGGTTCCAAATATTACCTGTCAAAACAAAAACATTAGTACACAGGTCATTTTGTTAGTCAAGACTGCTTCCCTAGAGATACTTCCAGCAATATCGGGTAGCAAGAAAATATCACAAACAGTATTATGAGAATCTTCTACTCAGATTGTTAGGCTAGAATGCCCATTCAACAATCCATGGCCATAATAATGATAACAGCAATAATTCAAATCCCACATGCATAGTCAAACAAAAGGACCTTCTGCTATATTCAAGACATGGACATTGTAATTTCAGCCATCGAAGAGACAGGATGACACAGTTAAAGTGCATCTTAAGATGTATGCAATGTGCAACTGGCGCCCTTGCAACGTGGTTCAGGAACATCATTTCAGTAGGAGCCCAAATATGCAAAAGACTTGCTGTTGTGCAAACATAGCCACAAATAGCCAATAGCCAAATAGTTGTGCTGTGCTTAAAATCACTTAATTTAGGGTTGCCATACGTCCGGACATATCCAAAATACCACATTCAGAAGTAGTGCCCAGATGTTGGGCAAAAAAGCTCAACAATATGAAATATGGCAATCCTACTTAATTCCCTAGTAATTTCAGCAAATGACGCCTTCTCTATTGTCTACATGGTAACATAAGGGAGAATGATTTTACTGCCTTGTCTTCTGACTTCTCCAGCTTGAGAATACAAGGAGTGGCTGTTCCTACAATCTGAAAAGGGCACTTCAATCTGCTTTTGTCTAGGGTAGAAGTAGTGTAGCATAGAAGCCAAGGGTGAGTTGTGAATCATAAAGCCCCCAAAGTAATCAAATATCCCCCTAGCCACAGTCAGTATGGGGCTTTAGACAATCCACAATCTCTCGTTCTCAATCCTCCCACCAGCCAGACTCTAATCTGGGAACAAAACTGATCATGTTACAATGTTGTTGTATGAATTACTGAGCTAAAAGTGGGTGAGGGTTGACATTTGGCCAACACAGAAGCCCCCAAAAGCCTCCAACATGATCAGCAAATGTTTCTGAGCCCAGAAAATGAGCTCATGTGCCTGTAACTGCCCACCACACTGTGATCATCCCAAGTTATTACTCAGTAGATTCGTTTGGCTCTCTTGTCCGATAGTCATACATTGTTTAATACTTAAAATAAACCAATAATGTAATAAATACACACTCCTATAACTGTTCAGCATTATTGCTTTAAAGGCAGCTGAGTTACGCACAGGTGTAATCTGCCATCATACTATCAAGATCTTCATGTAAGTTTGTACCAAGTCCTTTTGCTTGGGCACTTGAGGATTGTTCTCACAACAGCACCTCTTTCTTTCCTGCCCGCAGCAGGTGTTTTGTGCTGGCACCCATGCTACTTACAGCAAGATAGAAAAATGGGCACCCCAGTTTTTACAGATCAGCTTAGACTGAGCAACACCCTGTTACCAAATTTCAGCATTCGCCCACTTTAACAGTTTAGGTGTCTATGAGAATGACAAATGGCCTCAGGTCAAATGATGGATACATTTCCAAGTTCTTAGCTACAGCCAGAGATATTTGCACCCTCTATTTTAAACAAATATTTGGTCCAAAATGCATACTTTGACCAAGGATTCAGGAAGGTGAGTGATCACAGCTGATATTGGGCTGATAGAATAAACCGTGTTGACCGTTGGTGCCAATCCAAAGAACATTTTTATCTTTTGGGCGAACTGTGGCATGGTTGAAAATGCAATGAATGCTAAGAAACAAGATGGGAAAAAGAAATAGAAGATAAATGAATATAGCAAGCACTACTGCCTTGATCACAATACAAGAAAAAAATCTTAGCCTTTTCTCATAACACAAAAGCCATAAAGTACAGTCAATCCTCAGTTCCTGAATGGCTCTGTTTTGGAACATTTCGGCTCCCAAACACCGAAAACCCAGATGTAAATGCTCCAGTATTTGTACATTTTTCGGAAGCCAAATGTCAGACACGGCTTCCGCTTGAGTGCAGGAAGCTCCTGCAACCAATCGGAAGTCACTCCCCAGTGTCAAACGTTTCGGAACCTGAATGGATTACCGTATTTTTCGCTCTATAACACGCACCCGACCATAACACGCACATAGTTTTTAGAGGAGGAAAATCCGTAGGCTTGCCACCCGTAGGCATTCCCTCCATAACACGCACAGACACTTCCCCTTACTTTCTAGGAAGAAAAAAGTGAGTGTTATGGTGCAAAAAATACGGTACATTTGACAACCGAGGTTTGACTGTATACATTTTTGTAAGACCTGTGAGGAATGGCTTATGTCACATGCTTCTAGTCAAACGAAATAATGGAAAGTACACGCTCATATCCCCTCCTCTTGGGAGCCTTAATAAAGTACCGTACTTCCAGGATTGTTAAGATACAGTTTCCTGTTACATCCAGACTCAGAAACTTCTGTTTAAATTCCAACTACAAACCAGGTTTGATCCTGGCTTGAAATCCAGGATTTTATTCAAATTAAACAAGACTTTGTCAGCTGAGATGAACTGAAGCAACACAAAGCACATAAAACAAGGTTTGTGAGGGGAGTACAGTGATACCTCGGGTTACAGACACTTCAAGTTACAGACTGCATTAACCCAGAAATAGTACCTTGGCTTAAGAACTTTGCTTCAGGATGAGAACAGAAATCACACAGCAGCAGTGGGAGGCCCCATTAGCTAAAGTGGTACCTCAGGTTAAGAACAGTTTCAGGTTAAGAACAGACCTCCAGAATGAATTAAGTTCTTAACCCGAGGTACCACTGTATTATATTCCATACATTTCTTTCTCTAAGTCCATAGCAGCTTTGAAACATTTCTTTTATGGGAAATGTTACTAAGGGGAAAATGCAGGAAACCTACACAGGGATTGTTATTCAAGATGGCTCTCCATGTCCAGTGGCTCTATGTGTAACCACTGTACTATGACCAGCGGCGTAGCGTGGGTTGTCAGCACCCGGGGCAAGGCAAGTAATTTGCGCCCCCTAACCCGTGGATTTGCGCCCCCTAACCCTACAAATCTATGCCTATGAATGATGGTCCCTCTCTCTCTCTCATATTCCATTTGATTCCCATTTCCGCCGATCGATCCCCGAAGCTCTCACCCAGCGAAATTCGTGCGTAATTACGCTTCGCCATCCCTATTCCTGCCGCTTCCACCGGGAAATCATGACGGTACGTTTCTCCTCTCCAAACTTTCCCCGGCCCTTTGCCGGCCGGCGCAGCCCTTTTGGCTACGAGCTCCCCTCCTTCTCTGCCCGCTTCCGACCCCACCTCCCCGTCCAGCCTCCCTACCTCCTGAAAAAAGGCGCCGGCGCCGAGCAGGACACCCCTGCGGCCATCGGAGAGAGGCGGGGCCGAGGGAGGCAAGCCAATGGGCGAGGCGGGGGTAGGTGGCCACGGGGGCGGGCGCTGCCGCAGTCCTCGGGTGGGCAAGGTAGGAGCAGGCGGAGGCTGGCCGGCCGCTCTGACAATAGGGGCGGGCCGAGGGCACGACGCGGCTGGGCCCTCTGGACTCGCGCCCCCCCCAGATGTTGCGCCCGGTGCGGCCGGCACCCCTGGCACCCCCCACGCTACGCCACTGACTATGACCAAAATCTCTCTTGAAATTAATATACAACACCAACTGTACAAATAAACATGTTGCTATTAGAATTGGCAACATGTGTTTCAGAAGCTTCCTAACCTACCCATTGTGGTGCCCTGGGAATGACCAACATAAAATATTTTCTCTTGTCCAGTTTTTCTCAGGATAAAATTTATTGAAGCTGGAAGGTCATATTTAGCCATTTCATCAAAACTGCAAAGAAAAGGAATAACAGACTGTGTTTTACAGACTTACATACAGACTTCTCCAGCCAATGCAATACAATATCTGGCAAACCAGAGATCACCTCCTCCATGGACTACCAATTCTCTGAACATCTGTGAAACAATCTGATTTAAATTAAGCCAGGACTCATCTTCTTTAGATATTTCCACTGGCACTGTTCACTAGCAGTCAATGCAACACTATGAGCTGTTCACTGAAAACTTAAAAAGTCCACCAAATAGTTCACAGTGGCCATAGGGTTCCTGCAATGTGACAGTTTTAACAGGCAAGCTGTCCCTAAATCTCAAATATCAGCACCTGGAGAGCCAAACAAGTCATGACTTTAGAACACATTTGCACAAAATAGGAATTGCCAGTAGAGTGCCCATAAACCTGTTGGGTGGTATAAAAATAAAACACAGGCAGATTAGAAGGGGGAGAGGAATGCTTCTGTTGTTGGCACTAGTGTGACTATACTGGAAGCAAAAGGAGAAACATAAAGCTTTTTAAAAAAACCGAAGTTTCTGGAGGCTCTGCCTCGCCTCCCTGCATATCTGAGGAGCTTCAAATTCTGGCCAAGTAACTTTACTCAGAATCAGCAGGACCCACACTTGGTCCCAGGGGCGCCGACTTGTGCCGCAGATTAAGGGTGCCCAGCAGCATGTGCAACGTCATGTGAGGTCAGGATGTCACATTGCCCCTTGATGTCATGAAGTCACATTACATCGCACCCGCCACAGTGGCACCTAGGAGCCCTGGAAGTCACCTTGGAGGCCCTGTTGTGTGGGTGCTGAGCACCCACAACAAAAATTTGGCACTAGCACTTGGTCCTCCTACATCAAATCTAGTTACACCCGAAGCCAAGCTGATCTGTTCATATCTACGGAGTTTAGCAATGCCATATTTCATCCTTTCACTTGGGGTTATCCCAGCTGTGTGCTTTGTCTTGTTGCCAACATCCATCTGGGTCAGGAAACAATGAAAGAGTGTGCCTTTGAGGATGAAGTCAAAATGTCAAAGAGTTAGATTCAGGTAGATAGCTGTGTTGGTCTGACGCAGTCGATGTCCAGTAGCACCTTAGAGACTAAGTTTGTTCTTGGTATAAGCTTTCGTGTGCATGCACACTTCTTCAGATACACTGAAATAGAAGTCACCAGACCCTTATATATAGTGGGAGGGTGGGGTGGTGTTTTTTTCAGGCGGGTAGTAGGAGATGTATGATAGACTAAATGGGTATAGTAAACCTGTTGATGACTGCAATTAGTCCTACAGGAAAAGGCAAGGGATAGTATGCAGATGATTAGCATATCTCATTACCCCACCCCACCCTCCCACTATATATAAGGGTCTGGTGACTTCCATTTCAGTGTATCTGAAGAGGTGTGCATGCACATGAAAGCTTATACCAAGAACAAACTTAGTCTCTAAGTTAGTCTTTATTTGTCAAAGAGTTACAGTGCCTGCTGTGCTTGTAGAGACTGATACAGGAGAGACAGGTTTTGTCACAGCTGAGGCAGATGAAGGCATCTGGTTCTGCGGATGCAGGTGTACCATGCCATTTCTCATCCCAGTGGTAATTTCTCCTCTGTTCTTTACTGTGGATATACCACCTACCGGTAACTATCTGTCTCCAGGCACTGCTGTTGTCTGCAAGTGATTCCCACAAGGTGGAGTTGATGTTGCTAGCCTTCACATCATGTTTGGAAATGTCTTTGTAATACACAGTTGGTCGGCCAGTGGGGCTGCTGCCTGAAGTCAGCTCCCCATAGAGAACATCTTTGGGGGATCTTATCATCTTCCAGTCTTCATCAGAGCATCTAATTCCCCACATGAACAATATGTGCTGTTTGTTTGTTTGTTTGTTTGTTTGTTTGTTTGTTTGTTTGTTTAAAGAAACAACTACCAATTATATTTACTTGGAAATATATTTCTATACTTTCAGATTATCAGGGTGCTGTTCAATGTTGAAACAGAAGAGGAAGAGCATGGCAGATTAAAAACCCCGAAAGGAAAACTAGGAACCAGAAACACATAATGAAGTTTAGAAAGATCACTCTACCTGAATCGCCAGAATTCTTCTTGCTCCACAGTATAGTTAATGTGTTTCATGGACCAGGTGTTCCCTCTACTGTTTCCTAGCCAAACATCATAGCCAGCATCAGCCAGTATGAAGCCCAGGCTGTTGTTGTCCAGATTTGACACCCAGTTATCACTACTGCCAGACAAGCCATGTTGCAGAAACACTGCGGGCTTCGGATCTGCAATGGAAGTCTTTTAAGTATAGTTATAAGAGGTAACTTCAGTGTTTCTTTCCAACAAGACAGTGATCCATCAGAACCTTGAATGGCAGTTGTTGTCATTCCATATTTCAAGAAGCAGCCAGTGAAGTGGTCAGGTGGGGCAATGTTACTCTCATGGCTTCCAGGCAAGTCTCCTCCCCCCCTCAAAAAAGGTCCCGTCTCCCCGGTTATTTGTAACAGGCAATATTGAACAGGCAATATTGTTTTGTCATAAGGCCTGCTTCATGAAAAAGCT
Organism: Podarcis raffonei; assembly: GCF_027172205.1. Classification (NCBI taxonomy): domain Eukaryota; kingdom Metazoa; phylum Chordata; class Lepidosauria; order Squamata; family Lacertidae; genus Podarcis; species Podarcis raffonei. The sequence continues at coordinate 37,444,496 of NC_070606.1, forward strand.
TTTTTCCAAAACAAAAAAACTTGGGGGCATTGCCACCACATGTGCATAAATGAGCCAGTGACATTACAAATTCTTGAACTGATATCTTTTTAGTCATCTTATTCAATAAGTCATCTTATTCTTACATTTTAAGCCATTTTACTCAAATATAATCTTATAGTGGGAGCTTGGCACTGGAAGCAGGTGGCTAAGTCCTCCTGCCCTTCCTTCATCACACCACCTTTGCTTCTCAGGTATTAGGTAGCCCTAATATCTTTCAGAAAAGCAACACCCTTAGGCTGTCCTTTGCATTTCTTTTATTATTATTACTTAAGAATTTTCTCAAAATTTAATACATACATATGTTAATTGCCTTTAAGCACCCTCATTCACTCTACATAATACCCTAATTGTTATTTTCTGCTACTCACAGTTCAGGTCCTATCTGACTGTTATACCTCTTCAAGTACTCTACAAAGGGTTTCCACTCCTTCCTTAGCAGTGTCCCCTCTTGATCCCAAATTTTTGCGTTCATACTTGCCAGCTCCACATAATCTATTGGTTAATAATAATAATTTATTATTTCTACCCCACTCTTCTAGCTGGGTTTCCCCAGCCACTCTGGGTGGCTTTCAATAGAACATTGAAAACAGAATAAAACTTCAAACATTAAAAAATTCCCTAAACAGGGCTGCTTTCAGATGTCTTCTAAAAGTTGGATTGTTAGGAAAAGGAGGGGACATTTTATCATATGTTGTGGGATTGTAAGGTAATTTTAAAAATTTGAGAAATGATGTACAACAAATTGAAGAAAATGTTCCATTTAACATTTGTTTAAAACCTGATGCATTTTTGTTAGGGATTGTAGGGAAAGATCTGCTAAAAAAAGCTGAAAAACATCTTCATGTATGTGACAACGGCCGCGGGAGTTTTAATAGCATAAGGATGGAAGATTGAAGAAACCCCAGCTAAAGAATCATGGCAAGAAAAATTGATGGACTATGCAGAACTGGCAAAACTGACATACAAGCTACGGGACAAGAATAACTGTGACTTTAAATGGGAATGGGAATGAATGGGACTTTAAATGAGAATGAATGGGAACCCTTTACAAAGTATTTGAAAATGCAACAAAGCGAACTGGACTCCTTGGCTGACTTTGAATAAACATTCACAAACTTTTTATTGATAATAATCAGTTAAATAGTTTAAGGATCTATACAACTGTGTAACATGCAGAAAATAGCATTTTTAGAGAAATCAAAGACTGGAACTGAGGGAAGTCAGGGGGTGTGGGTGGGTGGGTTCTGTGGGGGGAGGGAAGGGAGGAAAAATGGGGGGAATAAGGATGATATGTTTTTGGATAATATGTTTTAATTTTGAATAAAAAAGTTATTAAAAAAATAAAATAAAAGTCGGATTGTTGTTTATTTCCTTGACATCTGATGGGAGGGCATTCCACAGGGCGGGCGCCAATACTGAGATGGCCCTCTGCCTGGTTCCCTGTAACCTCACTTCTCACAGTGAGGAAACTGCCAGAAGGCCCTTGGGGCTGGACCTCAGTGTCAGGGCTGAACGATGGGGGTGGAGACATTCCTTCAGGTATACTGGATCGAGGCTGTTTAGGGCTTTAAATTGTGCTCAGAAATGTACTGGGAGCCAATGTAGTTCTTTCAGGACCAGTGTTATATGGTCTCGGCGGCCACTCCCAGTTACCAGTCTAGCTGCCACATTCTGGATTAGTTGCAGTTTCTGGGTCACCTTCAAATGTAGCCCCACATAGAGCGTGCTGTAGTAATCCAAGTGGGAGGTAACTAGAGCATGCACCACTCTGGTGAAACAGTCTGCGGGCTGCACACCTGGTCCTTCAGAGGCACAGTAGCCCCATTCAGGATCAGGGAGTCCCCCACACCCGCCCACACCCTGTCCCCCCAAAACAGTACTTCTGTCTTGTCAGAATTCTACCTCAATCTGTTAGCTGCCATCCATCCTCCAACCACCTCCAGGCACTCACACAGGACCTTCACCGCCTTCACTGGTTCTGATTTAAAAGAGAGGTTGAGCTGGCCCGAATCCCGATTGGAAGGGATCAAAATGGTCCGCATCCTCCAGGCATGCCTGGAGTTGTTCTGCAACCATCCACTCAATCACCTTTCCCAAGAATAGATTTGAGACTGGGCGATAGTTGGCCATATCGGGCAGGTCCAAAGGTGTTTTTCTAAGAAGCAGTTTAATGACCGCCTCTTTCAGCGGGGCTGGGAAGTATTCACCATTCTGCAGTGCCCATCGCCCAGCCCTTCCTGGCTCGCTTTTATTAGCCAGGATGGGCAAAGATCAAGGAGACAGATAGTTGGTTTCACTCATCCAAACAGCCTGTCCACATCCTTGGAGGTAACAGATTGGAACTGATCCAATCTGATCCCATGCAACTTGACTAGACAGGACTCTAGCACTTTCCCACCCCAGCCCTGCTCCCGTGGTGGAGTCTTCCTCATTCCGAATCTGAGCAACTTTAACTGCAATTTTTTTTCTTTTGCAAAATCATTGCAGGAGATCTTGGGGGCCTTATCAGGCCCCAATGGCACAGGTGGTTCCATTAAATTACGAACCACCTGAAAGAGTCTCCTGCCTGCTGTTTTCTGCAGATGCAATAGAGGCAGTGAAGAAGGTCCTCTTCAACGTCACTATTGCCACTTGGTAGGCTCAATGTTGAGCTCTAACCTGATTCAGAATTAATTCTCAGCCACTAGTGCTCTAGCAATCTCAATGATTGTTTCATTGCCCTCAGCTCTGGGAAAAACCATGGGGCTGTCCAGGCTCCATGCAGTTGGAGAGGGCACTTTGGAGCCAGGCAGTTGATAGCCCTACTTAACTCTGCATTCCAGCGGGCCACCAGGGAATCAGCTGAAAGGCCATCAACATAGGATAAAATATCTCTTACCACTCTCTGGAAACCATTTAGATCCATTAAGTGGGGGGCGCGGACCATCCGAATTGGTCCCACCTCCCTGCAGAGGGGAAGGGTTGCAGAGATGTCCAGTTGCACCAAGAAGTGATCTGACCATGGCACTTCTTTTGTTTCACTTTTACTTAGTGTCAGATCACCCACATCCATAGAGGTAAAAACCAGGTCCAAGGCATGTCTAAGGTTTATTTTGCTACTCCTCTTTAGTTGGGATTTCTTGGTCTTTTCACCTTTGTGCATAGATTACTCAATCTGCTGTTGTCGCATACAAGAAGAGATTAAGTAGCTTCTTGGGGATATCAGAGTTTGTTACTCCTAAGAGGAAGGACTCTGGTTTGGGGGGGTGTCATCTTTAATATTTTTTTCAGTTCCCCATAAATTATTTTCCAATATATTTGGCTTGCTTACATGCCTACCACATGTGGAAGAAGATGCCCTACATCTTTTGGCATTTCCAGCATGACTTGGTTCCCCCCCTTCTCCCGCCCCCTTGCATTTCACTTTTCACTCAAGAAAAAGCTGCATACAACACACAAAGCCAGTGGGCAATGGAATTGGCAGTGTCCCCAACTCTTCACAGCCCTGGTTTTTTTCTCCTTTTTTTTTTATTCAGGCTGTGACCCCTATAAATGGCAGAAGAACATATATCTTAAATAACTGCAAAAACACTCTTTTGCAACTAAAGAGATTTCCCCCCACAAAAAAGATTGCATGCAGTTCCCTATGACTTGGGTCAAGAAGGTATGGAGAGCACAGCTACGTCAGCACAGAAAATGGCTGCTGTCAATATAGACTATGAACTATTTATTCCAGCTTCCTCATCTCCTTGTCACCATATTTCCTTACTTCTTTAATACTTCAGGAAAGGAGTAAGAAGCACTTGACCTCAACTACCTATATGGCCTATCTTTTGCAATATTATAGAAAAAATAGAAGAAGGACACACTCAACAATCATCATAATAGTGCACATTACCAAACAAACTGCCTATGTTCTTTTGCACTAAATCAAATTTTAGCAAAGCAAGAATTCATCATTTAATAATAATAATAATAAATCCCCAAAATATTGAACATTTGTATATATGTGTACACACAATATATACCTCAAAGCACACACTCACCCTTGTTTGACTGATTTCTTTTGCCATGAGGGATTCTGTTAATACTCAGAATATAACCATCGTCTGTCACCACTTCATATTCCTCACTGGGATATCCTCTGAAAGAAATAATTTCGCTCTGCAGGGTGGAGATGGTGTGGTTGGACAGGTTAACAAGCAACTGTAAGATGTCTACAGACCACTGCTTTTTTCTAGAAAAATAGGTGCTGGTACTCACCATGAAGTTGTTATAGTAAGTCCTATACTTTTAAACAAACAAACAAACAGAGGTGCTGGTACTGTGTACCCTTGAGTACCCCCTGGAAAAAACACTGCTAAACACTTAGTTTCCACATGATAGAATTGATAGCTGGAGTGTGCAGATGGGTGATAAGCCAGATAAGGTCGTAAAGCAATCTCGTGCCATCACTTATTTGTCAGTTCCAAAGAAATCCAAGAACTGATTACCTGCCTCCCTCTGCTGAAATTAGAAAAAAGGGAGCCTTTTGTTGCAGAATGTCTTCCCAGGATACCTTCCCAGCCAATTGCTGCTGTTGCTGCTGTTCTACATTTTTATGGCTGTTGTTCCCAAACTCTCCCCTTCCCTTGGACCACTTGAAAATTGCTGAGGGACTTGGTGGTCCACTGAATGATTTTTGTTCTTGCTGCTGAACAATTATAATGCACTGTGCAGGATGCTAGAGTTGCTACTGCAGAGCACCTAATTGATGTTCACAGAGCACTGGTGTTCCGTGAAGCAAATGTTGGGAATTTTATTGAGATTTTAAAATAAAATAAAATTCCAAGCTGCCCTGAGCAATGATGCATTGGGAGGGCAGGGTACTACTTCAAAATATTATAATAAATATTTTCTTGTCCCCTAAAACCCCAGCAGCCCATGGAAAATTAACTTCAAGGATGTGGCGTACAGCACCATTAAGCAACACTAATTGTCAAAGATGCCTTGAGGTAAGAAGATGAGAAAGGAAAAGGAAAATGGCTTACAATATTCATAGTCGCTTCTGGGTCTACGCTTCTTCTTTTCCACAATATTCCTGAACTAATAAGCACTTGGACCAAGCCTGCCCCCATTATGAAGAGCCATATCATTGATTGGCGTGGAAGCAAATCCATCTTTGAGCCCAGATATACAAGACTGCTCCTCAGTCACCGAGAAGATGTATTTAGGTTCCGTAGAATGAAATTACAAACAACATGACTTTAAATAGGTTGACATTATTTATCAAGAGCAAACAACACCTACTTGGAATAACAAGTCATATCTAAATGATATGATTGGTTTGGTCTTGCGTAAATTCCAGGATATTCCCCTGATGTAATTTTCACTGAGTTCCATTTGATGTTCTTCCAGGCAAGTAGGCAGTCTCAGTTTAACAAAAGGTTTGTCAAAGTGTAAACACTAGTTTAGTGTTCTAATTAAGAGTAAAAACCATCAATCAACAGGTAGATGGTTCAAATCCAGTGCTATTTTTCTAGAAAAATAGGTGCTGGAGCTTCCCATGAACATCTCCATTTGTTCTTTAATAATGGCAGTGACACCCACCTGAGAGGTGCTGGAGCTCAGTTCCTGTGAGTTCCTGCTGGGGGGGGAGCCCTGTTCAAATCTCATTTCTTTGGGTGGTTTCAGACACACTATTGTTCTTCTCACTGTAGTCATATGGTGTTCATACTGCCCAAACATACTGGCATGATGAAAAAATACACTTTGAATATTCCTGTTTGGTTAACATCCACAATGGACTTTCTACATGACAAACACAAACATGCGAGGGCAGCCAAGTGGGAGGAGCTGGGATGGCAGACCAGAGCGGCAAAGTTCTCACTTTTCTTCACTGACCAGGGTTAAAAGCCAGCTGCGCCTGACATTGGCAGTACAGTTGATCAAAGAGCAAACCCTCCCTCCCTCATGCTTCTGTTTCTAAACTTGTCTTAACCTTGCTTTGCTTCCTGTCCCCACTGCAGTTGACTTTGCTATGGTTCTCAAATAGTGTCCATATTCCACTGGGTGGAATCCTAGTCATCGAGGTTATGGGTGAATTAGAAAATGTAATGCTGGTGGGCAACAAAAGAGGTTTAAAGACTGTCTCAAAAAATTTTACACATCACTTGGGAAGACAGGAAAATTAATACCAGTGTACTGGAAGAAGCAAAGATCACCAGTGTTGAAGCAATGATTCTTCAACATCAACTTTGTTGGACTGGTCATGTTGTGCAGATGCTTGATTATCGTCTTCCAAAGCAACTACCCTATTCCAAACTTAAAAATGGAAAGCGTAATGCTGGTGGTCAACAAAAGAGGTTTAAAGACTGTCTCAAGGCAAATTTTTAAAAATGTAGTATAAATACCAACAATTGGGAAAGACTTGCCTGCGAGCGCTCCAAGTGGAGAACAGCCTTTACCAAAGGTGTGATGGGCTTTGAAGACACTTGAACTCAGGATGTAAGGGAGAAACGGGCTAAGAGGAAGGCACACTTGGCAAATCCACACCGTGATCAACTCCCATCCGGAAACCAATGTCCCTACTGTGGAAGGACATGTGGATCCAGAATTGGCCTCCACAGTCATTTACTGACTCATTGTTAAAACCGTTTTCATAGAAGACAATCTTACTCGGCTACGAGTGATCGCCAAATAGTAAGAAAGGTGAATTAGTGCATCGCCCTGACCTAAAACCAGGTGAACTTGGGGGCAAACCATAAGAGGGGTCCAGGTGGAAGTCGCTGTCCAGAAGGCAACTGCGGGGAGATGGGCCATAGAGCTTCCAATGGCAGCCTGGTGATGACTACCTCAGTAGATCTTAGGGAGGCCATAATCCTTGGCAGGGCCCTTGTAGTAAAGTTAGTACATTTCAAGAAGCTGTTCTTTGGTCAAGCAGAGAACAAGGCCTTGTGGGAAATCAGCAAGCCACAAGAATTATGGGAACTAGGTCATGTTGCTTTAACCCGCAGACCAGCAGGCTCCAAGGGTGTAAAATGTTTATTACGGGAGAGGAATTCTCTGGTTAATTTGAAGGTTTGACACCTGGGGTTAAAGTTATGCACATTCACCCAGTGTTGTGCCGGCAAGGTCTCCACTAGCTAATCCCGAAGCTTGGGGCGTGCGGAGCTCAGCGCGTCCCAAGCTTCTGGGTGCCGGCAAGGTCTCCGCTAGACGGCTACGAGGTAGGCGAAAAAACCAAAAAGCCTAATGCCAAATGGAAAAATTCCTACCAGGCCCCCTGGACAACCAGGGCGACCAACCTAAGGTCCATAGCAAGGCCAAAAGTAAACTGAGACCCTGAGCTCTAAGGGAGTGGAGGGTGGGTAACTCGCGACGGGACGATGAAGAGTGAGGCTGGGAGGCTGGCGCCGCAGTAATTTACGCTGCTGTACACGCCCCCTTGAAGGCACCTGGCTGGGTGCCTGTCAGTGGGCGTGGGTGCCAGCCAGGTGAGTGGGAGGCAGGGGGCTAACGCCCCCTGCTTGAGGTGCAGACCGGCTCCCGCCCACAACCACTCCCCTCTTTTGCAGGAGGAGAGTCTTTTTTGACTTCTGACCTTCGTATCCTTATAATCAACTCTGTCTCTTTGGTCTAAAAAGTTTTTAAAATTTTCATTGCAGGGTTTTTCAATCCCGCTACTGTCTTCACATTTTTACAGTAATTATTCATATACCAAATCAATTTATTCCAGTCTCTGAATTTTTTGGTCATCTTGGTTCTGGATTCTACTGGTTAGCTTGGCTAATTTCACATAGTCCATCATATTCATCTGCCACTCCTCAATCGTTAGTAATTCCTGCAATTTCCGCTTTGGGGCTAATAAGGTTCACCGCTGTTGTGGCGTACATAAATAATCTTTGATCTACCTGTGCAATTTCCTCTCCCATCAAACCCAGCAAAAATGCTTCTGGTTTTTTGGGGAAGGTATATCTAAACATCTTTTTTAACTCATTGTAGATCAGTTCCCCAAATGCTTTTACTTTATCACAAGTCCACCACATATAATAAAATCTCCATCTTTCTCTTTACATTTCTTTGCCTTAGCCTTTACCGATTTAACATTTATCCTAAAATAGGGTTACCAGATGTCCCCAGTTCCTGGGGACAGTCCCCAGATTCACCAATCTGTCCCCGGACAAAATCTGTCCCCAGAATGTCCCTAGATTTTATGCCTGGGGACTTCCAGTGAGGCAACATGGTGAGCGCCATGGCAGCAAGCAGCACTGGAGGACCCGGCCACGTCAAAGTTCCAGCCAGCCAATCCGCTGACTGGGGGGGGGCTATTTAAACAGAGGTGCAGGCCAGAGAGCTTCCTTCTGGCTCGCTTCCTCGATCAACACTTGCCCCAAACTTGTGCAGAGCTGCCCGTAGCAGAAAAGCCCACAGTGCTCTTCTGCCGTGGGCTCTGTGTGCCCAAGCGAGGCACTGAGGTGGTGAAGAAGAGGAGGAGAAGCATAGAAAAGAGCTGTGCCGGAGAGAGAGAGAGAGAGAGAGAGAGAGAGAGAGAGAGAGAGAGAGAGAGAGAGAGAGACGGAGTGCGGCTGTGGCTTCTCCTCACAGGAACAAAGAGGTGCGAAAGTGAAGGCTGGGGGGGGGGACAGGGGGAGGAAGGAAGGCAGGCGGGTAGGCTCCTTTGCTTTCTCTCCCTCCAACAGCCACTGCAGAGATGGTCAGTTTAACAGAGGGTGAGGAAGGTGCCTTGTCCCTGCAGCAAGTGACAAAAATGGTTTTAAATGTTTTAAGTGCTTTTAATTTGCTGCACCTTAAATGGTGGGGGTTTTTTATAATATTATATTATTTTATTATTTTATTTCTGCTTGGGGTGGGATAAGTATTTAGTCAGGGTGGGGAGTAGTTTAATTTAACATAATTGTTTCTTGCTTTGTTTTTATTTTTTATTCTGTTAAATTACTATATAGTTTGTATTTTGCTTTTTAAGGGGAAGGGTCATGGCTGCCTGGGAGTGGGCCTCAGCCAAAAGAATGGCTGGGGCAGGTTCCACAGGGGGGGATGTATTGGGACACCCGATCTCAGTGATCACGGGCAGGAGGAGGAGTTATGCTAAGACCAGATCATGTTATTACCGAGGAGGCAGGTTTAGTTGTTAATTGAGGACTATCCCTGCCTCCAGGTCTTGTCCTGACCGGAAGGATACTGGAATCAGCAAGGGAAACCCACATGACCTGAAAGTGTTGCTGTGCAATGCCAGGTCAATGATGAATAAAACCACTGCCATCCGCGACCTGATTGTGGATGGAGGATTTGACCTGGCATGTGTGACAGAGACCTGGTTGGATGAAGCAGATGGGCCTGTCCTTGCCACTGCTTGCCCACCAGGTTTCTCTTACGCACACCAACCCAGGTCAGGTGGGCGGGGAGGGCTAGTGATTTTTAGGAAGTCATTAGTCTGCACCAGGCGTCCTATTGGGAAGACCCAGTTTTCTGAGTGCATGTTCTGGAAGCTGGGCAATAGGGGCAGTACAGGATTCCTCTTGGTGTACCGACCTCCCCGCTGCACCAAGGATTCCATGCCCTAGCTGCTTCAGGTCATGGCGGATATGCTCCTGGAGACACCAAGTTTGGTTGTCCAGGGGGATTTTATTTTTTATTTTTTTAATAATTTTTATTAACTGGCCAATCACATCAAATTAAATCACATCACATAAATTCCGAATTACAAAGCCAAATTTTTAAATTTTGTTGGGGGAACCCATACTTCAAGATCCAAAGGGGGATTCAGATCATCTTCTTATTACTGCGTTAATGTCCAAATCAGTCCCAATCAGTCCAGACAAAGTTCATAATTCTATCCAGTCTTATCTTGGTGTTTCCACATCATATCTTGTTCATATAATTTCTCTTTTTCCTTTACGATCTCTTCTGTTAGTCTCCTTAAGCCGATAAGCAAATAAAATAATCCTGTGTGAATTTCCCGTTCCTCCAATCTAAGTCCAGATGGTTTCCATATATCTCCTTCGTAGATAACATCGCTCTTTCCATCATAAATTAGGCATCTGTCACTTTTAAGTCCCACCGAGGAGTTGATCCACGATATGTAAACAGCTCTATTTCTCTCTTTCTCCTCCCAGACCCAAGAGCTCCAACAATGCCTCCCAAAATGGCGACGGCATTTTTAACTGCGTCATTCCAAAACTCTTAGCTTTCCAGCTTCGTCTTGAAACATTGCTTTGGTTCGAAAGTTTATCTCCACACAGCCTTAAATCCACAGCTTAAGTCCTTTTCTGACTCATTAGGGGAGGGGATTCTTGTTTAATCACATAGAAAAAGGAAAGGCAGGTCCCCCCCCCTCAGTCATTTGTCGTACCGTATCTTGACGTATCTTCTCATATTTTATTCTTGTCTTGTTATCAGAGATCTCTTCTGTCAGCAGTCTTTACTCCCCCTTTTTCCTTGAAGTATGTGCAATTTATCTCGTCCAAATTGTTTATTTTGAAGATTCTTGCAACTAGTGGACGGCGTCCAGGAGTGCCGGAATCCCACAGGAGGGCTTTGTGCCTAGTGCCCCCACCCCCACAAATTCGGGGGTGGTATAGGGCACAGCAGGCAAGGGCCGTCCCCCCCCCACAATCCTGGGGGGGTTAAGGAGGCTAATTACCCCCATCATAGCCTCCAAATTACCTCGTGTGGATCGGAGAGATGTTATTGTCAGCCATCTTCCGATGCGCCACCTAGTGGCCCCCGTCCAGGGGGATTTTAATATCCATGCCAACACAACCTTAGAAGGGGCCGCTCAGGACTTCATGGAAAGCATGGCCTCCATGGGGATGTCCCTGAATAAGTTTGGTCCAACTCATAGCCGCGGACATGCCTTAGACTTGGTGTTTACCTCTATGGATGTTGGTGATCTGACACTAACTAAAAGCAAAACAAAAGAAGTCAGCCATGGTCAGATCACTTCCTGGTTCAATTGGACTTCTCCACGACCCTTCCCCTCTGCAGGGAGGTGGGACCGATTCAGATGGTCCGCCCCTGCTACTTAATGGATCCAATTGGCTTCCAGACAGTGGTAGGGGATGTTTTATCCCAAGTTGATGGCCTTTCAGCTGATTCCCTCATGGCCCGCTGGAATGCGGAGTTAACCAGGGCTATTGACTGTCTGGCTCCGAAGCGCCTTCTCCGATTGCATGGAGCCCAGACAGCCCCGTGGTTTTCCCCAGAGCTGAGGATGATGAAACAATCGTTGAGACAGCTAGAGCGCCGGTGGCGGAAAACTCATTCTGAATCAGACCAGACACGGGCTAGAGCTCAACATCGAGCCTACCAAGTGGCAATGGCGACGGCAAAGAGGGCCTTCTTCGCCGCCTCTATTGCATCTGCAGAAAACAGCAGCAGGAGACTTTTTCAAGTGGTTCGCAATCTATAGGAACCACCTGCACCACCGGGGCCTGGTAGGGACCCCAAGATCTCCTGCAATGCTTTTGCAAAGTTTTTTGCAGATAAAGTCTCTCAGATTCAGAAGGAGGTAGACTCCACCGTGGGAGCTGGGCCAGGGCGGAAGAGTGCTAGAGTTCTATCTAGTCTTGTTACATGGGATCAATTCCAATCTGTTACCTCCGAGAATGTGGGCAGGCTGCTTGGAAAAGTGAAACCGACCACCTGTGTCCTTGATCCTTGCTCATCCTGGTGGATAAAAGCAAGCCGGGAAGGGCTGGGCGATGGGCTCTGCTGGGTGGTGAATGCTTCCCTCTGTGAGGGAGCCTTCCCAAACCCGCTGAAAGCGGTGGTTATTAAACAGCTTCTTAAAAAAAATCTTTAGACCCGGCCAATATGGCCAACTATCGCCCAGTCTCAAATCTACCATTCTTGGGCAAGGTGATTGAGCGGGTCATTGCCAAACAACTCCAAGCATGCCTGGAGGATGCGGACCATTTGGATCCCTTCCAAGCAGGATTCAGGCCTCACCATGGGACTGAAACCGCCTTGGTTGTGCTGGTTGATGATCTCCGGTGGGCTAGGGACAAAGGTGAGAGCTGTTTCCTAGTTCTGCTGGATCACTCATGAGTTGACATTTTTTGTAATTTGGACGTATTTAGGTCATATTGAATGAACTAAAAAAATCCTCATGCAGAAATAAACTAGGTTCATTTTCTTATTGAATTCTTTGCATCCCTCAGGTCTGAATACTGAAATGGATTATAGTTGCTTTTTGTGAATGTGTACTAATGTTTATATGTAGAACACCTGAGCATGGGCTAAGTTTGTTTTATCTCTGTAGGATGAGTGGATTACTTTGGAAAAAAAATTGTATCTGTGGACTGCTATTACTTTAGATCTGAAAATTGATTACATTTATGTATGAGTTTACATGTATAACATCTGAGCATGGATTGCTTTACTTCTGTTGTGCCATATGGGTCACTTTAAGAAAGAAATTTTGTATCTGTGGATTGCCAACACCTGTTACTCAAACCGATATTGTGCTTGTCCATATAATCCTGCTTTGTAGCAGTCACTGCTTACTGCACCACTACTATGCTATAAGATCCACTATCCTGTAATATTACATATGGTATATACAATTGTTTATGGTTTTCTATATTATTTTTGCTGTCAAAAATATGTGAGATTACAATGTTGTATTTATTTGCATTACCTAGAGCCTGTTCTACTGATGAAGCCTAGGATGGTGAAACAAGGTTAATATTCCAGAAATCCTTGTCTTAGACTCTGTGAAAGGATTCTGTGGAACTGTAACAACCCTTCATGTGGATTATTGGACTCAATGAACAAACAGGTGGAATAGATACTTATACATGTATGAACCTTATGCATGAACTGACTAGAGAAGGAACTGATCCACTTAATCTGGTCTGTGACCGTTTAATAAAATTTGATTTGAACTGATCCACTGGGTCTTCTGCTTTTTTCCATTGAACTTTATGAGACTTCCGTTGAAATCTACAATTTGATACAATGAATATTATACCTTATTTATTCAAAAGTACAGCTGGTTATGTCTTGTGTGTTTATTGATTACTGTTACACATGGAGCTTTGCAAGTCATCACAAGCACCTGATTGTGCATAAAGTAAAACAAATAAAATGGATCACCTCACATCATTGTGACATCAGGTGATTGAAAGTTAGAGGAGATAACATTCCAGCCTGCTGATGAGATCCACTCCCCCCCCCCACTGCTCTACACTGACTGGCAGCAGTTCTCCAGGGTTTCCAAAATGTCTCTTTCCTGCCCCTCCCTGGAGATACTACAGGTAGAACATGGAACCTCCCTGGGGTGAAGCAAGTGCTCTACTACTGAGCTAAGGTCCACCGAGGACAGTAGTCTAATACATCCTGAGAATCAGCATTCTAGCAACTAGGAGCTGACATCAGTGCAGGTATTGGAAGTCACTTCCAATTGTGCTTGGTCTCAAGGTGCCAGTCTTCCAGTAAGTGTGACATACCAAGTTGCTTTCATTTACTGTTTTGGAACATCTGAATGTCTTCCTAATTCTGTGATGGGCAGTGGGGGTGGCATTCAACTTAGTCATGTTCATTAATTTCAACAGATCTACTCTGCATAAAACTTAGTTCAATAACACCCAAAGCATGTTTTCATATTGCCAATTCCACAGATGTTAGCAAAGAACTTGTCTCCACCCCACACTGCAAAACAAAGTTTGGGAAGATCAGAGTTCCTTTCTTCATGACTACTGTTTTTAGAAGTCACTTGAGTTATGTCTCAACACCTCCATTAAAAATGCATGGATTTAAATAATGATAATCAGTTCAAAAATGTTATTTCCAAAGGGATTATTTTGTGTGAACAAACATAGGGAATTTTCCCCAAGGTGAATTTTTTAAAAAATTGTAGAAGTTATAGTTGTTGTCGTTGTCGTCATCATCATCATCATAGACTGATGGTGATGGTTTCTTGGAGGACTATTTCAGGATCCCAAACTCACTCATAATTCTGCATAAACTCAATTATCTCTACATACAAGTGCTGTGGAGCATCAAGGCCCAAGAAGAAATCTGTGTGTTGCCAGTCAGGAATCATCTTGTGGTAAACTAAGTTTGAGACCTGAGGCAACCACCGGGCAATATTCTTCGGGGTTGAAACCCAGTCGTTCCCACCATTCCAGAGAGCTGTTGGAGCAGTCATTTTTTTAATATCATAGGAAGGTGCTGTTTCCTAAAAGAGAGGGGGAAATAACAGGTTAAAAAATAGTTTGTAAGTTAGGACTTTGCAGAAACTTCATGATCAAAGCAAACACACACACACACGTTATGGGGAATATAAGTTGAGCTGTTAATGTGCATAACAACTGGACGTTGTGCAGATTTGCAAGGCATCATAGAGAATGTGCACATCATCCATGAAGAGGAAATTGTGCACTTTCCTGGTTAATATACATAGTCTCCAACCGGCTTTGGACAATTCCTTGAAATCACTTAAAATTGTGAACACATTCCTTCCACAGGTTACACCAGCATCCATTTACAGTTTCGGGCTTGATGGCATCCACTGCCTGCTCAATGCAAAATGATGCAAAATAAAAAAAATTCCTTCCAGTAGGACCTTAGAGACCAACTAAGTTAGTTATTGGTATGAGCTTTCGTGTGCATGCACACTTCTTCTGATACACTGAAACAGAAGTCACCAGACTCTTATATATAGTGAGAAGGTGGGGAGGGGTATTTCTCAGAAGGGTGGTGGGAATGGGTGATTGGCTGATAGGTGTGGTAAACCAGTTGATGACTGTTAATGACTGCAGTTAGTCTTACAGGAAAAAGCAAGGGATGAGATGGCCAAAAATAGCTTTGTCGTGTATAATGAGATAAGAATCCAATGTCTCTATTCAGACCAGGTCTCTCCGTGGTTTTAAGTTTGGTAATAAGTTATAATTCAGCAACTTCTCTTTCCAGTCTATTTCTGAAATTCTTTTGTAATATGACAGCTACTTTGAGATCTTGTATAGAATGTCCTGGGAGATTGAAGTGTTCTCCTATTGGTTTCTCTGCCTTGTGATTCCTGATGTCAGATTTATGTCCATTTACCCTTTGGTGTAGGGTTTGGTCTGTTTGTCCAATATAGAGAGCTGAAGGGCACTGTTGGCATTTGATAGCATACACAATGTTAGAAGATGAGCAATTACATAGTCCTGAGATGGTATGTTTGATGTTGTTGGGGCCAGTAATGGTGTTGTCTGGGTGCAAAGTTGGCATCTGGGTTTATTGCAGGCTCTGGTACCAGTGTCCATGTTAAGTCTTGTTGCTGTATTATCATGGGTGAGAAGTTGTTTAAGATTGGGTGGCTGTCTGTAAGCAATGAAAGGTCTTCTTCCCAGAGCTTGAGAAAGAGAACTATCATTATCTAGGAGAGGTTATAGATCTCTGAGGATGCGTTGAACTGTTTTAACTTGGGAGCTGTATGTGATTACTAGTAGTGTTCTGTTATTTCCTTTTTTGAGTCTGTCTTGCATCAAGTTTTCTATGGGTCTGCCTCTGTTGATCTGTTGTTTAACTTCATCAGGCAGATATTCTAGTTCTAAAAAGGTTTGCTGTAGATCTCTTGGGTGAGAATCTCTGTAGAGTTGGAGCAGATGTTGCTGTGATGTAGGGCCTGGCTATATACAATGGATTGTTTGGGGTGTTTGGGGTGGTAGCTAGAAGCATGTAGATATGTTTGTTGGTCAGTTGATTTATAGTATAAGGTGGTATCTATACACCCATCTTGTATTTTTATAGTAGTGTCCAAAAATGTATTTATTGCATAGATTGGTTCATAGTTATACTGATGGTGGGGTGAAAGCCATTGAATGTCTGGTGGAAGGTGTCCAGGGTCTGTTGACCATGTGTCCAGATAATAAAAATATCGTCAATGTATCGCAGGTACAAGAGAGGTTTGAGTGGGTAGGAGGTTAGGAAACGTTCCAAATCTGCCATGAAGATGTTGACATACTGTGGGGCCCATTGCTGTGCCACTGATCTGGAGGAACAGGTCATCACCAAATTTGAAGTGGTTGTGGGTAAGGACAAAATGGCAGAGTTTGGTAGCAAAGTCCACTGTGATTTTATCTGCAATGGTGTTCCTTATGGCTTGCAAACCATCATTGTGTGGGATGTTGGTATAAAGAGATTCCACATCCATAGTGGCTAGTATAGTATTGTTAGGAAGATTATTCAAAAATTGTATTTTCCTCAGAAAATCTGTGGTGTCATGTACGTAGCTGGGAGCACTGATGGCATACGGTTTCAGAAAAGAGTCCATATAACCGGAAACACCCACTGTAATAGTGCCAATACCTGAGATGATGGGGTGTCCTGGATTTCCTGGTTTGTGTATTTTAGGTAGAAGATAGAAAGTTCCTGGTCTAGGTTCCACTGGTGTGTTAGTCCAATTTTATGTAAAAGGCGGTACTGGAAAGTTGTCTGTGAGCCTCCTGGATATAATCAGTTTTGTTCATGGTGATGACAGCTCCACCCTTCTCCGCCTCTTTAATCATAAAGTCTGGGTTGTTCCTGAGATTATCTATGGCTCTCCTTTCAGCATGGTTAAGATTTTGTTGTAAGCAATGGTGTTTTCTGGTCACATCCATTTGGATTCTGTGGCAGAAGGAATTGATGTACAGATCTAGTTGTGGTATTACATTCATCAGGAGGGGTCCATGTGGAGTCCCTTTTTGTGTAGCATTTATTCGGTGGTAGCTGGTGGTCAATGTTCTGTTCATTAATGTGTTGGGAGGGTGGTGGTTGTTCCCCAGTAGGCTGTGAGATGTTGTGTTGTGGAGATGTTGTTTGTTCTACTTTGTCTTGTCCTTGTGTGTGTTGAAAGTACTCCTTCAGGCGTAAACAGTGGAAAAATGCTTCCAAGTCTCTGCAGAACTGAATCATGTGTGGGGATTTGGCAGGGCAGAATGATAGTCCGTGTGAAAGGGCTGATTCCTCAGCTGGGCTGAGTGTTTGCTGAGAGAGATTGACAATATTGTTGATCTTGTTATTTTGATTAGTAGCCTGTAGGTTGGGAAGGTTAGAGAGTTTTTTGTTTTTCTGTTTTTTCAGTAATTCTAGTTGAGAGTGGTAAATGGTTTGTTTTTTTCATTGTGGAACTCTTGCCAAGCTGGGTGATTCCTGACAGAGTTGTCCAGTGCAGAGAGTTCCTCCTTTATAAGCTTCTGTTTAGAGTACAGAACACCAATCAGATGTTTGAGCAGCTTCTTGGAGAAAGCAGATCAGTATCCATCGTGTTAATCCTTCACAGCTTTAAATCAAAGGGCTAACTGCTCTGCTTTGGCAATGTAGATCTGCTCAGGCATCTTCTTCCAGAACAGGCCCATCTTGTCTGTGTTGAAAACCTGCTCTTGAAGATACTCCTTCTGCTGCAACAGCCTCTTCAGCAGCCTCCATGTCTGCAAATGCAGCTTCACCAGTGCTGGGGATGTTCTTCAAATTGAAGCAACCTTTGAAGCAGTTCAGCCAACCACAGCTGGCATTGAACTCCTTCTCAGGCTGCTCCCGGTTTCGGCCCCTAGCAATAGTTCCATCAATCTCCAAAAACCCTCAACCCGGAGATCTCAAGTCCGAGGCTCTTAGGTCTCTTTCGTATCCCCTCTGCCGGTCTTTTTGGTAGTCTTTGATGTTAAAAACCAAATCTCGGAGCAGCTCCAACCCAACAGTAATCATATTCCTTCCTGCCAAACTTCCATAATTAAGGATAGGGCCTATAGAATGTTCCAAATCTTGCTTCACACTCTTTTCAAATCCAAAGACCCCCAAATCTCCAACCTCCACCTGGCTCAGATTTATATCCCAGAGGTCATTTACTCTCCACACAGGGAGATCTCTCCATCCTTCATTCTCAAGTCCAAGCCAGGCTTCCATCTCCAAAAATTTGCTTCTCCTAGTTGCCATCATGTAAGGCCTCCAGTTGTAGTCCACCATTTGTCTCTGTAGGGCCACGGCTCCCCCTTTCATCACTTCAGTCACGACGAGATTCTCCTTTTCAGGTTTATCAATTTGTTCAATTGGCAGAGGTTCCCACGCCGAGTTCTTGTCCACTTCTTCATCAATGCCCATTTTTGTTCCCAATATTACTACATTCGTAGCCATAGCATTTATCTGATCATGCAGCTTTCCCAAGAGATAAAATGTCCTGTTCAGCTCGCACTCAATTTCTTTCCCGACTGCCATCCCTAAACAATCCAAGGTCAAAAACTAGTTTCTCAGGGCTTTACCTTTAAAAACAGTTTCCCAGCTGATTCCTTGTAACAGTATTCCAAAGCTCCCTCTTAGAGGGATTCAAGTTTCTTTTCACTCCTTCCAACACAGACCCAAAGGTCCCATACGTTAAATTGAAACAGTTCCTTGCTTCCTTTTAAACATAAAGTTGTAACCAAAACGGGCAGTAGAAACAAAGTCCTTCTTTTGTATCTTGTCAGCAGACTTGACAGCTGTCAAATTTATCTATTCACCGTCAGCGGGCTCTCACAGACCACTCCCGGGTTTGGGGAAGTGGCACTTCAATTCCCAAATTTTTAACCTTCTTCTGCAGGGTCCCCTGCTTTCACAAAAAGAATTGATGATAGTTTCAATCAATGGAATTTAAATCCTTTACATAAAATTCTCCACGACCTTAGTTAACAGGTTCTTTGCTTCAGTTTGTTTACAGAAAGGGGAGGCGGACTTCCTGTTTAGACCTTCCCCGATCAGTACCAATTTTTAAAAAAACTTTAAATACTTTAGAGTCCAATTTCCATTTACTCACGGGTTATTGTTTGAAATCCAATTGTCCACAAGAAAAAGTCAGCACTCTCCGGCAACAGCTACGCGGCTTCACTCCGTAAAAATAGCGGTCGATTCAAAACACCGTGCCACTCACCCCACGTCACTTCGGAAGCCCCGAAAAGGGGTTTCCCTGTGGTTAGGGGGGCGCTCCTGGTGTCAGCTGAATCCCATGTTCCCAGGCTTCATCCACCTGGGATTTTTAAAGCATCTCCACCTTCGCCGTGGCGGCACGACCCAAATTCTACGGAGCGGGTTCCTCTCAGTCAGAGGAACGCCGCCATTGCCGATGGCGCTAACCCGGAAGTCCCCCCCCCACCAGTATCTACCCTCATATAAACACACACACACAGAGAGAGAGAGAGAGAGAGAGAGAGAGAGAGAGAGAGAGAGAGAGAGATATGCATGCAATTGGTTGGAAATTCTGACCTGATTGTAGTGAGCCATGTTTTCTTCCTTGCTACCCCAGTCAAAGGCTTTGAACTTCCCACTCTTCAAACCCTGAAAAAGAGATGTACCATATTTTGAAAAACAAAATGGGGAAATTATCGTTATATTTATTCATTAATTATATTTCTATACTGCCCTACATCCAAGGATCACAGTTCAGTTTCCAATATACATAACATAAAAAAGCAACAATTCCCCTCCTTCCCCACCCAGTTTAAAAGAGGTGTAATTAGCCAAAAGCCTGGAAGAAGAGGAAAGTTTTTGTCTGGTGTCTAAAGATACCTAATAAAGCCATCAGATGCGCCACCCTGGGGAGAGCATTCCACAATTGGGGATTTGCCACAGAAAAGGCTCATTCTCGTGTTTCCATCTTCCAGACCTCTTGTGGAAGAGGGCACATGTAGAAGGGCCTCAGATGATGACTGTGCCATCTGGGTTAGCTCATATGGAGAGAAGCAATCCTTGGGTACAGCAGCACTGAGCCACTTAAGGCCTTAGAGGTCAAAACCAGTACTTTAAATTAGGCCCAGAAACTGATTGGCCACCAGTGCAGTTGGGCCAGGATTGATGTTATCTGCTCAAACTTGCCTCTCTGTCCAAACAGGCTGCTGAATTCTGTATCCTCAACTTTCTGAACCACCCAAAGAAAGGTATGCAAAGCCATTGAAAAGCTACTGGTATCATTTCAGCTTCTGCAGTTTTTCACTGAGATGTCTAATGAGAATTAATAGGGACACATTTCCCCTGTCTAGATCCAACAGAAGTCATCATATCAGGCAACCAAAGCAGCTTCTCTGTCAAAACTAGGCCTAAACCTCAACTGAAGTGGATCTAGAAAATCCACTTCTTTCAAGACTACCTGGATCTGGGTGTGATCTTCTTCTTCTCTGGCGATCACTCGTAGCCAAGTAAGATTGTCTTCCATGAAAATGGTTTTAACAATGACTCCATAAGTGACTGTGGAGGCCAATTCTGGATCCACACGTCCTTCCACAGTGGGGACATTGGTTTCCGGATGGGAGTTGATCACGGTGTGGATTTGCCAAGCGTGTCTTCCTCTTAGCCCGTTTCTCCCTTGCATCCTGAGTTCGAGTGTCTTCAGAGCCAATGACACCTTTGGTAAAGGCTGTTCTCCACTTGGAACGCTCACAGGCAAGTGTTTCCCAATTGTTGGTGCTTATACTACATTTTTAAAAATTTGCCTTGAGAAAGTCTTTAAACCTCTTTTGTTGACCACCAGCATTACGCTTTCCATTTTTAAGTTTGGAATAGAGTAGTTGCTTTGGAAGACGATAATCAAGCATCTGCACAACATGACCAGTCCAACAAAGTTGATGTTGAAGAATCATTGCTTCAACACTGGTGATCTTTGCTTCTTCCAGTACACTGGTATTAATTTTCCTGTCTTCCCAAGTGATGTGTAAATTTTTTTGGAGACACCATTGATGGAATCTTTTGAGGAGTTGGAGATGCCATTTATAAGTAGTCCATGTTTCACAAACATACAGTAAGGTTGGTACTACAAAACCTTTGTAAACAAGCATTTTGGTTTCTCTGCGAATGTCCCAGTCTTCAAACACTCTGCGCTTCAATCTGGAGAAAGTCGCACTCGCAGAGCTCAGGCGATGCTGGATTTCGGCATCAGTGTCAGCCCTTGTGGAAAGATAACTGCCCAGGTAGGAGAAGTGATCAACATTTTCCAACATTGCACCATTGAGTTGGATCTGTGGTGCTGCAGAGGGGTTATTTTGTACTTGGTGCAGCACTTTGGCTTTTTGGATGTTCAGTGAAAGGCCAAGTTTTTCATAACCTTCTGCGAAGATACTTAGGATGGTTTGGAAGTCATCCTCTGAGCGTGCGCACACTACGTTGTCATTAGCATACTGAAGCTCTATGACTTTGCTTTCAGCCTGCTCATTAAAGAGCTTTCCATCTGTTCAACAGATGATTTCTACTCCAGTGGGGAGTTTCCCTTTGACAAAGTGTAGAATCATGGCAATGAAAATAATGAATAAAGTTGGGACAATAACACAACCTTGTTTAACACCTGATCCCACTGTTAATGGTTCATTTTGAGAGCCATTGTTATCTGCGATTGTTGCTGTCATATTATCATGGAGGAGCTGAATGATGTTCACAAATTTATCTGGGCAGCCAATTTTCAGGACAGTTCACAGAGTATTATGATATACAGTGTTGAAAGCCTTAGTCAGGTCAATAAACGCCATATACAGGGGTTGGTTTTGCTCTCTGCATTTTTCTTCAAGCTGTCAAGTGGTGAAAATCATGTCCACTGTCCCCCTAGAAGGCCAAAAACCATCGGGAATACTCAAAGGCTGACCTGCAATCTCTGAAAGGCTATCTGTAGATTCCTCTAGGCTGGGAGATGAGCTTTTGCCTCGTACCTACGGGACCGTCTTTTCCGATACGCCCCACGGAGAGCCTCAAGGTCCATAAATAGCAACACCCTAGTGTTCCTGGGCCCTAAGGAAGTTAGATTAGCTTCAACCAGAGCCAGGGCCTTTTCAACACTGGCTCCGTCCTGGTGGAACACTCTGCCTCATGAGACCAGGGCCCTGCAGGATCTGAGTTCTTTCCGCAGGGCCTGTAAGACAGAGTTGTTCTACCTGGCCTTTGGCTTGGAGCCAATTTGATTCCCTCCCCCTCTTTTTCTTTTTTCTTTTTCCTTTCTCCTCCTGTGATGAGGCTGCATTTTAATATTTTAATGTTTCGATAATTTAATGTTGTATTTTAATCTTATTTTTAAGTTGTATTCATTCTCTGACAGGACAGTATCCAGCTGAGCCTAATTTTTTTCTTTGATGTCTGCATCGGCATCCAGTGTTCGTGCATAAGCGCTTATAATAGTAGCCATGTAAATAGATCATGGCCCGGGGCATAAACAGGGATAAGTGAATGAATCAATGGTCATGCTGTAATACAGGCTATGCAATAATGTTTAACCTCCTCCCTTTAGGGAGCAGAACAATGTTGTAAACATCCAAAGAAAGATTTGCAAAGCCATTGAAAAGCCACTGGTATCATTTCAGCTTTTGAAGTTTTTCTAGACTATTCATTCTTAACTGACTTGCTGTTGTGAGAATGATGGTGAGATATACTGCCACTTAGGAGTTGTCTAATTTACACTTACTTGGAAGTAATTCCCATTTAACTTATGGGCTGCAAATTTCTTTTGTCATGTAATCTGAATTTTCCTTTCTGCTCCCAGCAACTAGATTACATGGATAAGTAGCTCGGGTAACCCCTTGTGCAGAAGTGAAATATATTGCAGAGATCAGGAACTTTCACTCCACAAGACAATCTTATTCTGCCAGGGGACCCAGGTTGGCCCACACACTTTCTCCAAAGACTCCCACCTACTATCCAGCTGGGATTGCAGCTCAGAGAGGCGTTTTCATTGAAAGACTTGGGAAAACAAATCAGCAAGAGGTTTGCATCAGAATCCCCAACTAACACTAAAGGGAGGGACTTGCTGCAACTTGCAACATGCTTTGAAATCCTCCATTGTTACATCAGGTAATTGACAGGTAGGCGGCCCCACCCTGCTGTTAAATGTGGCCTATGATAATAATAATAATATTTTATTTATATCCCGCCCTCCCCAGCTGAAGCTAACAACAGTAAAGTAATACAGCATTCTAAAATCAATTCATTATAAAATCAGTTCAAATCAAATTGTTGGCAACCATTGGGCTAGAGTTCTGTGAAGAATTACCAAAGGAGGGGGTCAGGCTGTGCCTTGGCCAAAGGCCTGGTGGAACAGCTCTGTCTTGCAGGCCCTGTGGAAAGATGTCAAGTCCCGCAGGGCCCTAGTCTCTTGTGACAGAACGTTCCACCAGATCGGAGCCACAGCCAAAAAAGCCCTTGCCGTGGTTGAGGCCAGCCTAGCCTCTCTGTGGCCTGGGACCTCCAGGATGTTTTTGTTTGAAGACCGTAAAGTCCTCTGTGGGACATACCAGGAGAGGTGGTTCCGTAGGTACGAGGGTCCTAGGTCGTATAGGGCTTTAAAGGTTAAAATTAGCACCTTAAACCTGATCCTGTACTCCACCGGGATGAAACTAATCCTGATAAAAAACTGCCCTGTGGTGTCAAAAGGATTCCCCAGCCCCGTTCTTTTCACAGGGCCACACAGATGTTACCAGTGACTACATTCAAGACCATGTACTCCCAAATCATAGCCCTTCTTGGCCTGCCTTATGCTACAACACACAGCCTTCACTAGCCTGGAGTCCTCCAGATGTTCTGGACTACAATTCTCATCAACCCCAGCCAGCGTGGCCTGGCTGATGGGAGTTGTAGTCCAAGCAGGTTGGCAGAGGTTGCGGTTGCACTCACAACACCTGGGTTATTTATTAAAATACATGTCAACAAAATACCACAGAAAATTAATATATGTTCATCTACATACAGAGGAAATATATTTTCAATTAAAAAAAATCCACTGGGGGAATGATTTTATATGTTGCTGGTGAAATACTTCTGTTTGGTAAAATACTAATAATACTAATAATAATACTACTACTACTACTACTAATAATAATAATAATTATTATTATTATTATTATTATTATTATTATTATTATTATTATTATTATATTATTATTATTATTATTATTATTATTATTATTATTATTATTATTATTATTTCTAGCCTGCCCATCTGGCTGGGTTTCTCCAGACACTCCGGGTGGCTCTCAACAGAATATTAAACAGAATAAAACTTCAAACATTAAAAACTTCCCTAAACAGGGAAGTTAAAAACACAAAAGCACCCTTGGCTTTAAATCCTTTAGCATAAAAGCAAAATATATTTGTTAAATATGTACAAAGAGAGGCTGAATTATATAGTTGAATGCTTCCTTATGTTATATTTCTAGATTTCTTTCTAATAGTCTGTTCTTTCGAATACAATCAGCAGTGCTATTTTTATAGAAAAAGAGGTGCCAGAACTCATCACTTGTTCTCTTATAATGGCAATGGCGCCCACCTGAGAGGTTCCAGAACTGAGTTCTGGTGAGTTCCGGCTAAAAAAAAGACCTGACAATCATCCATTCAAAGCTTCAATCAATACATTAAGCTTCTTTTAACATAATTTAGGATTTAGGTTCTACCTGAGCCCAGTGAAGCAAGTTCTGAACCGATATCCCAGCTGGCCAGTGTGATAGATACACATCACTACGACTCTGTAAGAAAGAAGAGCAAAGTGGTTAGCTGAATTCATCACAAAGTACAACAACCAACTTCACTTACATTTGGTTTGTTTGAAGAAAACAAGTACACCAGAGCTCAACATCTGGATATTATGAAGGAATCAGTGTTTAGTTAGTAAGTCCACTCACTACCTAAGGCTCTTCCAAAGGCCCTGATGAGGGAGCGCAGCATTGGCATCCTGTCCAGATGAGACCATAGCCAAGCCTGCACCCGGGATTGGCAAATGGGGGTGCAGGCTTGGATGTGGGCGAAGCCAGGTGGCAGAGCTGACATAAGAAGAAAGCTTCCCTCAGGTCCGTATTCAGGACATCTAAACAGCTTGCACCTGGAGCCCTTACCTGAGTTTTTTCATCGGGGTCCCCACCCACCCTTGGTTCAAGTTGCTGCTCAATGACCTTGCTGTGGTTATGATGGTCACCACTTTCTGGGCCAGGTAGGAATTTGTCCACCAGGCAAACTGGCTCTGGCCTAGTGGTTTTGCCTACCTGATGGCAATCATCACAACCAGGCTTTATTGGCAGTGGTGCCACCCTGTGGAACACCCTCCCATCAGATGTCAATAAAATAAACAACTATCTGACTTTTAGAAGACGTTTTAGAAGGGAAGTTTTTAACGTTTGATGTTTTATTGTGTTTTTAATATTCAGTTGGAAGCCGCCCAGAGTGGTTGGGGAGGCCTGGCCAGATGGGCAGGGTATAAGTAATAAATCTATTTTATTTTATTTTATTTTATTTTATTATTATTATTATTACTATTACTATTATTATTTATTACTGGGTTGGTCACTGGGGTAATCTTAGTCTTGGATGGAGGGGAGGTTGTAGTCTCTGCCTGCTCCTCCAAACCCTGGGGTATTCAGTTAAAGGGATCCAAGGGAAGGTGCCATGTCCTTCTGCCCAGTCAGGGGCCAGAGCTCTCTCCCAGATGGCAGTCCCTGTTGGCGTCACCCTATTTGATGTAAGTATTAGGAACCGTAGCACAGATTGACCTAAGGCATCACTTCCAACAGGTAGGACAGAAGTATTTTGATTGCCCCATGCCCAAGCCACACCCTTCATCTGTATTCAATAAAATTGTAGCCTGTTTCAATCCAAAGCAGTCTCGGTTGTCCATTAATTCTCCAGGGGGTTGGGGACTGAGGTGCCCGATGCCTGGCCTGCAATTACATGCACCTCTTTATAGAGATCCGTTTAACACTCTAAACTAGCTGCCATTCCCAATATTATGTTACCAAACAAAATGGAAATTTGGCATTTCACTTTTAGCTGTTCCACAATGTAAATGCATTTCTTTCTTTTTTCTTTTTTCTTTTTTAAAAAATATTTTTATTCAGCAAATTTAACAAATCAAATTATAAATCAAATATAACCAATTACATTTTCCCGCTCCCTCCCTCTCCCACCCTCCAGAGACTTCCCTCAGCTCCCCTCTCTGATTTGTTCATACATATTATTCTCTGCATGTTGTAAAGTTGTGTCATATATTCTACTAATAAATTTGTGGATGTTTATTCAAAACCTGCCAAGGAGTCCAAATCCTTTTCTTGTCTTTTTAAATAGTTTGTAAATAGTTCCCATTCCTCCTTAAAGTCATGGTTGTCCTTCTCACACAGTTTATGTGTTAACTTTGCCAACTTCGCATAGCTCATCAGTTTTTCTTGCCATTGTTCTTTTGTTGGGATTTCCTCATTCTTCCATCCTTGTGCTAACAAGACTTTGGCCACTGTTGTTGCATACATAAATTTATTTTTCTTGGCAGGTCTTGTCCTAAAATCCCTAACAAAAATGCTTCTGGTTTTTTTGCAAATGTTATTTTGAACATTTTTTTCAATTCATTGTATATCATCTCCCAAAAATTTTTAACTTCTCTACATTCCCACCACATATGATACAAAGTACCTTCTTTTTCTTTACATTTCCAACATACACTTAACCCAGTTTTATACATTTCTACCATTTTCACTGGTGTAATATACCATCTATACATCATTTTCATATATATATATTTTTCAAAAGAGGGCAATCTTTAAATTTCCAATCTACCATCCACAGCTTTTCCCAATCCTCAAATTGTATAAAAGGTAAAGTGGCCCCTGACCATTAGGTCCAGTCGTGACCGACTCTGGGGTTGCGGCACTCATCTCGCTTTATTGGCCGAGGGAGCCGGTGTTTGTCCGCAAACAGCTTCCTGGTCATGTGGCCAGCATGACTAAGCCGCTTCTGGCGAACCAGAGGAAGCACACGGAAATGCTGTTTACCTTCCCGCTGGAGCGGTACCTATTTATCTACTTGCACTTTGTGCTTTCGAACTGCTAGGTTGTCCTATATCTTGTGCCCATTTAATCATGACTGATTTAACCTCCTTATTTTTCATTTCCAATTCTAGCAGAATAGTATATGCTTTCTTCAACAACTTCACTTGTTCTTCTATATGCCTCCACACACTCCTGTAAATAATCAGAAATCTTACCATATTTAGATTTTTCATATTAAAGCCAGTTCCTAGGTGGATCATAAAGCTACAGAGATATTCAATTAAGAAACGGTTACACACATGAGTAGCCATCCATTTTACAAATTTGCTTTGAGGAAACATCTGTTTAGTTCCAAATATTCCCTGCCAAAAGAAAAACATGAGTACATAGGTCATTTTGTTATTCAAGCCTGTTTTCCTAGAGATACGTCTAATAATATCAAGTAGCAACAAAATACCACAAAAAAAATATTGCCCACTCATGGTGACTCCCCCCCCCACAAGCAAGGCCTCAGCTCCAAAAGGGAACAAACTGGACAAGACAATGTTCTGGGATTTTAGAAACTGGCCACAACTTTGTTGGTTCCAGATGTAGGTTGGATTTGGCTTAGGTGTTTTGTGTATATCCCTCATAGCCCCCTGGTAGAGAGCTGTGCCATGACAGGCAGTGGCGGAGGTTCATGCTCCAGCACCGGGGGGCGGAGAGTAGGCAGGGGCAGGGTTGGTGCATGTCCCAGGGGCATGGCACATGTCCTGGGTGCGTGGCATGCTGCCCGCAGGGGCATGATGCGTGTCCTGGGGGCATGGTATGACGCCCGTGGGGGCGTGGCGCCCAGCGCGGGTGGGGAGCAGCTGCAATGGCACCCCACCAGGATCGCGCTGCAGGGGGCAGTGCACTTCCCCCACACTCCTCTTCCTCCGCCAGTGACAACAGGGTCAAGCCCAGGATTAAAGGGTTATCCACAAACTGCAGGTCTGCACATATAAACCTCCCAAGCTGCTGAAGCAAGCTCTATGGCCCATCTGCCGCACCCCTTAGCTTCTGGACAGAGACTTCCTACTAGACCCCTCTAGTTCCCTGTTATTGCACTAGTGTGGGTTAGGGGTGATACATCACATCACCCCCAGGCCTTACCCATCACCCCAGACAGTGAAATTGCCAACTCGCCACCAAACCAACCTACAATTGCAACCAATCAAAGATCCTTCAACTAATATTTATTTCCTGCAGGGGGCAAATGTGTGCCATCAGGCCTGAATAAGTCCATTCTGTCAGGTTTGATGTCCAGGTGTTGGATAACACAGCCACCAAGACCCATCATTGCTTGACACAGTGTCCGATTAATCTTCACAAGGGCACCATTTTGTGGGCTGGCTTGTTGGCACCAGGATACCCATTAAACAATCTATGGCCTTTTAAACTGTGTGTTGTTTCTGCTTGTTATTATGGTATGTCTTTTTGTGTTTTTAATATTGTAAACCACCCTGTGATGTTGGATTGAATGGTAGTATAGAAATCTAATTAATTCATTAATTGATAATTCAAATACTACATGCACAGTCAGGCAGAAAAAAACCCTTCTATATTCAAGACACAGACATCGTAATTGTAGCTAAGAGACAAGATGACAGCGGTCAAATGTATTTTGACATGTGTGCAATGAGCAACTGGCACCCTTCTGAAGTGGTCCCCATAACATTAACATCATTTCAATAGGAGCTTGAATATGCAAATGACTTGTAGTTATGCAAACATAGCCTCAAGGGGCACTGCTTGCTAAACTGCTTGCCATTTTGCCAAACAGTTGTGCTATAAATTGCATAATTCCTCACTAATTTCAACAAAAGTGCTTTACTTCTCTATAGTCAGCATGGTGACGTTAGGGAGAATGAATTTAGTGTCATGCCTCTCGTCTTCATTCCCAGGTTGAGAATGCGAGGAATGGCTCTTCCACCAATCTGAAAGGCGCATTCAGTCTGCTTTTACCAAAGGTAGAAATAGGTGTGTTTGCATTAGTGAAATCACATAAAAAGGGGAGTCGCCTGTCTCAGTTCAGCTGAGTGCAGGGAAGACCTCCTCGCCCTGTCAATGATGCAAGCTCTGCTGTTCCTCCAGCTCACAGTTGAAACATTACTTGTATGGGAAACATTACTAAGTAGGAAAATGGGTGGGGAAGTGGCTGCTGCTGAGCCACCCCATATTTCAGCTGTTAGGTGGGGAGGCCTCCTGCTTGTGAGGAGACCCTTCCTAAAGCCAGGAGAACTCTCCAGGGTGTTTCCCATTTGCAGGATTAATTTGCTGGCCCCGCTTGTACGCACGGTTGGGCGCAAATAGAACACACATAATGGGGAGTTACCTGTACCAAACCCTTTAATATGGGCACTTGATACAAACAAAGGTATGAGGATCGTCCTCACACTGGCACCTCTTTTTACTGCCCACGTCAGACATTTTGTGCTGGCACCCATGACACAGCAAGATAAAAAGACAGGCACACCCTCCCTTTTTTTTTTACTCAAAAATAGTCTTAGGTATAGAGTAGCTAAAGCAACACTCTGCAGCATTGGCCAGATTGAGCAGCTTAGGTGTCTAAAAGAATGACAAATGGCCTCAGGTCAAATGATGGGTATATTCCCAAGTTCTTAGCTACAGCCAAAGATATTTGCACACTGTAGTTTAAAGAAGCATTTTGACCAAAAGGCATACTTTGAGCTTGTGTTCAGATAACCCAAGGAACATCGTCAATGCTGGGTTGGGGAAATCTTTCACGGTGACTTGTGGTGCCAATCCAAAGACCATTTTTATCTTCTGGGCGAGCTGCGGCATGATTGAAAATGCAATGAATGCTAAGAAACAGAATGGGAAATAGAAATAGAAGAGAAATGAATATGGCAACCAATGCAGTCTTGATCAAAATCCAAAAACAAATGATTAGCCCACTTTTCTCACAACATTATTGCTTTTACACTGTGGTACCTCTGGTTACGTACTTAATTTGTTCTGGAGGTGCATTCTTAACCTGGAACTGTTCTTAACCTGAAGCACCACTTTAGCTAATGCGGCCTTCCGCTGCTGCCACGCGATTTCTGTTCTCATCCTGAAGCAAAGTTCTTAACCTGAGGTAATATTTCTGGGTTAGTGGAGTCTGTAACCTGAAGCATCTGTAACCTGAAGCGTATGTAACCCGAGGTACCACTGTATTGCGTATTGTAAGGCTTGTGAAGAAGTGTTTGCCATCGCAGACGCATGATGGCTATGACAAGTGCAGGGGCAGCCTACAGAATAGACACAGAGGCTGGTATTGGGTTGAATTAAACCACAACGTTATTGATTACAGGAAAGAGTAGGTATGACCAAAGCACTGGGCATGCATCCAGCATAAAGGCAGCCCACCTGCTATCTGACAGGAACCTGGTTGGGTAGACTTTGGCCTGGGGAGTCACCCTGACATGGATTGGGTTCCACAACTTGTGAGAAGTGTATTGGCCCATCAGTCCCCCTGTGAACTCCCAGACAGAGAAACTCCCCTAACAGGGTGCCCCTGAAACTAAGAATGTAGCCCAATGGGTGGGTGGGAAATCACAATGCTCAGTCAAGCAGGCAGCCTGCACCTGGCTGCCCCCTTAAATAGGCCAGGGGTGGGCTGAGCACAGCCTCCACGCCCCTGCCCCTGATAGGCCTTGGGGTGTTGCCCACCCACACCTGGTTGCTCCCAGTATGTTTCCAAGCACAATTCAAAGTGTTGGTGCTGACCTTTAAAGCCCTAAACGGCCTCGGTCCTGTATACCTGAAGGAGCATCTCCACCCCCATCGTTCAGCCCGGACACTGAGATCCAGCACCGAGGGCTTTCTGGTGGTTCCCTCATTGCAAGAAGTGAGGTTACAGGGAACCAGACAGAGGGCCTTCTCGGTAGTGGCACTCACCCTGTGGAACACCCTCCCTTCAGATGTGAAGGAAATAAGCAGCTATTCTATCTTTAAAAGACATCTGAAGGCAGCCCTATTCAGGGAAGTTTTTAATATTTAACACTGTACTGTTTTTAACACTTGATTGGGAGCCGCCCAGAGTGGCTGGGGAAACTCAGCCAGATGGGCAGGGTATAAATAATAAATTATTATTATTATTATTATTATTATTATTATTATTATTAATTATTAATGCCACAGGGAGTGGCACCAGGTGGCCATCCTGGACCCTCCATGGACCCACCACAGCTGTGCCATGTGGCAAAAGCTACCCACCTAGAGCCCCAGGTGACCAGATATTATGGTCACACACTTCAGGCCAAAATAAACTATGGCAAGAGTATTGAGCCCACACTCATATCCCCTTCTCTTGTAGGCCTTAATGCAATACTTCCAGGGGTTGCTAGACTACAGCTTCTTGTTATATCCAGACTAGGAAACTTTTATTTAAATTGCAAGTACAAACCTGTTGATCCTCGCTTGAAATCCAGGATTTCAATGACATTGAACAACAGTTTGTCAGCTCAAGGAAACCAAAGCAAACAAATACACAGTTAGCAAGGTGTGTAGGGATTATAATAATAATAAAAAGAAGAATAAGAATAAGAATAATAACATCCTTTATTAGGCATAGCTGGGATTATTATACTCCACACACCACTTTTTGTCAATCCATAGCAGCTATGAAACATTAATTTTATGGGAAACATTACTAAGTAGGCAAATGTAGGAAACCTACACAGAGATTGTTATTTACAATGCTTCTCCATAGGTTTCCATGGTCTCCAAGTGAAATCTCTACCATAAACAAGATCTGTATTGAAATTAATATACAACACCAACCATACAAATAAACATGTTGCTATTAGAATGGCCTATGTATGTTTAAGAAGCCTTCTAACCTACCGATTGTGGTGCCCTGGGAATGACCAATATAAAATAATTTCTCCTGCCCGGTTTTGTTAAGGATAAAATTTATGAAAGCTGGAAGGTCATATTTAGCCATTTCATCTTGACTGCAAAGGAAAAGAAATAACAGGCTGTTTTACAGACTTGAATATGCAGTGAGATCTACATTGTGGAAGTCAATGTTCTCCTGACTACTTCTATAAACATTATGAAACATAGTAATTATGATTAAGCACAACTCTAATACAGGAAGAAAAAAGAGAGAAAAAACATCTTTTTTAAAAAATGGGAGTTTCAGGAGGAAAAATGTTTTTCCTGTGGGCAGCCAATGGCTCTGCTTCCCCTCCTCCCAGATCTGAGGAGCTTCAAATTCTGGCCCAGTAACTGTACTGGGAATTTGCAGGACCCACAGTGGGTTCATCCACACCCAATCTAATTACACCTAAAGTGCAGCTAATCTACTAATATCTGTGGAGTTCACCCAAGACCATATTTCATCCTTTGGTGCTTGAGTTACCCCAACGGTGTGGGTCATATTGTTGTTGGCAACCGTCTGTGTCAGGAGATAATGGAAGGGTGTGAGTTGTGGGGTAAGTCAAGCCATTAAAGAGTTAGGATGCCTGCTGTGGCTGTAGAATTCGATACAGATATATTGTGGCAGCTGGGGCAAATGAAGGCATCTGGATGTGTTGTTGCAAGTGCACCATGGTGCTCCTTCTTTCTGCTCTCCTCCTCTGCTGTGGATGTATGACCTGAATGCCTGTCTCCAGGCACTACAGCCATCTGCAAGGGATTCCCACACAGCAGTGTTAGCATCGCCAGCCTTCATGCCAGATTTGAAGACAACTTTGTAACACAGAGTTGGTCTTCCAATGGGCCTGGTGCCTGAAGCCAGCTCTTCATACAGCACATCTTTTGGGAATCCTGCCAACTTCCATTCTTGATCAAAGCATGTAATTCCCCAAATGAATAATATATGCCATTTGTTTAAAGAAACAACTACCAATTATATAGTATATTTGGAAATGTGTGTGTGTATATATACACACACACATTTCTACTCCTTCATATTTTGCATTATCAGGGCACTGTTCAATGTTGAAACAGAATCATAGAATCATAGAGTTGGAAGAGACCACAAGGGCCATCGAGTCCAACCCCCTGCAGAAGAGAAAGAGCATGGCAGATTAACCATCCAAAACCGAAGACTAGGAACCAGAAACACATAATGAAGTTTAGAAAGCTCCCTCTACCTGAATCGCCAGAATTCTTCTTGCTCCACAGTATAGTTGATGTGTTTCATGGACCAGGTGGTCCCTCTACTGTTTCCTAGCCAAACATCATAGCCAGCATCAGCCAGTACGAAGCCCAGGCTGTTGTTGTCCAGATTTGCCACCCAGTTACTGCCAGAGCAAAACATGCCATGTTGCAGAAACACTACATGCTTTGGATCTGAAACAGAAGTGTTTTAAGTATAGTCATAAGAAGTAACTTCTGTGCCTTTTTCCAAACAAGACAGTGATCCATCAGAACCTTGAATAGCATTGTTGTCATTCAATATTGCAAGTAGCAGCCAGTGAGGTGGTGCAGGTAGGGCACTGTTGCTCTCGTGGCTTCCCAACAAACTGGGTTTCTGGTGCTTACGGAGAGGGAGAGGGAAGGAAGCAGTGCATATTGGCACAGCCAATCCAATTCTCCCATCTCTGCATGCCATACCAAGACAAGCTCCCCCAACTTTGCACCTCCCCTCTTCCTCTCAATGAGCTCCAGTGAAGTGAAGTGTTGGGAAATCAGGAGAGCAATGGTACCCCACACATGCCATTTCACTGGAAGCTACTGCATATCACCCACTATAAACTTGGGGCACAGAACATGCATGGCCAGCAATTTCACATGTCTGGAATAAATCACTCCTGAATGCTATATGAAAAATTAGAGGTCCCTCCCTCCAAAGAAATGTTTTATTGTTTTTACTTATTTGTAAAAGACGTAACAGTCAATACTGAACCATTCCAGCAACCTGTCATAGAAGCACCAAATGTCTATTTAATTGCATTTAACTTTTAAGTCGTTTCAGTTTTTATCTTTTTATTTTAAAAAATATACATTTATACAACATTTATACAACACTCTGTTTTTGTTTGTAACAAAAAAGAAAATGACAGCAACTGAAGCAAAGATACATTGTATACCTCACAATACACATGACACTACAATTTATGAAAAAAGAAAAAAAAGAAAGAAATTGAAAAAAATAAAAATAAAATAAAGAAGAAGAAAAGGTAGTTGAGGTTTTACAAAGACTTCCAAACATTCTCATTGTACATTATCTGTTAAATACACTTTTACCGCACAGTTACTTATTTCTTTTAATTTTTTATCATATTTCTATTTAAATTGTCAATTAGCTTTATATACTACAAGGCTCAGTCTAAGGAGATTACCCTTTATACAAGATCCTACAAACAAGAAGGAAAAAGAAATTCAGAACTGAAGGAGAAGAGATCATAATAATGAAAGAAGTCCCACTATGTTTACTAAGAAAAAGAGACAAATACCACTCTCTGACTAGAGCCCTAAAAGTGAAATCAATATTTTATAAATGGGAATTTCCTGAAGGACTGTCCTTTAATTTTAAAGGGAAAAGAAGGAAATTCGAAACAGTAGAAGAGTCAGAAATTTTTGCTAGAAAACTTCTGCTTTTACCACAGCTGCAACAATGTGAGCTCCGATTGCAGTAAGCAAGTCGAGGCGTACACCGGTACTGTGAGGGGCAACGTTTGGCTAAACAACCCCTGAAAAGGCTTGGAAGGAAGCTCAAGCCAAAGGAACTTCGGCAGTGTCTCTTTGGAGTCCCGGCACCCCTCACCAAAAGAAAAACGGCTGAGGGGGGAATCCAGGCACAGAGAAGAACATCAAACAGACCGGTGAAAAGCCTCACATCACTAAAGCAATGACAAGATGGTAAAATCTCTATTTCTATATTAAAATAAATGTAAAGTGGTAGCAGCAGCAATAAAACCTAAAAGGAAATAAGACAAGAAGAAGAAGAAAGGAACTCAGGGGGGGAAACCCCTCGCGGAGTGAGTAAACCCAAAACAAAATAAAGAGTAAAAATAGCAGAGGGGAAATAATGCTACCATGAAAGTAAAGGGAAGACAGAAGAACAGAAAAAATATATAGAGAGTGTAAAGAAATCACTCAGATTGCAATTAAACTATTTGAAAAGCACACTATCTGAAACGGACTTACTAGAAAGTGCAAAGCGGTGCAGGCTGCCTGTTATTGTTATTGTTATTGCCTGTTATTGGAGCTGGGTAGAGTAAAGCAGCCGCTTTGAAATTGAAGGTCCTTGAAGGAAAGATAAAGACAAAGGAATAAGGAACGCTGTGGGGAAAAGGAGGGGAATTTAACAGATAAGATGGTGTCGAGGGTCTGAAGACGCTGAGTAATCACCAAGAAGGAGGAAGAAGGAGGTAGTGACGAAGACAAAATAGTGAAAGAGAGGTTAGTGAATAGTGAAAAAAGCATGAAATTAGGTTAAAGGTGTGTGAAAGAAAGTAATAGAAGTGGAAAGAAATTGCAATTGAATAGATTGGAAGTCTAACACAAAGGTGGGGTGAGGGGTGGTGGATGGTGATAGGAAAAGGAATTATCTGTGGGGCTGAATGTAGGTATGTTTGTATATATTTAAGGATTGTATGAAATGTATGTTTGTATGCTTGTATATTCGCAATATGTGTGTATTTTATAATAAAAAATAATTAAATTTTTTTTAAAGAATATTACAAAAAGCTAGAAGAAATATTACTAGCCCCACTACAGGAAATAATGAACCAAACCTTTGAAAAAGGGAAAATACCAGACTCCTGGACTGAAGCATATGTTACATTAATACCCAAAGCAGACGGGGATCTCAAACTAATTCCCAACTACAGACCAATATCTTTACTAAATTGTGACTATAAACTTTTTGCTGAAATAATTACAAATAGATTAAAAGATATATTAAAAGAAATAATAGACCCCAATCAAGCAGATTTCTTACCAGGGAGACAAATATTGAGTAACACCAGGAATGTTGTAGATATTTTGGACTATTTAGAATTTAAAACTGATAAAAAAGCAGCACTTTCCTGCTGGATGCGGAAAAAGCATTTGATAATGTCTCCTGGCATTTTATGAAAAAGCAACTAGAAATGGGAGTAGAAGGGCAAATGGGAAAGGCAATAGAAGCAATATACCAACAACAAAAAGCAAGGTTAATTATAAATGGAAACCTGACTGAAGAATTTCGAATTACAAAGGGGACAAGACAGGGTTGCCCCCTTTCACCCCTGTTATTTATATTAGCTTTGGAAGTTTTGTTGCAAAATCTTAGAAAAGATAAAAGGAATTACAATTGGGGGGGAAATTATATGAAGTTAGAGCATTCATGGATGACTTGATAATAACAACACAAGACCCAAAAGAATGTATCCCAGAAGCGCTAGAAGTAATTAAAGCATACGAAAAAGTGGCAGGTCTGAAGGTAAACTACCAAAAAACTAAGATATTAACTAAAAATCTAAATATGGAGGGGGGAGAGAAATACAACAGCTGACAGGATTAACGATTAAAGGCAAGGTAAAATACCTAGGGATCTGGATATCAACAAAGGGTATTAAACTTTATGAAGATAACTACACCAAAGTATAGAAAGAGAATAAGGAAAATATGGAAAACTGGACAAGATTACAACTCTCTCTATGGGGCAGAATCTTGGTAGTTAAGATGAATATACTTCCCAAAATGATCTTTTTATTTCAAACAATTCCGATACTGGGAGGGATGAAGTGTTTTCAGGAATGGAAAAGAGATAAGGCGAGATTCATATGGAACAGGGGGAAACCAAGAATAAAATACCAACTATTAACAGATAAAAAACACTATTTGAGGTTGAATCCTGACAAGACAGAAGTACTGTTTTTGGGGGACAGGAGGCGGGCAGGTGTGGAGGATTCCCTGGTCCTGAATGGGGTAACTGTGCCCCTGAAGGACCAGGTGCGCAGCCTGGGAGTCATTTTGGACTCACAGCTGTCTATGGAGGCACAGGTCAATTCTGTATCCAGGGCAGCTGTCTACCAGCTCCATCTGGTACGCAGGCTGAGACCCTATCTGCCTCCGGACTGCCTCGCCAGAGTGGTGCATGCTCTGGTTATCTCCCGCTTGGACTACTGCAATGCACTCTACGTGGGGCTACCTTTGAAGGTGACCCGGAAACTACAACTAATCCAGAATGCGGCAGCTAGACTGGTGACTGGGAGCGGCCACTGAGACCATATAACACAGGTCTTGAAAGACCTACATTGGCTCCCAGTACGTTTCCGAGCACAATTCAAAGTGTTGGTACTGACCTTTAAAGCCCTAAACGGCCTCGGTCCAGTATATCTGAAGGAGCGTCTCCACCCCCATCGTTCTACCTGGACACTGAGGTCCAGCACCGAGGGCCTTCTGGTGGTTCCCTCACTGCGAGAAGCCAAGTTACAGGGAACCAGGCAGAGGGCCTTCTTGGTAGTGGCGCCCTCCCTGTGGAACGCCCTCCCACCAGATGTCAAAGAGAACAACAACTACCAGACTTTTAGAAGACATCTGAAGGCAGCCCTGTTTAGGGAAGCTTTTAATGTTTGATGTATTACAGTATTTTAATATTTTATTGGAAGCCGCCCAGAGTGGCTGGGGAAGCCCAGCCAGATGGGCGGGGTATAAATAATAAATAACAAATTATTATTATTATTATTATTATTATTATTATTATTATTATTATTATTTTGAAACTAAATCAACTCCCACAAAAAAACTAAATTAAATAAAAAATATAACAACCAATTCATGGCTTGCAGTCAACATGGACTGTGAACCACTTACTCTAGCTTCCCTTTCTCCTTGCCACCATACTTTTTCATTTCTCTAATAGCTCAGGAAAAAAGTAAAATATGCTTGAGCACATCAATTTATACGGCCTATCTATTTCAAATTTATAGGAAAAATAGAACAAGGACACACTCAGAAATCATAAGAATAGTCACACATTACCAAACAAATTCACTATGTGTTCTTGCAATAACTCAAACTTTTGCAAAGCAAGAAATTGTCATATTATAATTATAATGAAAATTCCCCACACTATTGAACATTTATATATATGCACACACAAACAAATTATAACTCCAAACACAAACTCACCCTTGTTTGACTGATTTCTTTTCCCATGAGGAATTCTGTTAATACTCAGGATATATCCATCATCTGTCACCACTTCATATTCCTCACTGGGATAGCCTCTGAAAGAAATAATTTCGCTCTGCGAGGCCAAGAGAGTTTGGTTGAGAAGGTTATAAAGTGGCTAAAAAAATGCCTAAACACTTATTTTCACAGAAAACAATTGGTAACTAGAGTACGCAGATAGGTGAAAAGCCAGTTAAAGTAGTAAGATTGTGAATGTGTCAAACACAATCAGTTGTTTGCCAGTTCAAAAGAAATCTAAGAATTGATTTCCTTCCTCCCTCTGGCATAATTAGAAATGAAGGCAGCCTTCTGTTGCTGAGGGTCTTGGTGTACCACTTAAATATTTTTCTTCTTTCAGTGGAGCAATTATAATGAACTCTACAAGATGCTAAAGTTGCCACTGTTGGAGCAACTAAATGAAGCTCACAGAGCACTGGCGTTCCATGAAGCACAAGCTGGGAACTACTTTAGGCTGCTTATTCTTTTAAAGAAAATGTTGTAAGCTATGCTGAGCAATCATGCATTGGCAAGACAAAGTATGTATTCAAAATAAAATAATAATAAATACTTTCTTGCCCTTTAAAATCCCAGCAGCCCATTAAAAAAATGAACTTCAGTTATATGGAGTATAGCACCATTAAGCATCACTTATTGCCAAAGATTCCTTGAGGTAAGAAGACAGGAAAGAAATGGTTAATGGCTTACAATATTCATAGTAGCTTCTGGATTTACTTTTCTTCTTTCAAAAAATATTTCTGAAGTAAGGAGGACTAGGACAAGGCCTGCCCCCAATATGAAGAGCCACATCCTTGACTTGCCTGGAAACAAATCCATATTCCAGCACAGATATATGACTGCTGCTCCACAGAGCTAGATTGAAGCAACTGTCGATGAGATGCACTTCATTATATTCCACAGGAACAAATTACAGGTG
Organism: Podarcis raffonei; assembly: GCF_027172205.1. Classification (NCBI taxonomy): domain Eukaryota; kingdom Metazoa; phylum Chordata; class Lepidosauria; order Squamata; family Lacertidae; genus Podarcis; species Podarcis raffonei. The sequence goes on from NC_070606.1 coordinate 37,483,301, forward strand.
GCTTAAATAGCTTGCAATTGTTTGTCAATTACAAGCAATATCCACGTGGTGAGAAGAAATGTTTTTATGTAATGATGTGATGGAATTGTCCCTTGCTCAACTTCCAACCTACTCAGAAGTCATTTCCACTGAGTTCACGCAAGTGAGCCTTGATAAACCTGCTTAATCTCAGGAGCATGCTTTTGAGCCCTATATTGAGCAAAAAGATTCCTGGGTTTTACGATAAGAACTCCATGGTCCCTTCCAACTCAACAGTTGTACGAATCTTACGAAACTCTTTCCTTGGATCTATGCTCTCTTTTCATTTGCCATCGCAATTCATCCGCTGACCTGATGAGTAAAAAGCAAACAGAAAAACCACACCAAAGTCTCCCAAGTAAGCAGAGCACTCAGGGAGTAGGAGAAGAGATCCTCTTGTGGATTGGAAACTGCTAAGAAACAGGAAATCTTAATTTCATATACTGTATAAGCTCCTGGGGTCTGTCCTGACAGTGATTGAGATCATGGGGTCATAGTAGATCGCTTGCTAAAGATGTTGACCCAGTGTGTGGCTGCTTTGAAGGGGGAAAAGGTGTATTTCATGCTGGGGGTCATTAGGAAAGGGGCTGTAGATAAAACTCCCAATATCATAATGGCATGAGAATCCAAGAACCCGCTGAGGTGCTAGACCAGTATTTGGAGACAGTGACAGGCAGGATGTGGATCAATTTTTAAAAAAACTGAATTCTGAAAGAACATATGTGCTATGTGTTTCAAGTTCTCCAGTCTGGAAAGTGTGAAGATGGACTGTTCAAGATGGAGTTGCAGTCTCCTGAAAGGAATAGAATTATTGTTTAGGGATTATCCTGGATTATTTCAATCTGTGCTACATAGGCTGCACCTGAAGATGATTCAGAAACCTCAACTTTACAAAAGGAAGCAGTCAGGATATTGGCTAAGATTGCGTATACAACCTGTTTTAAAACACATGGGTACAGACATCTGGCCCCAATTCAAGGTGCCCACATTAGTGTTTAAAGCACAGAATGAATTAGGCCCCGGAATATCTGAAATATCACAGATCCTTGCAAATGTTAATCTCAGCAGATGGGGCCTGCTTGGTAGCAGAGGTTCGGGGTGGTGAGTGCCTAGCAGAGGACAATCTCCCTGGCAGCTTCTATTCCTCACAAAAGTGCATCTGCCATCTTACTTGTATAGTTTCCATCATATGGTGAAGACATGTCTTTTTGCCCTGGCCTTTGACATCTGAGATATACATTTTCTTTTAAAGTGGTCAGGTTAAAGGTTTGGTGTGCATAAAATGTGATGTTTGTATGCATGGAAGTTAACTTATGTACCAGTGTGTATTTGGAAAGCAGAGAAGTTTGCAATTCAGGAGATGCCATTCTAGGTGAAAGTGAAAGCCTAGTGGGGTGGTTTTTTTCCCCATTCCAGGGGATTTAGGCTACCTAATGGCTCATTACAAGCAGGTCCCTCATCAGCAGAAAATTTAAACCTGAAAAGTCAACATTCTTGTATTGTGGGAAACTGGCAGAAAAATTGCCAGCTCAGCATGTTGGGAGAAGGGTTTGTGAGCAGCCATCTGTCTTGAAGGACAATGTAACAGGATATGCAAAACCTTTAGTTAGAAAGATCCTAGATTGGGAAGTTCCTATTGCCTTTTGAATCTAACAAAGCGTGTTCTCACTAAAGGAGAGCACGTGTTGCGGATGGGGCCTAGCAAGACACCCCGTAGTTGCCAGGCAGGATAAGATAGAGGGGCCTGGCAAGGATTGGCTGTTTGAGTTGCTGGGGTAAAATTGATGCTGCCAATTTGGGGGTGGGAACAGGTTATTTAAACAAGGTTCACAGCAAGCTGCTTTCTCTTTCAATGTCGGAACCGGATCACCCGCCCGCCCTCCCTTTTGGGCTTGTGCTTTTTGACCTTGCTATGCCTGTCATGGGGTCATCCGCCTTGGTGGAGGGGCCTGGTAGGAATTTTTCCATTTGGCTGATTAGTGTGTGCCATTTGGTTTTTGCCTACTGCATAGCAAATCGTCACAACTTGTAAGGTTGGCGGTTAGGCATTGGTTTAAATTGGTTGGTGGAGGGGTATGGATTGGCTGTGCCTGCCCCTCCAATGCTGCTGCTGCTGCACGGGAATTCCGTTAAAGGAATTCAGGGGCTTACCATCCTCTCGTCCAAACCCCTGGAATTGGGTGCGGGCCGCGTAAGCCCCTGGGAGCATGCGGGGAGAAGCTGAGGGTCTGTGCCGCAGCTCCAGTTATCCCTGATCTTGTTCCTCCACACTGGCTGTCGCTGGAATCCGGGAGTCAGTGCTGTCCCCCAAGGCGGGGGGGACAGATAGTCATAACCAATGCCTAAGCAACCACTCACAATTTGTATGTTTAATAAAGTTGTGGCCAAAATTATGCCAAAAACCTTAAACAAAAATTTATGAGTGATGTGTGAGTTATTGGGGTAGGGGTGTTTTGGGGGACCTCAGCACGCAATGTTGCCAGTTTCTGCTTAACTCCAAATACCTCTCTGAAACAAGCTATTATATTAAGCAAGTTGATGCTGTCTGCTGTCACCAGATAGAGCTGGCCTTCCCATCCTTCCCCTCCTCTTGTCCCCATCCTTCCCCTCCTCTTGTCTTGATGGCCTTCTTCCCCCTGGTGTAACTACACCTTTATTCCCTGCCATTATAAGCACTAAACACAAATTTAAACAATAATTTCTTTTTCTGTCGACCAGGGGTTGCAATTTCAGAAATTAAATTTGCAAGCTGTAATTTAACTAGATTCCATCAGATGGCATGCAAGATCACTTCTTTGACTCCAGATCCCTTGAGCATATATATATGTAAATTTAAGATTTTGTTTTATTTGCTCCAGTGTGTATCAGTTTACACTTGCTTGGATTGAAATGCCTTTACCATTTCACTGCCTCTTTGAAGAGATCATTTTGAATCCATTTATCCCTACTCTTTTCTTCCTGTTTCTTAACAGTTACTAACCCACAAGATGACCACTCCTCCTACTCTAATACGCTTACCGAGAAGCCTTTGGCATGGTGTGATTTACTCACTAGGTCAGAAGATGAATTGCAATGGAGATTAAAAAATGTGCATAGATTTAAGGGAAGAGTTTCATAAGCTAAGTAGTTAGAATCAAACCTTTAAAAATCAAACCACAGACCAAACCATTTTTAAATGCTATTTTATTCATGGATTATGAAGAATTCTCACTTTTATGGTCCCCATTTTCAGCTGTGAATTTCATCTCTGTGCAGCAGTTGGAAAAATGCACTTCAGTTCATCAATGCAAGAAAAGAACAACCCAGGTACAATCATTTGAACAGAGTTCATGATGCAAATATATAGATTTGTGAAGTTGCAAAAAGTGGCTTCCCATAAGTTAGTTCTGCAGTATAAGTAAAAAAACAAACAAACCCTATTCACACCATTTCAGTCTTGTGACCATTACTCTAATATAGTTAATACCTTAAGATGTGCAGATGTGCAGAAAAAGGATCACCTCACATCATTGTGACATCAGGTGATTGAAAGATGGAAGAGATAAGATTCCAGCCTGTGGATCAGATCCACTTCCCACCACTGCACTAACTTCTTCTTCTTCTTCTTCTTCTTCTTCTTCTTCTTCTTCTTCTTCTTCTTCTTCTTCTTCTTCTTCTTCATACCCGGTCCATCTGGCTGAGTTTCCCAGCCCCTCTGGGTGGCTTCCAACAGAATATTAAAAATACAATAAAACATCAAACATTAAAAACTTCCCTGAACACGGCTGCCTTCAGATGTCTTCTAAAAGTCAGATAGTTGTTTATTTCCTTGACATCTGATGGGAGGGCAATCCAAAGGGCTGGTGCCACTGTCAAGAAGGCCCTCTGTCTGGTTCCCTGTAACCTCACTTTTCGCAGTGAGGGAACTGCCAAAAGGCCCTCGGCTCTGGACCTCAGTGTCCGGGCTGAACGATGAGGGTGGAGACGCTCCTTCAGGTATACTGGGCCAAGGCCATTTAGGGCTTTAAAGGTCAACACCAACACTTTGAATCGTGCTCGGAAACGTACTGGGAGCCAATGCAGATCTCTCAGAACCGGTGTTATGTGGTCCCGGCGGCCACTCCCAGTCACCAGTCTAGCTGCCGCATTCTGGATTGCTTATAGTTTCTGGGTCACCTTCAAAGGTAGCCCCACGTAGAGTGCATTGCATTAGTCCAAGAGGGAGATAACTAGAGCATGCACCACTCTGGTGAGACAGTCTGTGGGCAGATAGGGTCTCATCCTGCATACTGGATGGAGCTAGTAGACAGCTGCCTTGGACACAGAATTGACCTGCGCCTCCATGCACAGCTGTGAGTCCAAAATGACTCCCAGGCTTCACTGAAGCAGGACCTGGAGGAATTTTACCCTTATGCTTTTCATATAATCAGTTATCCATATAATCAGTTATCAGTTATCCATATATACATATATAACCAGATATTTCTATGATGATTTTATATAAACCATGTTTGAATCGTGAAAGCTTTTGCTTAGCTTATAGCAAACTGCTTAGAGCTGAAAGGTCCTAAATGAACTCTGCCCTAGTACCCTCCCTTGTTCTCTTCGATGTCTCACTGAACAAAAAGGGGGGGAGCAATAAATCTGATGTGCTGGCACTTCCCCCCTGTACCAGACAGGGTCCTGAGCAGCTAAACAGGATGATGCTAACCGATGCTAACCCCAGTATGTCCCAGTATAGCAGATGGTATAGCAGCAGTATAGCAACAGCCGAAGTTCCCTTTTTGCCTTAAGTTTCTATTTCTTGCCATAAATCTGGGGGAAAGGTTAAAACTGCATGTTCAGACTGTAAAAGCAGAAGTTGGGAGGGAACTCTTTACATGATCAGGGAGCAAAGCTTGAATGCGCTCATTCGTTTATTTTTGCTGCCGTTTGCGATTGTATCCGATTATGTCATGATCTATGATGTATGCACTCAGGTATAAAGCCTATGGGCGCTAGAGCCCAGTCTTTTGTGAAGGATTCCACTGGGTCAATTATTGCTCAGCAATAAACATCACTTTCTTTTTCTCCACTGCTGCGTCTGTCAATCCTTGGACACTATTTGAGTTGGTCACTGGTACCTTAAAATCCTTGCAACGCACACCTGGTCCTTCAGGGGCACAGTTACCCCATTCAGGACCAGGGAGTCCTCCACACCAGCCCGCCCCATGTCCCCCGAAAACAGTACATCTGTCTTGTCAGGATTCAGCCTCAATCTGTTAGCCACCATCCATCCTCCAACCACCTCCAGACACTCACACAGGACCTTCACGGCCTTCTAGGCTGACTGGCAGCAGTTCTCCAGGGTTTCCAAAGTGTCTCTTTCCTGCGCCTCCCTGGAGATACTACAGGCAGAACATGGAACCTCCTTGGGGTGAAGCAAGTGCTCTACTACTGAGCTAAGGTCCACCGAGGACAGTAGTCTAATACATGCTCAGAACTTGCAGTCCAACAAGTAGGAACAGATATCAATGCAGGTATTGAAACTCATTTACAATTGTGTTTCATCTGAAGGTGCAAGCTTTTAAGTCAGTGTGACACATCCGGTTGCTTTCAGATTTCAGCTTTATTGTTCTGGGATACTCTGAATCTAGAGTGGGTAGCATTCAATTTAGTCATGGTAATTAATTTCAATACTTCTACTCTTTGTAAAACTTAGTTCAATACCATTCAAATCATGTTTTTGAGAAGCTTCATTAAAATAGTTCATCAAGTGCAGGTATGCCTTTAAAGAACAAAGTACAAGTTGCAAACATGTAGAGCTGTGAAGTTACAAAAAGTGGCTTCCCATAAGTTAGTTCTGCAGAACAAGTAAAGGAAAACTATTCACAACATTTCAGTCTTGAAAATATTACTCCAATAAAGTTAACGCCCGAAGATGTACACAGGTACAGACATTGCTAGAACAAAGATATTAGCAGAGATTGGCACTCTTTGGAAAGCCTCGCTATCAGCCGATTGCTGGAATTGGTACACACATATTGCTACACACGGAGCTTTGCAAGCCATGACAATCAGCTGGATCACCTCACAGGATTGTGATGTCAGGTGATTGACAGTTGGGGAAGATAAGGCCTGAGCCTCCTGTTCACATCCACTTCCCCACCACTGCTCTGCACAGACTGGCAGATGTTCTCCAGGGCTTCACAATGGGCTCTTTCCTGATCCCACCTGCGAGGGGCTTATCCTCACCACCTCAAAATTCACCTTGCAGGTTGCCCGTTTCACTTTTCGCCTATATGGTAGGAATGGTACTTCATTTTTGCACTTTCTAGAGTAGAGAACATGAAGCACATAAGAAGTTTTTAAGAAGTTACTTGCAGCTCACAGTATCACTCAACATGCAGACTGAACTTCTGCACAGGCAAAATAGAAATGAAACAAACCCCTTGAGCCTGGCAAGCAGGAACATCAGGACCACATGTCCTGGCTTGTCCACTGACCTGTTGCAGGTCAGCGACTCACAGAAGATGGTCATAATTGACCGTGAGCTGAAAACCATCAGCACTGATGTTGCCACTCTACAAGTGACCAGACTCACTTCAAATGGCTGCCTCCAAGAAAAGATCTGTTATAAGAAGCAAAAAAAGGAATAGAGAATTCTCACACAGGGAGTTCCCTCATCCATTTAATCTTTATTGCCAACCATAAATCAGGTTGTTCACTCTGCCTTAGACACTTTAATGACCAATATCCCCTATTTTCTTGTTAAATACAAAAGGCAGTTCTTACAAATTTGTAAATTTTCACCAGCAGGCAGGGAAATCTCTCTAAGTTAGTTTTGCTTATCCCAAAAAATGCATAAGAAGAAGTGAGCACAGATATTCTTTATTCACAAAGGGTAAAGTTTAATTTTTAAAAACACATCCAGCCTGTTACTGCCTCCAAACACTGGTCTAGCACCTCAATATCTTCTCTTGATCAGGATGCCATTATGATACTGGCAGTTTTATCTTCAACCCTTTCCTAATGATCCCTAATATGGAATTCACCTTTTTCACAGCTGCGATACACTGGGTCAATATCAAACCTGGAGTGAGGGGAACCACTATCTATATCCCTCCATTGGGAGGACTGTCCATTTATTTCTACTTCCTACTTCATGTTTATTAACAGTTACTAATTCACAACAAGACCTCTCCTCCTATTCCTTGGCTGGATCTAGACACATCAAAAAATGTTTTAGGAAAACGCATTGTAAAGCTCATACAGTGGTACCTTGGGTGACATATGCTTCAGGTTACAGGCTCCGCTAACCCAGAAATAGTACCTCGGGTTAAGAACTTTGCTTCAGGATGAGAACAGAAATCGTCTGGCAGCGGTGCAGTGGCAGCAGGAGGCCCATTATCTAAAGTGGTGCTTCAGGTTAAGAACAGTTTCAGGTTAAGAACGGACCTCCAGAACTAATTACGTTCTTAACCCGAGGTACCACTGTACAAGTAAAGGAAAACTATTCACACCAATTCAGTCTTGAGAATATTACATGACAATCACCTCACATGATTGTGACGTCAGGTGATTGACAGTTGGGGAAGATAAGGCCCAAGCCTCCTGATCACATCCACTTCCCCACCACTACTCTGCACTGACTGGCAGATGTCCTCCAGGGCTTCACAATGGGCTCTTTCCTGATCCCACCTGGAGATACTACAGGCAGAACATGGAGCCTTCTAGGTGTGAAGCAGGTGTTCTACCATAGAGGGCAGCATTCTAATACATGCACAAAACCTGCATTCCAACAAGTAGGGACTGATATCAGTGCATATTTCAAAAATTATTTCCAATAACTTTCAGTTC